>NC_084838.1:57751133-58115300 GCF_033115175.1 Lepus europaeus | reverse complement strand
CCACTGTGCCACAATGCCAGGCCCATATTGTTTAGTTCTTGATGCACTACTTTATCTTTTCCAATTGCATGACTTCTGAACCCTGTTATACCTATATATCAGAAAAATTGTGTCATACAGTGTAAAGATTGCAGATATGAAACTGTAAACATGCTTGAATTTTGGCCTTGTTATTTACTAAATTTAATTTTGTTGTAAGTAACTTAACTTCTAATTTTCCACTATGCCAAAGCAATAACTGTTATATACTTTTTGTGTTATTAATAGGAGCTACTTTGAATATGTTAAATTGTTTTATAAGTTATCAGACACTCTGAGTTCAATTAGCTGCTAGTATTCCTCCTATCTACTTCATATCATAACAATTTTAGTCAATGCTAATATTCTCATGTCTTTAAAGATAAGAAAGAGAGTCAGAGGAGAGTTTCAAAATTTTTTCATGTGAAGTAGAACTAGTGAAGACTTTAAAAACTGTTTTAAAGAATTTATTTATTTGATAGGCATAGTTCACAGAGAAAGACTGAGGAAGAGATACAGAGCGAGCGAGAGCAAGTGAGAGAGCGATGTAGAGTGAGATCTTCTGTCTGCTGGTTCACTGCCCAAATGGCTAAAACCACTGGAGCTGCTTTGATCTGAAGCCAGGAGCCAGAAATTTCTTCCAGGTCTCCTACCTGCAGGATTAAAAACTAGGGCCATTTTCCGCTGCTCTCTGAGGCACATTAGCAGGGAGCTGGATTGGAAGTGAAAGATCTAGGACTCAAACCTGTGTCCATATAGGATGTTGGCATCATATGTAGCAGCTTTATCTGCTATTCCACAATTCTAGCCCCTTAGTGAAAACTTTTGTAATAGCTGGCAAAAGTTTCCCCCAGTAGTTTGTGTGTGTATGTGTGTGTGTGTGTGTGTGTTTGCAAATAGGAAATTTTTTGTTTTTATTCTGTAAAAAAGGATTCACATTTATGTATCTTGATAATATACCAATAGCATTTTCGTTATATCCCCTTTTTTTGAAAATTTTACTTTTCAATACCTGATTAGTATTCTACTTTATAAATTTAACATAATTTTTAAAATGTTATTTTATGCTTTGAAAGTTATTTTCCAATTTTATAGTGTTAGAAATATTGGTATGATGAATTTAAAACATAAACCTTAGAAATCTTGGGTCATGTTGGAGCTTTAAAATAACTTTTTTTCCTCTAAAGATATATTTATTTATTTGAAAGGCAGAGTTATGGAGCAGTGGGTGGTGGGGAGACAGAGAGAGATCTTTTGTCAGGTGGTTCACTCCAAAAATGGCTGCAGTGGCCAGAGCCTGGGCTAGTCTGAAGCCAGGAGCCAGGAGCTTCCTCCAGGTCTCCCACATTTGTGCAGGTGCTCAAGCACCTGGGCCGTGTGCTGTTTTCCAAGGTGCATTAGGAGGTAGCTGGAATGGGAAGTGGAGCAGCTGGGAGTCCAACTAGCACCCTGCATCACAGACAATGGCTTATTCACTACGCCATAGTGCTGGCCCCTAAAATAACTTTCATAGTACATAGTTAGCTGTAGTTTATAAGAATGCTAATTTCATGACATCTTCTCTAGCTTTCAGTGGTTTTTGTTCTGAGATATTTTAGGTATGGAAAAATATATAAAGAACAACTTAATAGATACTCACATGCTTTCTGTTTTTGCTTAAGAATATTATATGTATTATATATATATTATATAATGTGTATATATATATGGTAGTTTTCATTCACATTGTTTTATTGTCCATATTTTATCTGTCCAAGCCTTTATATATGAAGAACACAAAAAATACCTTATTCAACAAAGTGTAATGTCAGCTTTAAATAAACACCTTGGTACATTTTTTAAAATGAATGTCTCAGTAATGTTTGTCAGAGGGGAAAAGGTATGGAGAAAATTATCACATGTTTAGATTTATTATTTGTGTTTATATGCAAAATCCTGAAGGTTACTCCAGTTCTATCTTAGGAAACATATTATGAAAAATGTTGATATTAAAGCAAAGATAATTAATTTTTAAAACTATAACTGTTATACTTAAAATTAAAAAGTCTGTAGATTCTAGAATAGCCCACAGATCATTTGTCTTTGCATTCTTTTTGAATGACTTTGATTCGTGAGAATTACTCAAGGTCCAGATTGTCAGTTGTTTAGCAAATAATTTAGCTGTGTTTTGAATAATTTCTGTTTCTATAGTTTTGAGTTTGACATTTTCTTTTTTTTTTTTTTTAATTTTTTTTTTTTTTTATTTTTGACAGGCAGAGTGGACAGTGAGAGAGAGACAGAGAGAAAGGTCCTCCTTTTGCCGTTGGTTCACCCTCCAATGGCCGCCGCGGTAGCGCGCTGTGGCCGGCGCAGCGCGCTGTTCCGATGGCAGGAGCCAGGTGCTTATCCTGGTCTCCCATGGGGTGCAGAGCCCAAGCACTTGGGCCATCCTCCACTGCACTCCCTGGCCACAGCAGAGAGCTGGCCTGGAAGAGGGGCAACCGGGACAGGACCAGTGCCCCGACCGGGACTAGAACCCGGTGTGCCGGCGCCGCAAGGCGGAGGATTAGCCTGTTGAGCCACGGCGCCGGCCGAGTTTGACATTTTCTACTGCACTATTTAACCTGCCATTAATCATATCTAATGTGTTTTTCATTCACATGCTATTTTTTCACATTTAGTAGTTCCATTTGTTTTATTTAAACTTTAGTTTCTCTTCATTATGTTAATACTTTTATTTAAATTCTCAAACATATCTTTATTATTTATAATAGCTCTTTCAAGGTCCTTGAATCCTCTGATTCCATTATCTGAAACATTTTTTCACCAAAGTATGGATCATGTTTATATTTCTTTGCATGCTTGATAATTTTGGATCGCATGCTGGACATCATGCACTTGAACTTGTTGATTTTTATTGTATTGCTTTAAAGGGTGTTACAATTTGTTCTTGCTTGTGCGTAGACTACCTGTGTATCAGTTTGATCTTTTGATGCTTAGTTTTAAGCCTCGTTAGGGTACATCTAGGGAAATATTTTTTCTGTCTAGGATGCATTTAATTCCATTACTAACACATGGCCCTTTCAGAGACTCAGGCCCTGGGTACTGTGAATTCTTTCCAGTGCAACTAATGGAAACATGAACTCTTTGCAGCATTCTGTGACCTCTAGGAACTGTTCAGTCTACTGTTTTATAATAGCTCCCTCTTTTGCCTTTTCTACTTTTCTCTCAGGCACAGAATGATGAATACTTGAACAAAGAGAAGCTCTTTGGAGATCTTTGCAGCTCTGTCCTGATGCTTCATACTCTAGGACTTGGCCCTACAAGTTCTAGCTGCGATGATTCACTGAATTTGTATGTGTCTACTCAACTTGATGAGAACCCAAGTTCTGTTTGGTTATTCTCTTTGTTCATTGTGGGTTGGAAACAACTCTGTGAAGCAGCAGAGGCAATCATACAGTTGACTTACTTGATTCATTTCCTTTCTTCAGGGATTATAGTCCTATTTTACCTGTTACCTTAGTGTCTGAAAATGTTTTATATATTTTGTAGTTTTTAAGTTAGGGCAGCAGGGTGAATCTGGTCTCTGTTATTCCTTTATGGCATTAAGTGAAAGTTTACTCAGCATTATATGCTAAGAAATGATCCAGAATTTTCAGATAATTTGTTTTTTATTTATTTGAAAGAGAGTGAGAGAGAGCAAGAGCGTGCGCGCGAGAGAAATCTCCCATATACTGGTTCACTCTGCAAATGCCTGCAACAGCCCTGGCTGGGTCAGTCTGAGGCCAGGGAGTCAGAAACTCAATCCAGGTCTGCCACGTGGGTGGCAGGTACCCAAGTACTTGAACCATCACCTGCTGCCTCCCAAGGTACATATTAGCAAGAAGCTGGAATCGGAATTGGGAACGGAACTAGGACTTGAACCCAGGTACTCCAGTATAGGATGAAGGCAACCCCAGTGGCATCTTAACTGCTGTACCAAACACCTGTCCCTCAGATAATTTAATATATAAAGTATATTGTGAACAGATGGTACTGAATATTATGCCAATAAAACTTTTTTTAATCTTGTGAGTTTTATCTTTATTCACATGGCAATTACTCATTTTCATTCAAGTACCAGATATCAAAAATTCACCAGATTTGTTGTTATTTTTAGAGTTTCAAGTAGCCTTTTCACAGTGAAGTTCATTGACTGATAATGGGTAATGATGCTTATACCTGGAAATTTTTGCTGGCTAAAAATTCATGCCAAATCTCAACCTTAGCAGTGGGTGACTGATTTTTTTTTCACCACTTGAGGGATATTCTTGTGCCTATTCAATATTAGGCTTGAAGAGGAAGGTATGGATTTGGTAAAATGCCGAGTGCATTGTAAGTAGAGATTAAAGTTGAGTGAGAAGGAGTGGAGTTGTAATTACAGCAATTAAGAACTACCGGGGAGTTGAGAGATTTTTTAGTAAAGATCTCTATTACTGTAAATGTTGCAGTTAATAACTATCACACATTATAATTCTTAGTCATTAAATAATGCCTTACTTTCATTATAGATTAACTCAGGGATTCCCAAATGTTCTCAGTTCATGATGCTTTTAGTATCTCAGTAATTTTTTTATGCACTCCAAGGCAAAGAGAAATACCTAACAGTTTCATTGATTAAGTATTATGTCTTAACAATGTAGTTGGCATTTAAAATATAGGCACAAATTAAAAGAAAAATACTTTTTAATTCTTCAATAATCATTATTATTTGCTGATAGGATTGTGAGCCTATTGGATACTGCACAGCTTTTCAAACCTTGGAATCAGATTGGCTACTGCCACCCTTATTTCTTTTTTCATATCGCTTTTTTTTTTTTGAGGTTTTATTTATTTATTATTTGAAATGCAGAGTAATAGAGAGGCAGAGGTGGGTGGTGGGGAGAGAGAGAGAGAGACATTTTCCATCCGTTGGTTCTCTCCCCTAATGGCTGCAATGGCTGGAGCTGGGGCAATCCCAAACCGGCTTCTTCTGGGTCTCCCATGCAGGTGCAGGCGCCCAAGCACTTGGGCCATCTGCTGTTGCTTTCCCAGCCCATAGCAGAGATCTGGATCGGAAGTAGAGCATCCAGGACTTGAGCCGGTGCCCATGTGGGATGCCATCACTGCAGGCGGTGGCTTTACCAGCTATACCACAGTGCTGGCCCCTCATACTGCTTTTTGACCTCTACTTTTTATGACATCAATTGTTAAAAACCTAGTATCATAAAGATATGATGTCATGAATCATTGAAACATGAACATGAAACCACAAACTTCCTCTAACTAGTGGTAAGTGCAGTATGTAACAGAGGTCAACTGTTGTTCTGTTTCCCTAAAACATTAAAAATACTCCTTAGGGCCTTTGTGTGTTTTCTGTATCAACCTCAAGAACCTTGGCATACATTCTCAGTAACGTGGGGATTGCTAATTCTGATATAATGTTCCTCACTGGCATTCTGGCATGATTAGTGTCCCAATTTCTCTGTTTGAAAATAGAGAATCCTTTGTGATCAGTGGAATTTCTTTAAAAACTGAATGAATAATACTAAACTAAGGGAATAAAATATGATATTTTTCTTGATGGGAAAGTGCTTATAGCAGAGGCCTAATAGAGAAGTTATTGAATACATTTGTTTTATACAATATGTTTACTGATAATATACAATACAAAGAGAAATGAGTGAGTTAAATATTGGAACATGATAGTAAATGTGATATAAAGAAGAAGGAAGATATTACTGTGCAAAATAGTATGAATAAACAGAAAAGAAAAACCATGCTGTTACTGATTTTTGTGGAATCGATTGTCTTATAATGTACTAAGGATGTTATGATTGATGTTTAAAGATACCTGCCTATTGAACTGTACTAAACTGTACTGTGATACATAATAATTTTTTAGAATGACATGTTTTATAAGGACGTTTATTCTGACCCTTGTGAAAAATGCTATTCTTGTGTAATATTATAAGGATACATTTATAATTCCATATGTTCACAGTTTAATATGTTCTAGAACAACCATAATGTTTATAGTTCATATTTATGTTTTATTATATACAGTACATATGCTTTTCATATGTTGACTGAATTCTCAACAGTAGTCCCATGAGATCTATCCTATTTTTTTTTTGTTTTTTGCTTTACATAGGATGAAACTGAGGCATGGAAAGGTTAAGTAATTTGTCCAAGCTCACAGAGCTAATGAATGGTGGAGTCAGAATCTGAAATTTGGCGGTATAGTTCCAGAGCCAATGTTTTGAACCACTACCTAAGGGAGGAGTGAGCTTTCACCTGAGTGGTAGCACAGAAAACACTTGTCAGGAAAAAAGAAAAGTGAGTGTGATCTAAATTCCTTTTAAGATCCTAAGCTCATTAAAATATTTTATTAGTAGATAGGGTCAATGAAAGGAAGCTATATAGAATACTTTTAATTTTAAAATAAAAAGTAGTACTTTACTTAGTGTTTTATTCAATTTATGTTGTGATGAATTTAATATTAAAATTGGAATATGTTTCATAATGGGCTTAAGGGATTGGATTTTAGCAGGTAGATACTTGGAGCTCATCATGTTTTCAGGGTCATACTGATGATTAGATATGTGGACATAATCACTCTTAATCATATTAACCTTTAATATTACTGGAAATGAAAGCTATTTGGTTCAGTGAGACATCAGTATGACCTTTTCCTTGTACGGTCTGCTTCTTAATAAAGAGTGTTCTTTCATCCTTTTTTTGATACATTGTCTTATCAGCACAAAAGACCAAAGGGTATAATTATTATATATGGTTTGATTGTCTTGAATCTTCTTAAACTTCTGTATGTTTTTAGGAGGCTTTAAGTTCAAGGCTAGATAGATTGTAATTTGTATACCTAAAGGTGTTTAACAAATGCGTTAATTCTAAGTTGTTTACTGAGTGCCTAATATGTGCTTAGCATTCTGCACATTGTTTGCAGGTAGAGAGAAGCAAGGGAAGCAAAAATTGTTAAAAGTTTTCCTGGTGGTGGTTCTGGTAGAAAAAATTCAGTCAGTGATTCAGAGAGGGCTTCTCTGAGCTCCCTTATTTAATAAAGAAGTTCTTGGGGCCAGTGCTGTGACATAGTGGGTTAAGCCGCTGTATATACTGCCAGCATCCCATATAGACAACTGTTTGAGTCTCTGCTGCTCCATTTCTGATCCAGCTCCCTGCTAAAATGCCTTGGAAAACAACAGAGGATGGACCAAGTGCTTGGACCCCTGTACCCACTCAGGAGACTCAGATGAAGCTCTTGGTTCCTGGCTTTAATCTGGCCTCAGCCTTGGCCATTGCAGCCATTTGTGGAGTGAACCAGCAGATGGAAGATGTCTCTTTTCTCTTTCTCTCTCTCTCCTCCCCATCTTTTCTCTTTCTCTTTCTGACTTTCAAATAAATGTCTTAAAAAAATTTCTTTTCCCTACACTTATTCTATTTCAGTACTCAGTTTGATGTACTTGTTCAATTAAAAGACTGCTTTTTTCCAGTGATTAAAATTTTGGTTGTTATGTAAAAGAATCTTATACTTTTATGTAAAGCCAGAATTTCATGACATTTAAATATAATTTTCTTGAAAGAATTGCAAAAACTTAACACAGGTAATGATGGTTAGGAGAATAGACTTAAACTCTTATATAGATTGGAGTTTAAAACCTTTTTTTATGTGGCTTCCTTACACTGAAGTCAAGAGACTTCAGTTTCCACGTCTTTTTTTTTTTTTTTTTTTTTTGACAGGCAGAGTGGACAGTGAGAGAGAGAGAGACAGAGAGAAAGGTCCTCCCTTTGGCGTTGGTTCACCCTCCAATGGCTGCCACGGCCAGCACACTGCGCTGATCCAAAGGCAGGAGCCAGGTGCCTTTCCTGGTCTCCCATGGGGTGCAGGGCCCAAGCACTTGGGCCATCCTCCACTGCACTCCCGGCCACAGCAGAGAGCTGGACTGGAAGAGGGGCAACTGGGACAGAATCCGGCACCCTGACCGGGACTAGAACCTGGTGTGCCAGTGCCGTAGGTGGAAGATTAGCCTATTGAGCTGCAGCGCCGGCCAGTTTCCACAACTTTTAAAATGATTTTTAAAAAGCTTTTTTTAAAGGATTAGAAAAAGTGTACATAAAATATTTACTTCTAAGCTTGTCCAGTAATAGGCACTCAAAAATTATAATGATACTTTAAAAGTTCTCAAGTTATCAGAACGTTGATTAGAGGATGTGTGAGGAACAATGTATTTAATTTTAAGCATTGAAGACTTACAGAAAAGAAAGATTTATTTAGGTGAATATTTCCTTCACAGAATTGTGAATTCATTTAAGATGTTCTTGAACTGTGAGTCACCTATGACCTGTAAGATTATTATTTACCAAGGTTTAGAAAGCGATTGAGGTTATCTGTGTTTTTGAAAGTTTCATAGACAATTCTGACTTCACTTTACAGAAAATACTACAAATGAGAATATAAGCTAGAAAGATGAATGTTTTCCCATGTTTATATATGAAAAAAACACCAAGATCCAATACTATTAATAGTTTTAAAAGGTTTTGAGAAAATTTGTACATCTTTCATTTTAACTTACTATTTAATTCTAATATCTAAAAATAAATTACTTTTATTATTTTTTTTAAGATTTATGTACCTATTTTAAAGGCAGAGTGAGAGAGAGAAACAAAGAGAGAGAGATCTTCCATCTTACTTGTTCACTCTCCAAATGCCTGCAGCAGTCAAAGCTGTACCATGCCCAAGCTAGGAGCCTAGTGTTGAGATGGATTCATTCTGAGAGGAGGAGCGTGGTGGGGGCAAGAGGCTCAGAGTCACCATACACATCCCGGGGACTTGGGTGAAAGCAGGCCAGAGGCCAGCAGCCTGAAGACTCGTTTATTTCAGTTGGTACAGCAGCTTAAATAGCCAAGGCAGCCAATCCAGTCAAGGGGCAGTCTATACCCTAACCAATCACAGCCTGTTGCCAGGCAGTATCCAAAGTCATCCAATCACAGCCTGTTGCCAGGCAGGCTCTGTTGCCATGTGGTTTCCAAAGCCATCCAATCATAGCCTGTTGCCAGGCAGACTCTATTGAAGGGTGGGTTTCGAAGCCATTTCTGAGTAACTGACAGTCGCTTGCCAGTGGCCATATTGGCATGACCTTCTCATTCCACCATATCCTAAAACTCTATTCAGGTCTCCAAAGTGTGTGGCAGGGGTTTATGCATTTGTGCCATCATGTGCTGCTCTCTATAGTCTACATTGTTAGGAAGCTGAAGTTAGGAGCAAGAGCTGGGAATCAAACCTAGGCATGAAAGAATTGTTTTGAGTTAATGCATGTACAGGATTTCATCATCTCATGTTACAATTTAGGTTCTTTTCCCTTTGTTTGTGTTGAATCTTGAGAACAGTCAATATTTTCTTTATGATAGGCTTCTAAAGCTATATCACAGATTTTCTGGTGTTATTTAATATTATATTTGATTTGCACTTTAATAATCCTAAAAATAATGTGTATTGCATTTTATTTGAAAACTCAAGAAATATATATAAATATCTAACTGCATACATCAGGGTTAACCAATAATAATATTTTTTTTATTTTATACATATTTAGGGGACTTTAGAAAGTTCTTGGAAAATGCATACTGTGAAAAAAGTATACATGACTTTAAAAAATGTTTGCACCACACAAACACCTTATAATTCCATTTTTCATGAATTTTTTTGGTGTTTTCTTGTATATATTTATAGTTTGGGGTAGAATTCTCAATACTTTTTTGTGTATTCGTATTTTTTTCTTCTTCTCCACCTCTTCTTCCTTCCCAGTTCCCTGCCCCTTCTCCACCACTTCCTTCCATTTCTTTTTCTTTGGTCTGGAAATGAAAACTTAATCCTGTAAATGGAAATTATAAGAGAACAAAATAGGCAAGATGATTTTTATTCTTATTTGTTTATTTAGTATATGCATGCTGTGTCTTTGAACTACTTGTATTTAAAGATTTAACCTCATAGACAAGAGATTATTATCATACATTTATGTTTAAAGTTTAGATACTTAATAAGCATGCTCTTGCTATACAGTTATATTATATACTCTCACCTCTGGGAAGAACTCCCACTTGGTCTATTCCACTCCTAAACACATGGGTTGCACAGCTGCTATATGGTTGTGCATTGTCCTATGTGTATTAAGCAAACACAGCCTGCAAAGGGGTTGCATTTTAGAGTATTGGTAGTAGCATGGCTGGTTGGAGACCCCATAAGTGTAGCTGCCAGAATTCTGCCATCTGGCAGCAGTGTTGCTAGGCATTTCTAACCAGGGCATAAATACATTTTTGCTGAGCACTTTTCCTGTTGCCACAGCCGTGAATGCCTAGGCAGAGATATGCATAGGTGGTTATGGGAACTAACAGAAAGGTGTTTAATTAGAACCACTCTAGTGTTCAAGGTGAAATAACATACAATAAAGTATGAAGAAACACATTTGAACTTTTATGATAGATGCAAGAAGCTTGAAAAATAGTCTTTTAACTTTTATGAAGACCTTTAAATTGAAGAACTGTGGAATTATAGTGAAGCACAGTTATTTTAGAAATCAGCATCTCTATACACGGAAAGGGTAATACAGAAACAACTTTAGTTTTTAAAGTGAAAACAATTGTGATTGTCTTCATTTGATGTAAGTTGATTTCTGACTTCATTAAAAATTCCCAAAACATTGAACATAAGTCAACATTCCATGGAGAAGGAAGTATTATGCAGTTTGCATGTGTGCATATCTGCATATCGGAGCACAAAATATTGACATGATAATTGCAGTCAAGCCTGAATGAACAGTGGCCTGTGGGAATTCAGCTGGTGTTGTACCAACTGGATGGCTGCTCAGGACACAGTTTGAAATGCAAGGTGCAAGTTAGCACTTTATTCAGCACAGGCAGACATCATTTAAAAATCCTGAGGGGCAATCCTGGTGATGTGCAGATGTTAAAACAGTCTGTTCTGAAGTGCTGATATTTTTGAACAGTGTAAAAGATGGCGAGATTCTAGGTGAAAAATATTTATATGATTATTAAAGAAATACATAAACTTTTCCAACTCGTTCATGAATGTTTTACATAATAAATTTTGAGTAAATGCAGAAATATATGCATATGTAGTTAAAAGAGAAGAAATATAGGAAATAGTCATTTGATTTCTAATTATAAAGTGGAAAAGGTTGTGTTCTGTGCCTCATCTTTATATATTCAGAAATAATGTTGCACTAGTAATTATCTAACATTATTTTGTAATATATTAAACTGAGTTAGTTATAGTCTATTAAATTATTTCTCTTTTTGATGAAAACATTCATCAACAAAATATAATTTACAGTTTGAGATTTAAATGTTGTAGCATCATTCTACCCTGTGTTCTCTTCTGCACATACCTGATTGAGGAGGGAAAAACTCATTTTCATGTATAAGGCTGATTCCTCCAAGTGCAGGTTTTTGTTTTCAGATATAGTCATAAATTTTTATTATGTATTAAAAATAAAATATAATTGTTGTAAATACTGGATTATATAATAAACACTGAGTTCTGTATAAAAGCAAAAGAAATATACTAAGTATATCTGAAGCTTTAAAATATTTTATACTGAAGATTTTATGTGTTAAAATCTGTTGAGTTATTTTTGTTCAGGGTCCTAACAGGTTTTTTTCAATAAATGTTTTTATTGTAGAGTAAGATGTGTTCTTATGTATTTTTGTAACTTCTTTAAATTTTTTTGTTGGCGTATTGTTCATGAGTAAGCATTATAGTAATTCATTATGCATATTCAAAATAGGAAAATAGTTATAAAATGATTTTTGTATAAAGGATAAATATTTGATGATGATAAAATTGTCATTTTCCTAAATTTCTATTTTTACCAGCCTTACTATTTTAGAATCGAAGTGTTTACTAGAAACTGGAAATATGTTTGAAGTGAAAATCAATAATATTTTTAAAATATGCAGTCTAACAGATACTATAATCAAATGAAATGTTAGTGCAACTAGCTTTACTTTGTGTACTATTATCTGTTAATTAAGAATAATCAACTTCATTAAATTTTGCTTTTTATTTTCTTTGTTTTCTAATTCAGACCTATATCAAATCCTCATTTATAGTTAAATGTTTCTTTTAGACTCTAATATTTCATCTTGACATCTCATTAAAAATGGGCTCACACCCAGAAAATATGATTCTGTCATATTATATATGACATGATCTATAATACAGTAATATTTTGCTTCTTGATTTAGAATAATTTTTCATATTTTTGTGTTTAGAGAAATGACAAAAAGTTAGCATAGTAATTCACATGGTTAAGTACAGTAATGTGAAATGTTTAAATGGGTAGTACTCTTGGGAAAAGTGATTGGAGCTTTAAACTTGTATGTATTTGACAGCCTCACTTCACTTCATTTTTCATCCTAAAGAAGTCTGCAAATATTCTTAGCTCACATCATTATTGCACATCAGTGGTTCTAATTAGCTAAACAGGAGTTTGTCTCAGTCATTGATCATCATCAGCTTCTTGACAGTGCTTTTTTTTTTCCCTAGGAACTTTTCTATGTTTCATAAAAAATAGAGCATATATTAATTGAAATGACCAGATAGGCTAGTGATGTTTTAAACTTGAAGCAAACATTTTACAACCTTATTTTTTTCTACTATAAAAAAATATATTCACATTGTAGTACTGTTTTCTCTTGGGAATGTTTTCCTGTTATGAAGATATAGGTGTTTCATACCACCAGGAGGAGCTACTGGCTGAATCTCCATATGGGTTTTGAGTTGTGATAGTTTCTCAATTTAAAAATTATAGCAGTAGTCAACTCTGGAGTTTTTAATTATAAAATATATCATTGCAGTGCATTTTTAAAGATCTTATTTAACATTTTGTATTTAATTTTTAACCTATATTTGGAGCATTGTATCATTTTCATGAATCTGTTGAGAAGTATGTTGGCTATTGTTATTTCAGTGATTCTCAGACTTTGTGTGCATTGGAATCACTTGAGGCATTGTGTGTTAGTCTGGCTGTTGTAACAAAATACAAAAATAACAGACATTTTTCAGTGATAGTTCTGAAAGCTAAGAAGTCCATAAGTAAAATGCTGATCATTTGGGTTCCCAGAGTGGATTCTTTAGTTGGTGGTTGCTTCCTCACATGGTAGAGAGAGAGGGATCATTTTTTGAGTGTTTCATTTCATAAAGGTACTAATCTCATTCATGAGAAATCCCTGAATGGATTGAAAAACAAGGCCCATCTGTTTGCTGCCCACAAGGAAAATACTTCACCAACAAAGATACACTCAGACAAAAAGTGAATGAATGGAAAAATATATTTCATGCTGTCAGAAAGCAAAAACAAGCAGGTGTAGCCATCCTAATATCAGACAAAATAGACTTTAAAACAAAAATTTTTAAAAAGACCAAAAAAGGCATTATGTAATGATTCAGGGATTGATTCAACAGGAATATGTGACTATAATAAATGTACATGCATGATGCCAGGGTGCTGGATACTTAAAACAATGTTAATAGGTCTAATGGGAGACATAGATTCCAATAGAATAGTAATGGGGGACTTCAACACCCCACTTTTGTCAATGGATAGATTAGACAGAAAATCGACAAAGAAACCACAGATCTAATCTACACTATGGACCAAATGGACCTAACTGACATCTACAGAACATTTCTTCCTACATGTGCAGAATACACATTGTTTTCATCAGTGTTTGGACCTTTCTCTAAGATAGACCATATGCTACACCATAAAGCAAGTCTCAGCAAATTAAAAAAAAAAAATCAGTATCATACCATGCATCTTCTCTAACCACAACGGAATGAAGCTGGAAATTAACAACTTAGGAATCTCTAGAACTTATGAAAACACATGGAGATCAAACAACATGCTCCTGAATGAACAATAAATCATTGAAGAAATCAAAAGAGAAATAAAAAAATTCTGGAAGTGAATGAAGATGATAGTAAAATGTATCAAAACTTATAGCATACAGCAAAATCACTGTTAACCGGGAAGTTTACAGCAAATGATTCCTATGTCAAAAAATGGGAAAGGTACCAAATAAACCAGCTATCAGTATATCTCAAGTACCTAGAACAGCAACAACAAATGGAACCTAAAAGTAGTAGGAGGAAATAGATATTTAAAATTAGAGAAGAAATAAACAAAATTGAAACAAACCCACAAAAGATCAGTGAAACTAAGAGCTGGCTTTTTGAAAAAATAATAAAAAATAATACATCATGCCCAAAGTAACAAAAAAATTGGGGGGGGGGAGAAAATCCAAATCAATAAAATCAGAGATGAAAAAGAGAATTGACAAGATACCACAGAAAAAAGAATCATCTAGAATCACTACAAATAGCTAAATGCCAACAAATTTAAAAATCTAGAAGAGATGGGTGAATTCCTGGACACATACAATCTACCAAAATTGATTCATGAAGACTTGATAACATAAACAGACCAATAGCCAAGATGGAGTTTGTATCAGTAATAAAGACCTCACACTGAAGAACTCAAAAAATAAAATGAAAGATCTAAATCTATGACCTAATATCATCAAATTACTCGAGGAGACCATTGGGGAAACTCTGTTAAGACATTGGTATAGGCTAGGACTTCTTGGAAAAGACCCCCAAAAACACAGGCATTCAAAACAAAAATAGACAAGTGGGATTACATCATGCTAAGGAAGCACTCATTAAAGTGAAGAGGCAAATGTCAGAATGAGAGAAAATATTTGTAAAATGTGCAACGGGGAAAGGATTAATATCCAGAATCCATGAAGAGCTGAAGGAACTTAACAACAACAAAACAAATAATCCAGTTAAGAAATGGGCAGAGGACATGAATAGGAGGCATTTTTCAAAAGAGGAAACTCAAATGGTGAACAGACCCATGAAAAAATGCTCAGGATCACTAGACATCAGGGAAATGCAGATTAAAACCACAATGAGATTTCACTTCACCCGACATAGAATGCCTCTCATACAGAAATCCACAAACAGTAAGTGCTGGCAAGGATATGGGGAAAAAGTTACCCTAATCTGGAAGCTGCAATGTTGCTTTTGTTTAGGCTTTGTAGCATTGTAGTCTAGTTTTGTCCCTATATCATGTAGAAGAACCACTAGAATTCATTTTGACACTAGTAGAGATCTTGGGCTTACTACATAAAAGTGAATTAGAAAGACAGTAAATCTGTATTGAAACTAATTCCTGAAAAATTAAAAATAGATTTATAGAGTGTAGGATTTGTGTCACAGCAGGTTAAGTCACCTCTTGGGACGTCCATGTCCCCTGCCAAAGTGCCTAGTTCGAGTCCCAGCTATTCCACTCCCAGTTGAGCTTCCTGCTATTGCACGTGGGAAGGCAGCAGATGATGGTCATGTTATTGTTTCCTGCCACCCATGTGAGAGAGAAGTATGGAATTCCAGGCTCCTGACTTCAGCCTGGCCCAACCCACCCCTCCCCAACTAGTATGGACATTTGCGGAGTAAACTAGTAGGTGGAAGATCTCTCTTTCTTTCTCTTTCTCTTACTGTCACTCTCACTTTTGCTGCTTCTCTCTCACTCTCTCTTCTTTTTTTCCTCTCCTCTTTCCCCCTTTTCTGTCTCTATGCCTTTCTTTTTAATTTTTATTTATTTGAAAGGCAGAGGGAGCGATGCCTTCATCTGCTGGGTCACTCCCCAAATGGCTGCAACAACTGGAGCTGGACCAATCAGAAGCCAAGAGCTGGGAGCTTCCTCCTGATATCCCATGGGAGTACAGGGGCCCAAGCACCTGAGCTATCCTCAGTTGCTTTCCCAGGCATATTAACAAGGAGCTGGATCAGAAGTGGAGCAGCCGGGACTTGAACTGGCGTCCATATGGGATGCTGGCACTGCAAGCAGAGGCTTAATGTATTACGCCACAGCGCAGGCCCCTGATTCTTCCTTTTAAATAAATAATTAATTAATTAATTAATTAATTTGAAAATAGATTCGTGGTATATCCCAAGGAATTTGCAGAGGAATAGAAGAGTTTATGACTTTAAGTAATGCCTTGTCTTTCTCATTCTCAATTTTTGTCTGAGTTAACCCCATTATTCCTGCCCTTTGAGATTTGGTCTTTTTCTTCTTGATTTGTATAGCTTAAATGAATTTGATGTTTTGTGATATTTGTAATGTTATAATGGTAAGTTAAAAATTCAAGTGATAATTTGTGATATTTATATTAGTGACAAATCACAGGTGAATAGCTTATATTTTTTAACTAAATATTTTTATTAGCAAAAAATACTGAAACAAAAAAGTAACTTACATTGATAGGCAACGACAAAATATAAAAAGGGTATCAATTTCTGAGAGTATATTAAATTTAATTGTTAATAGAAACACAATTTTGAAAGAAATGTCAACTGAAAATAGTGGGTTGTAATTGTGTATGAAATGTGCTGTTAATGTGTGGCAAATAGAAAGTAAGAAAAATAATAAAAGTAGGATAAAGTGTGAAAGTAGAAAAAATAATCACAGTGCACTTATGAGGCTACTTTGAAAATCTGTGGAACAACAGAGTTAAAGATAAGTTTAGGGGCGGGTATTTACTCTACCAGTTAGGTTTCCTGTGTTTCTCTTGGGAGCACCTTGATTTGTTAGCTGGTTCTGCCTAACAGAAAAGCCCCTATATCATGACAGTGGTTTCATATATGTTTATGAGCACTGAATTCAAATGGTCTTTATTACTGCTAGATTGGAATCTTGTCTTTTTTGGGACCCCTTAATATGCCAGTATCTTAGAAAATTCAATTCCTCCTCTCTTCTCAACTTCCTACATTTCTTTACCCATTCTCAGTTTTTGTTGATGGATACTGTTGCTTCCTATGTCAATAAGAAAGTAGAAACTTTTAGAAGAGAGGTTTTACTATTCCCTAAATTTACATCTGCCAACAAATCTTATATTCAAATTTGTAGTATTCATATTATCTATTTTTCTTTGGAAGAACTGTTTATACTCATATCTAAGTCCAAACAAGCTGTGTGTGTTAATTACTCAGTGAGGCACTGTGCATTTCTATTTTTCTCCTATCTCATCAATACCTCTCTCTGTCCTAGATCATTCCTGTCAGCATACAAACATGTTGTTTTATCTCCCATCTTTTTTTTTAACTTTTATTTAATGAATATAAATTTCCAGTGTACAGCTTATGGATTACAATGGCTTCCCCCTCCCATAACTTCCCTCCCACCCGCAACCCTCCCCTCTCCCACTCCCTCTCCCCTTCCATTCACATCAAGATTCATTTTCAATTCTCTTTATATAAAGAAGATCAATTTAGGATAAAGATTGCAACAGTTTGCACCCACATAGAAACACAAAGTGAAACATACTGTTTGAGTACTAGTTATAGCATTAAATCACAATGTACAGCACATTAAGGACAGAGATCCCACATAAGGAGCAAGTGCACAGTGACTCCTGTTGTTGACCCAACAAATTGACACTCTAGTTTACGGCGGCAGTAACCATCCTAGGCTGTCGTCATGAGTTGCCAAGGCTATGGAAGCCTTCCAAGTTTGCCAACTCTGATCATATTTAGACAAGGTCATAAAAGACAGAGTGAGGATAGTAACCAATAATCCTAAGATGGCATTTACCAGGTTTGAACAATTATACAGCATTAAGTGGGAAAGAGGACCATCAGTACACACAGGTTGGGAGTAGAGCCATTGGTGGTAGAGTAGAGGTTATGATTACAAAGGAATGAGGCCCAAGTGCGCAAGACAGGGTCTAGAACAAAGGACAGAGTCATTATTAGAGGAGCTAAGAAAGGTGCTGTCTAAGCTACAATTAAGTATTCTGATTGAGAGGCAAATAGAACCTGACAGAAGGGGCTTGATAATAATCTGTTGGGCTTTAGGCCTTGTAAGTTAAGAGGCCCAGACCTATCTATCTCTTCACATGGGGTACATCCTAAGGGAGGTGTGAACCTCCTAGGGGAAGGCACTCTGTTGACTTTCATTACTTGGCTGGCCTGGGAGGAGAGCTGGCCAGGTAAAGGCAGGTGGCATCTCTAACAAGAAATTTACAGTTCTGCCTGCAATGTTGCTGACCCTACTTGACCATCCCCTCAGCTGCAGTGGTCACTTTGGAAGTTGGGATGAGTGAAGGGCTTTTCAGCTTAGAGCCAATAAGATCTGTGGCTCTGACCTGGGCATCCTTCAACTCCAGGGCAGGTCCATTTCCAGTGATCCAACTCTTGGCAGAGCTGCCAGGGCTCTTCACAAGCTGACTTCTGCTGAAGCCCAGGCTTACCACATTGAAAGCCACTGCAGTGGACTGTCCTGTTGGTTCTCCTTGAGGGCAGATCACTGTACAGATCAGCCATTAATGGGCCTGTCACCCATTACTTCTGATGCCTAGCTTTCTTTTCCTCCTGGTTTGTGTTAAAGCAGACCAGAGGATGCAAGTCAAGGGAGTGCCCGTGTCCCATCTCTAATCTTCGGTGGCCTGAACTACAAGTCTATAGTCACAGGCATGTTCTGTAGTAGTTTTTCTAAGGTAGACAATGCCCATGAGGAAAATTATATTCTCACTTTAAAACTTTCTTTCCCTTTAGACTGAGAGGGAGGTTTTTTCTAATTACTGTATACTTTGCTGATGGCGAAGTAAATCTAGCTATGAGATTATTATTTAAGTTCTTATTTTGGATATGTTATTACAGAAAAATGTTAGCCATCTCTTTTATAAGGTCTAAAGCTTAAATTGTGCATCCTACAGATTCTTTTATTATAGAATTAGTTTCCTACCTTGGGGAGAATAGAGAAATGAAAGAACAAGTTGTGCTTAGAATAGAGAAATGAGGGAGCAAGTCCTAGATCGCTTGCTGACAATAGCAATATTACATGAATACTTAGCAAACAGTTTCAACCATTAGATAACAACTTAAGAAAACATTTACCAGAAGGTGCAATGCCTTCTATAAATTTTAAGAATCATGTATTTGGAAACACCTCTTAAATATCTAACATGGTGTAGTTTGTTTAACCAGTAAACTTAAGCACAACCATATAAAATGTTTTTAGCTTTTTTCTACCAACAAGTATAAAACATGTGATGCAGAGATTCAGGTCACACGAATTAAAATGTATCTTTGATTAATTTTAGCAGCTTAAATTTATGGACAATCTTATCTATAAGCCAATTAAAATAAAACTCTTAATAAAATTTTCCCATGTAGGCCGGTGCCGTGCCTTAACAGGCTAATCCTCCGCCTTGCGGTGCTGGCACACCGGGTTCTAGTCCCAGTCTGGGCGCCGGACTCTATCCCGGTTGCCCCTCTTCCAGGCCAGCTCTCTGCTGTGGCCCGGGAAGACAGTGGAGGAAGACCTTTCTCTCTGTCTCTCTCTCTCTCACTATCCACTCTGCCTGTCAAAAAAAAAAAATTTTTTTCCCATGTGGACATACAATATGTACACATATATAAGAAAGCATAATAGACCAATATAGCAATTTTAATAATAGCTTTTAAAATCTTTAACTCTTTTTGTAGATTGCCAATTGATTTGAATTGCTTTTTGTTTTTAGTAACCTCAGTTAACCATACTTTCTCTCAGTTGGTACTGTTAATACATTATTGGCTTCATTGTTTACAGAGCCGTCCCAAAGTACTGAATACAATCGAAGTGGCTGGAAAAAGTCCATAGGAACCTATAGGAGGACATCTAAACACAGAACCAACAACACTTTAGTTTTATGAGCAGCAAATCCTATATAACTGTGGATGACAAAAGACTTTAAGTTGCCATGTTTAAAATTATAAACTCATCAACCAACAAGATCACTTGCTTACTTCACAGTATTTTTGAAAGCACCTGTAGGATTTTACAAGTATTTAACCCTTTAGGCCTTTGGGGCTTTCTCATTAAGATCACTATCATGTCTAGTAACACAAGATCATTAGACTTTTTAATTCTCAAACATTTGTATTAATAGCATTTTTCATTATAGAAACTTAAAATTTGGTACCACGTCACATCTTGACAGTACTTCTAATATAATCCAAATAGCCTGATTAGTTGGTGTCTCTATAAGATGAGAGACATAGGTGCTTCGATTTTTTTCAGTTGGAACCAAACTGGAAAAACCAAAGTCCAAGATTTACTGGAAATTTTAGAGTGCAGATTGTATGAAACTTTGATTTTTTGAATGCCTGTCAAGAATGCCAAGAAGGCTCAAAATCCAAAATATCTGGTTGAAATAAGATTCCTTAAAATCATGACATAACATAGACCAAATTTGATCATTGTTACAAGGTGATTATTCAAATCTTTGAAAATAAGCACATATTTAAATAACCCACAGCTCTTAATAAAAATTCAGCTGTTTTTGAACAACTAGAATTTAATAGACATCAAGAGAACATAATAGATTAACACATTGCTTTAACAGAGCATCAGAGTTTAATTCTATGTCAAAGAGAAATTGAGCTTCCTGTGATCTTTTGCTGTGAGGTTTCCTTCCTTTACCTTCTTTCATATTGATGACCATGTTTCTGTGTTTCTGTGTGTAACACATTTGTAAGCATCATTTGCAGGGCAGGACGAGTGGCAACGAATCCTTGCAATTTCTGTTTGCTATAAAAAGACTTTATTTCACCTTCATTCACAAATGAGAGCTTTGCAGGATATAATATTCTGGGCTGGCAGTTTTTCTCTCTTAGTACCTGGGCTATGTCTCGCCATTCCCTCCACGCTTGTAGGGTTTCTGATGAGAAGTCTGCTGTGAGTCTAATTGGAGATCCCCTGAGAGTAATCTGACGTTTCTCGCACATTTTAGAATCTTTTCTTTATGTTTCACTTTGGTGAGTTTGATTACAACATGTCGTGGTGAGGATCTCTTTTGGTCATGTTTATTAGGGGTTCTAGAAGCTTCCTGTACTAAGATGCCTCTTTCCTTCTCCAAACCTGGGAAATTTTCTGCTAGTATCTCACTGAAAATGCCTTCTAATCCTTTCTCTCTTCCCATGTCTTCAGGAACTCCTAGAACCCGAATGTTAGGTTTTTAAATAGTATCCTGTAGATTCCTGACAATATTTTTAGATTTCTAATTTCCTCTTCTTTTCTTTGGTTTGCCTGTTTCCTTTCCTGTTCTCTGTCTTCTAAGTCTGATATTCTCTCTTCTGCTTTGCCCATTCTGTTTTTAAGGTTCTCTAATGTGTTTGTCATTTGATCTATTGAATTCTTCATTATGGTTTCTTGTCACTATCACAGTTTCTTGTTCTACTAGTTGTTTTATTTCATTTTGATTCCTCCTTAATATTTCATTTTCATGAGAGAGATTTTCTATCTTGTCCTTTAAGGATTTCTGTAGTTCAAGAATTTGTTTTTGAGAACTTCTTAATGTTCTTATCAATTTTTTGAGATCTGCTTCTTGCATTTCTTCTATCTCATCATCTTCATAATCTTGAATTGGGGTGTCTGTTTCATTTGGGGGCGTCATAGTGTCTTCCTTCTTCTTGTTACCTTGGTTTTTGTGTTTGTTGTTTGGTATGTTGGAGATATTTGGTTTCTTCACTGTGGAGTTTTTTCTTGTTACACTATGGCTCTATATTAAGTGGACTGTCTGCTTTCGGTGGAGCCTTAGAGGCTTGAGATGAGTGTGGCCTGAGAGCCCTGTTTGGTTCCTGAGGGTTGAGGGTGTGCCAAAGGTGACACTCCCAGGTTAGGCGTGGTAAATCTATCTATCTTTCTTTATTTCTTTCTTTCTTTCTTTCTTTCTTTCTTTCTTTCTTTCTTTTTTTTTTATTCAAAAGGGAAGTAATTCCTCACAGCTGAACGCACAGATGAACGTAATTTGAGGTAGTTATCAGGCAAATAATATACCCACAGGAGCCAGAGATTGGAAGCTCTTTCCCAAGGACTACATAGGGAATCTCTGCTGCCCTCAGTGTGGGCTCAAATTCTCCTACAGTCTCCCACTGGGTTGCCAAGTTAGATCCTAATCTCCTGTTATTTCACACACACCCCCCCCCCAGAGTCAGGTTTTTCTGCTAGGCTCAGGGCCGGTGCAGACCTGAGGTCGCCCTGCTTATGACCTATGTCCAAAATGGCGTCTGCTCTTTTTCTTGCTAGCCTTTGAGGGGTGAGCGGAGAGAAACTTGTGTCCATATCGGTCACTTTTTTTTTCCTCTCTCTCTTCTAGTTAGCCTGGTGAACTTTTCCCCACGGAGTCTTAAGCCTCGTTCCCTCTAGTCTCCTCTTTCCGCTTTCCCGCTGGTGTCTCGGGCTATTGAGGTTTGGCTCACCTTGCGTTCCAGTGCTGGTGTGTTGAGTCTGCCGCTGGTGTCCCGAACTTGGGCTCCCACGCTCTCCACGCAGGTCCACTGTGAATCACTAGTTCCAGAATAGTTTCCTCTGCTGTTTCTTCCCCTACTCTTCCTTGAACCTGCAGTATCTCCACTTTTATTAAACTGTGTCTTCTCAGACTATCAGTGTGCTCCCTTCCTATTCCGCCATCTTGCCGCTCTCCCTATCTCCCATCTTTTTTTTTTAAAAAGTCATGTGATCTCTGTTTCCCTTGAATTGTCCTATTTCACTACTCCTTTGCATAGGAAAATTTCTCTGATGAGTAGTTTATACTATCTCCATCTTTTCCTTCTCTCTTAAATTCATTCTGTAATTGACCTGCTATGCCATTCTCCTTAACAGCTCTTGTCAAGATGATCAGTGAACATAAAGTAATATTGCTATGTCCAGCAGTTAGTTGACTGTCTGTTTTAACATACTGGAAGCATTTGGCATGATTGATCATTTCTTCTAGAAATGTATTATTTATTCACTTACCTTTCTCTTAATTCTCCCCTACTATTCTTGGCTTAACATTCTTTGTATCGTTTACGGTATTTTCATCATCTTACTATCCTGTAAATGTTGGAGTGGTCCAGGCTTTAAGCCTCAGACTTCTTTATCCAAAATCACTTCACTCCCAGGGTGATCCTGTCTACTTTATGGTGTTAAATGTATTGTAGTGAGTTTTAAAGTTGTGTTGCTAGCATTAACTTCTTTAAAGATTCCAGAAGTCTTTATAAAACTGATTCTCCTCTTGTGTGTTCATTAGGCATCTCAAATTTTACATGTCCAAATACCAAGCCCTAGTGTCCACCAGTCTCCTCCCCCATATATCAGATAATGTCTACTGCATTCTTCCACTTGCTCAGGCAGAAGCTTTGGAGATATTCTTAACTCTTCTCTCACTTTTACATCTCATATGCTATCCATACAGAAATCCTACTAGCTCTATCTCTAAAATGTGCAGATGTTTATCATGTTTAACACCACTACACCTATCACCTGAGGTGTTGTAATTGCTTTCTGACTGGTCATTTTGCTTTCACCTTTGACCCTTAAAGCTTGTTCTTAACTCATAAGCCACTATGATGCTTTTAAAGTATTAATTTTTAATTTGTTATTTCTCTACTCCAAACTATCCTCTGCTGTTCTGTTTTTACTATGAATCATATTCAAATTTCCCAGGTCCTAGAAAGCTTTACATTATTTCATCTCCATTGACATCTTTTCCCTTAGGTGCCATTCCCTTGCTCACTTAATTATAAATATAATTACTTCTTTACCATTTTCTAAGTACACCAATTACAGTAATGCCCCCTTATCACAGTTTTGCTTTATGTGGTTTTACTTACCTACCATCACATTCACTTAACTTTTGTTACAGTATATTGTTATAATTTTTAAAAATATTTTATTTATTTATTTGAGAGAGTTACAGACAGTGAGAGGGAGAGACAGAGAAAGGTCTTCCTTCCATTGGTTCACTCCGCAAATGGCTGCAATGGCCAGAGCTGTGCGGAACTGAAGACAGGAGCCAGGTGCCCTGTCCTGGTCTCCCACATGGGTGCAGGGGCCTAAGCACTTGGACCATCCTCCACTGCCCTCCCAGGCAACAGCAGAGAGCTGGATTGGAAGAGGAACAGCCAGGACTAGAATCGGCACCTATATGGGATGCTGGCGCCTCAGGTGGAAGATTAACCTACTGCGCCATGGCGCTGGCCCCTGTTATAGTTTTTTATTGTATCATTAATTATTTCTCATACCTCTTTGGTGCCTAATAATTAAATATATAAAAATATAAATATAAATAAATATATAATAACTATAATAAAATAAACTTTATTATAGCCATGTATGTGTAGGAAAAAAACAGTATGTTTAGGGCAGTTTCAGGTACCCACTGAAGATCTTTGCATCCCCATGGATAAGAGGATTACAGTAGATTCTTTCCTTGGTGTCTTTGTACTTGGTCCTAGTCCCATGGCATGGAAAGCTCTTCTCCGAAATAGCATGACTGCCACTTCCTGCTCACATGCTACCTTTGAGAGCCATTTGTAGTTAGCCCTGTAAAAAATAGCAACAACCGGCCGGCGCCATGGCTCAACAGGCTAATCCTCTGCCTTGCGGCGCCGGCACACCGGGTTCTAGTCCTGGTCGGGGCTCCGGATTCTGTCCCGGCTGCCCCTCTTCCAGGCCAGCTCTCTGCTGTGGCCAGGGAGTGCAGTGGAGGAAGGCCCAAGTGCTTGGGTCCTGCACCCGCAAGGGAGACCAGGAGAAGCACCTGGCTCCTGCCATTGGATCAGCGCGGTGCGCCGGCCGCAGCGCGCCAGCCGCGGCGGCCATTGGAGGGTGAACCAACGGCAAAGGAAGACCTTTCTCTCTGTCTCTCTCTCACTGTCCACTCTGCCTGTCAAAAAATAAATAAATAAATAAATAAAATAAAAAAAATAGCAACAACCTTACTTTCCCTTTAAATTTCTTCACTAGGCATCCCTTTCTTCTTTACCCTATCTTATTGTCTTTATTATAGCTATTTGACAAACCATGGATTCATTTACCTCTTTTATTTTCAGTTTTTGTGCACTATAACGTTAATTACATGAAGGCAGTACTTGGTTTATTTTGTTCACTGCAGTCCCCCTGATCTCTGGGACAGTGTTGGTCATATACTGTGTTCAATAGACACTTGTTGAATGAATGATGGATTAATGTGTTTGTATTTATTCTGGTGAGTACCCTTTCAACATGTGGACTCCATGTGATCCTAAAACATTCTTTGCAGTCGTCTCTTAATATCACTTAATGTTTCATGCAGGTCTTACTGCTTCTGGAAGGTTTTAGGCATTTGATAGTTTCCTAATGACTCAAGTGTGTTTTCATGTTCTTTGCTGTTTTAGACGATTCCCTCATCACTCTCCTTCACTTTATTATTTCTCTTTTTGTGTCTAGTTTAGAGCTTAGTCTATTCAGTTGCCTTTTCATTTAGTAATGATAATTTTTAATTTTTGGAAATGTTATTTATTTATTTGACAGAGTTACAGAGAGAGAGAGAGAGGCAGAGAGAGAGAATCTTCCATCGCGTGGTTCACTGCAGTAGCCAGGGCTAGGCCAGGCTAAAGCCAGGAGCCAGGAGCTTCATTCAGTCTCCCACATGAGTGGAAGGGACCCAAATACTCTGGCTATCTTCTGCTGCTTTCCCCAGGCTATTGGCAGGGAGCTGGATCAGAAGTAGAGCATCAGGACTGGCACCCATTTAGGCTCCCGGTGTCTCAGGCAGCAGCTTTACCTGTTACATGAGAATGATGGCCCAGATAGTTTTTTATTTTTAAGATTTTTAATAGATTGTATACCCACATGTTCCTGTTTTGTTTATTTTAATATTAACCATTGCTTTATATCTTTAAATACCCTCAATTAATGTTTTCTTCAGTGTGTTATTTTTGTTTTGTCTGAAGGCTTACCTTACTCTATGATAGTGTCGATATGTGGGGGTTTATGTGTTTTTAGATTTTGTCGCATCTGGAGAGGGAGGTTTGCAAATTATTGTTCTCTCGCTCTTCTCCAGGTATTTCTCCGCATGTAATGTCTTTCTGTCTCTAGAAATTTTGTGATTGTTCCTAATTGTCAGTGTCACCTGAAACCATTTTTGAAATAGGTTTTATGTAGGTAGTTAGGATTTTAACTAATAGTGACATAAGGGATTCATTATATTTTATGTCTCAGTTGCCTGGTGTTTTGACTCGGCTTCTAATTGGGGTACTTTACCTATAAACTTTTGCTCTTCTAGGCACTCATATAAGCCTTAGTTCCAAGCAAGGGTGGGCAACAGTTTTTTTTTTTTTTTTTTTTTTCATGAGCTAGGAGTTCCACTCCAGTTCTGGTTTCAAAAGGTGAGCCCAACTCTGCTTCTGAACCTTGAGCAAGATACTTTTGTCTCTTATTATTCCTGGAAGCAAGTTCCTTTCCATTGCAGCCTACATCTTTACGTGGAGGAGAGAAAACAACAGCTTCATTTCTGTTTGTAGCTTTGTATTTCTGTTTAGTTTGTGATCCTCAGAGAAGTAGCTGTGTCTCTTTAACTTTTTTCATTATGTTTTTCTTTTAATATCACACATTTAGAAAATAGAAGGAACCTGAAGTGTGAATTTTTTTTTTTTTTTTTTTTTTGGACAGGCAGAGTGGATAGTGAGAGAGAGAGACAGAGAGAAAGGTCTTCCTTTTTGCCGTTGGTTCACCCTCCAGTGGCCGCTGCGGACAGCGCATCTCGCTGATCCGAAGCCAGGAGCCAGGTGCTTCTCCTGGTCTCCCTTGCGGGTGCAGGGCCCAAGGACTTGGGCCATCCTCCACTGCCTTCCCAGGCCATAGCAGAGAGCTGGCCTGGAAGAGGGGCAACCGGGATAGAATCCGGCACCCCAACCGGGACTAGAACCTGGTGTGCTGGCACCGCAAGGCGGAGGATTAGCCTGTTAAGCCATGGCGCCGGCCTGAAGTGTGAATTTTTTAAAAGAGTTATGTATTTTATTTGAAAGGCTGAGTTACAAAGAGGAAGAGGCAGAGACAGAGAGAGAGAGAGAGAGAGAGGGAGAGGGAGAGGGAGAGAGCGAGAGGTCTTCCATCTGCTGGTTCACTCCCCAAATGGGTGCAGTGGCCAGAGCTGTGCAGATCCGAAGGCAGGAGCCAGGTGCCCCCTCCCAGTCTCTCACATGGGTTCAGGAAACCAAGGACTTGGGCCTTCTGCCCTGCTTTCCCAGGCCATAGCAGGGAGCTAGATGGGAAGTGGAGCAGCCGGGTCTCGAACCGGCACCCACATGGGATGCTGGTATCATGCTTTTGATTTGCATCTCCCTGATGGCTAGTGATCCTTAACCTTTTTTCATGTGTCTGATGATCATTTGAATTTCTTCTTTTGAAAAATGTCTGTAATAAGTCCTTTTCCCATTTCTTAACTGGGATGTTTGTTTTGTTATTTTGGAGTTTCTTGATCTCTTTATATATTGTGGTTATTAATCCTTTATACTTTGCATAATTTACAATTAATTTCTCCAATTCTGTCAGTTGCCTCTTCACTTTTCTGACTGTTTCTTTTGCAGTATAGAAGCTTCTCAATTTGATGTAATCCCATTTGTGAATTTTGGCTTTGCTTGCCTGTGCCTCTGGGATTTTTTCCAAGAAGTCTTTGCCATGGCAAGTTTTCAAACTGTACCATTAGAAGTAATTCATGGAATGTATGCAGAACTATATAGTTTTACAGTTATAAACTTCATAAATTTCACAACTACAACTTTAGGAACATGGTGATTCTTCCCACCATGCCCCCCTTCCCACCCAAACTCCCACAAACTCTTCCTCATCCTGTTTTATTTCCACTATTATTTTTAGCTATGATCTATTTTCAATTAACTTTATACACATATGGTTATCTCTGTTGAGTCAGTAGTTCAAGAGATGGTATGGAAAAAAACAAACTTTTCATCAACAATCAAGACAAGGACTGTTCAAAGCCTTTGCTTCTCAAAGTGTTAATTTCACTTCTACAGACTGCCTTTTAGGTCCTCTATTATCTCAGGTCAGGAAGAATATATGGTATTCGTCCCTTTGGGACTGACTGATTTCACTAAGTATGATGTTTTCCAGTTTCATCCATTTTGTTACAAATGACTAGATTTTTTTTCACCACTATAGAATAGTCCATGGTGTACATATCCCATAATTTCTTTATTCAATCTTCAGTTGATAAGCATTTGTGTTGATTCCATATCTTAGCTATTGTGAATTGAGCTGTAATAAACTTGGGGGTACAGATCGTTTTTTCATATGCTGATTTCATTTTCCCTGGGTAAATTCCCAGGAGTGGAATGGCTGGGTCATATGGTAGGTCCATATTCAGATTTCTGAGGTATCTCCATACTGTCTTCCATAGTGGCTTTACCCATTTACATTCCCACTAATAGTAGATTAGGGTTCCTTTCCAGCATTTGGTGTTTGTTGATTGCTGTAAGAAAGCCATTCTAATAGGATGAGGTGAAACATCATTATGGTCTTGATCTGCATTTCCTTGACAGCTAGTGATCCTGAACATTTTTTCATGTGTCTGTTGGCCATTTGGGTTTCCTCTTGAAAAATGTCTGTTTAAGTCCTTTGCCCATTTAGTAACCAGGTAGTTTGTTTTGTTATTTTTAGTTTCTTGATCTTTTTATATGTTCTGGTTATTAATCCTTTATCAGTTATGTAGTTTGCAAATAATTTCTACCATTCTGTCAGTTGCCTCTTCACTTTGCTGAGTTTTTCTTTTGTAGTACAGAAGCTTCTAAAATTGATATAATCCCATTTGTCAATTTTGGCTATGATTGCCTGTGCCTCTGGGGTCTTTTCCAAGAACTGCCTGTGCCAGTATCGTGCAGAGTTTCCTCAATGTTCTCCAATAATTTGATGGTATTAGGTCCTAGATTTAGGTGTTTAATCTATTTTCAGTGGATTTTTGTAGAAGATGGAAGTCAGGGGTCTTGCTTCATACTTCTGCATGTGGAGATCCAGTTTTCCCAGCACCTTTTGTTGAAGAGACTGTCCTTGCTCCAGGGATTTATGTTAGTGTCTTTGTCAAAGGTAAGTTGGTTATAGATGCTTGGTTTCATTTCTAGTGTTTCTATTCTATTCCATTGGTCTATCCAACTGTTTTTGTACCAGTACCAGACTGTTTTGATTATAACTGCTCTGCAGTATATCTTGAAATCTGGTATTTTGGTGCCTTAGCTTTGTTTATTGATATATAAGATTGCTTTAGCTATTTAGGGTCTCCAGTGTTTCCAAATGAATTTCAGCATCATTTTTTTCTATATCTGAGAAGAATGTTCTTGGTATTTTGATTGGTATCCCATTGAATCTGTAAATTCCTTTTGGTAGTATGGACATTTCGATGATATTGATTCTTCAAATCTATGAACATGGAAAATTTTTCCATTTTTGATGTCTTCTACTCCTTTCTTCAATGTTTTGTAGATCTCGTCATAGAGAGGTTTGATATCCTTGGTTAAATTTATTCCAGGATATTTGAATTTTTGGTAGCTATTGCGAATGGGATTGATCTTAGAAGTTCTTTCTCAGCTGTGGCATTGTCTGTGTATATAAAGGCTGTTGATTTTTGTGTGTTGATTTTATATTGTTACTTTACCAAACTCTTCTATGAATTCCAATAGTCTCCTTGTGGAGTCTTTTGGATTTCCTATTAATAGGCACAAATCATCTGCAGATAGGGATAGTTTGATTTTCTTCCCACTTTGTATCCCTTTAATTTCTTTTTATTGCCTAATGGCCCTGGGTAAAAATTTCAGGACAATGTTGAATAGTAATGGTGAGAGTGGGCACCCTGTCCTGTTCTGGATCTCAGTGAGAATGCTTCTGATTTTTCCTCATTCAATAGGAGGCTGGCAGTGGGTTGTCATAAATTGCCTTCCTTTTGTTGAGGAATCTTTCTTATATTTTGCTTAAAGTTTTCATTCTGAAAGGTTATCATAGTTTATCAAATGCTTTCTCTGTGTCTATTGAGGTAATCAATATGGTTTTCGTTCTTCAATTTGTTAATGTGATGTATCACATTGATTGATTTGTGAATGTTGAACCATCCCTGCATACCAGGGATAAATCCCATTTGATCTGGGTGAATGATCTTTCTGATGTGTTGTTGGATTCAGTTGGCTAATATTTTGCTGAGGTTTTTTGTGTCTATGTTCATCAGGAAAATTGGTCTATAGTATTCTTTCTTTCTCTGTTGTATCTTTTTCAGATTAAGGAATTAAGGTGATGTTGGTGTCATAGAATGAATTTGGGAGGATTCCTTCCCTTTCAATTGTTTTGAATAGCTTGAGAAGAATTGGAAGTTAGTTGTTCTTTATATGTGTGTTAGAATTAAGCAGTGAAGCTGTCCAGTCCTGGGTGTTTGTTTGTTTGTTTTTTTTTTTTGGAGGGTGTTTGTTACTACTTCAATTTCTGTCTTGGTTATGGGTCTGTTTAGGTTTTCTGTGTCTTCATGGCACAAGTTAGATGGGTTGTATGTGTCTAGAAATCTATCCATTTCTTCTAGGTTCAGTATATAGGCATACAGCTCTTTGTAATAATTTCTGATGATTCTTTTTATTTCCATTGTGTCTGTTGTTAACATTTCCTTTTTCATCTCTAATTTTATTAATTTGGGTCTTTCCTTCTTTTGGTTAGTTGGGTCAATGGTATGTCAATTTTGTTTATTTTTTCAAAGAACCATCTCTTTGTTTTGCTATTTCTTGTATTTTTTTTTGTTTTCGTATTTTTTATTTCTTCCCTAATTTTAATTATTTCTTTTCTCCTACTAGCTTTGGGTTCAGTTTGCTGTTGTTTTTCTAGGTCCTTCAGATGCATTGATAGTTCATTTATTTGGTGCCTTTCCAAATACTTGATGTATGCACCAATTGCTATAAACTCTCCTATTTACACTACTTTTGCTGTATCCCATAAGTGTCTTTTTTTAAAGATTTATTTTTATTTATTTGAAAGACAGAATTACACAGAGAGGTAGAGACAGAGAGAGAAGTCTTCTGTCCGCTGGTTCATTCCCCAGATGGCCACAATGACTGAAGCTGCGCCAATCCAAAGCCAGGATTCAGGGGTTTCTTCTGTGTCTCCGATGTGGATGCAGGGGCTAAAGGACTTAGGCCATCTTCTGCTAATTTCCCAGGCCACAGCAGAGAGCTAGATTGGAAGAGGAGCAACCAGGACTAGAACCAGCACCCATATGGGATGCTGGTGTTTCAGGCTAGGCTTTACCCCACTGCACCACAGTGCTGCCCCCCTGATAAGTTATGATGTACTGTATTATCATCTTCATTTGTTTCTGGAAATTTTTTGATTTCTCTTTTGATTTACTCTATGACCCACTTCATTCAGCAACATGTTGTTTACTCTTCATGTTCTAGATATTCCAGAGTTGCTGCTTTCCTGCTTCATTTCATTGGTCAGGGAAGATGCATGGTATGATTTTGATTATTTTTTGCTGACTTGCTTTATGGCCAGCATGTGATTATTCCTAGAGAAACTTCCATGCACTAATGAGAAGAATGTATATTCTCTGGCTGTAGGATGGAATGTTCTGTAGATATCTTTTAGGTCCATTTTGTCTGTAATGTTGATTGACTCTGTTGTTTCCTTGATGATTTTCTGTCTGGTTGATCTGTCCATTGCTGAAACAGGGGTATTGAATTCCTCCATTACTATTGTATTGGAGTTTATGTCTCCCTTTAGATCAATTAATATTTACTTTAAATAGCCAGGTTCCCTGTAATTAGGTGCATATACATTTATATTAATCACTTCTTCCTGTCTAATTGATTTCTTCATCATTACATAGTGCCCTTCTTTGTCTCTTTTAACTGTTTAAAAATGTCTGTTTTGTCTGATATTAGGATGGCTACACCAGCTCTTCTTTGGTTTCTGTTAACATGGAATTCTTTTTCCATCCTTTCACTTTCAGTTGGTATGGGTCTTTTTGGTGAGATGTGTTTTTCATTGGCAGCAAATAGATGGATTTTTTTTTTTTTGACAGGCAGAGTGGACAGTGAGAGAGAGAGAGACAGAGAGAAAGGTCTTCCTTTTGCCGTTGGTTCACCCTCCAATGGCCGCCGCGGCTGGCACGCTGCGGCCGGCGCACCGTGCTGATCCAATGGCAGGAGCCAGGTGCTTCTCCTGGTCTCCAATGGGTGCAGGGCCCAAGCACTTGGGCCATCCTCCACTGCACTCCCAGGCCACAGCAGAGAGCTGTGCCTGGAAGAGGGGCAACCGGGACAGAATCCGGCGCCCCAACCGGGACTAGAACCCAGTGTGCCGGCGCCGCAAGGTGGAGGATTAGCCTATTGAGCCGTGGCACCATCCTGGATTTCGTTTTTTAATCCATTCAGCCAGTCTGTTTCTTTTAACTGGTGAGTTGAAGACATTTACATTCAAGATGACTATTGATAAGTGATGAGTTATCTCTGCCATTTTTCCATAAACATTCCTATATTTTTACTTTGGATTTCCTTTTTAATTTTTCTGGGAGATTTTCTGCCTTCTCATTCTTTTGTAGTGATGACCATGTTTCTTTGTTTCTGTGTATCACATCCTTAAGCATCTTTTGTAAGGCTGGACAAATTCTTTCAATTTCTGTTTGTTATGAAAGGTCTTTATTTCACCTTCATTAATACATGAGAGCTTTGGAGGGTGCAGTATTCTGGGTTGGCAGTTTGTTTCTCTTAAGACTTGAAATAGTTCTTGTCATTCTCTCTCAGCCTATAGGGTTTCTATTGAGAATTCCACTGTGAGTCTAGTTGGAGATCTTCTGAAAGTGATCTGGCATTTCTGTTGTGTGCATTTTAGAGTCTTTTCGTTATGTTTTACTGTGGAGAGTTTGACTACAATGTGTTGTGGTGAGGATCTTTTCTGGTCCTTTCTGTTGGGAGTTCTATGTGTTTCCTGTATTTGGATATATCTTTCTTTCTCCAAATTAGGTAAGTTTTCTGTTAATATTTCACTAAAAAAAGCCTCCTCATCCTTTCTCTCTTTTCATGCCTTCAGGTACTCCTAATACTCGTATGTTGGGCCTTTTGATAGTATACTGTAGATCTCCAACTGTGTTTTCTAGTTTTATAATTTCTTCTTGTTTTTGGTCTGACTGTAAAATTTCCAGCGATTTGTCTGCTTCCTTGGATATTCTTTCTTCTGCCTCACCAACTCTGTTTTTAGGACTTTCCACTGCAATTTTTATTTGATCTATTTAATTCTAAAAATTCTAGTATTTTAATTTGTTTTCTCTTTAATCTCAATTTTATGGGAAAAATTTTCTTTCATATCATATAGTTTTCTTTAGGTAGTGAATTTGCTTCTGATTGCTTCAGAGTAATCCAATGATTCGTTTTTTTAGTTCCATTTCTAACATTTCCTCAGTCTCTTCATCCTCACAGTCTTTTGTTGAAATGTCGTAGTGTTCCTTTGGGTGATTCATTGTGTCTTCTTTACTCTTGTTTTTTGAATTTTGCCTTTACTTTTCAGCATTTGTGGAATTTTTTTCTCTCGGATTAGATCTGTTGTTCACAGATGCGCAAAGTATCTGCCCACTGCAGCCTTGCTGGCTTCTCAGTTGTACTGGGTTGGTTGGAGACTCCCACAGGCAGCACTTCCCCTCCATAGGGGTTCCTCTCTCCTTCCCCTCCCAACACAGGGCAACTAGGGTGGTACAACTGACTCCAGGAGCTGGGGCGGCTGCCCCCTACCTGTATCCAAAAATGGTATCAGGTCTCCCCCCACTGGCCACATGTTTCAACTCTAGTTGGGGGGTTGGGAGGGAGAGTGAAGTACAACCTTTTTAAAAAAATTTTTTTTCTGCCTCTGTGCAATTGGTGACCTACTGTAGTGAGTGATCCATGTGGAACTCCAAAAGCAGTTCACTAAGCTCTCCCTCCCGTTACATCAGCAGTGCCTTGGGCCTGTGGAATACCTTCTCACCTGGCTTGCTGGGGTGGACCTCCTCTTCCCCAGATCCAAGACGCTGGGACTTCTGTTGTGTGTTTGCTCTTTCAGCATGGGTCTGGACCACCTCCACTACCCTGGCAGGGTCTCCCCACTGCAGCTCTCCTGCAGCTTTATCCTGAGAGTGTACTCTCTCTCCTTTTTTATATATCAATTTCGTCCCATGTAAATCAGACCATCCTGACACTATTTTGCCATCTTGGAACCTCTAAGATTTTTTAAAAATTTATTTTATTTATTTTTATTTTTATTTTTGACAGGCAGAGTGGACAGAGAGAGATACAGAGAGAAAGGTCTTCCTTTGCCGTTGGTTCACCCTCCAATGGCCGCTGCCACTGGTGCGCTGCAGCCGGCGCACCGCGCTGATCCGAAGCCAGGAGCCAGGTGCTTCTCCTGGTCTCCCATGCGGGTGCAGGGCCCAAGCACTTGGGCCATCCTCCACTGCACTCCCGGGCCACAGCAGAGAGCTGGCCTGGAAGAGGGGCAACCGGGACAGAATCCGGCTCCCTGACTGGGACTAGAACCCAGTGTGCCGGTGCTGCAAGGCAGAGGATTAGCCTATTGAGCCGCGGCGCCAGCCAAGGTTTTTTTTTTTTAAATGTGAATCAGTGTCCAATAAATATCCCCTCATTATTTTATGTAATTTAAAACCAGTGTCAGCCTGAATGTGTAATCATTTTAAGATTTCTGTTCTTTTCTTTCTTCTCTTCCTTTTCCTTTTTAAAGTTAGATTTGTTTAATCTAAGAAGTTACTCATTTATAAGTTTTGTGATTTTTATGTTTCCCAGAGAATGATGGCTTTGGTTTTACAACTCCACTTCAGTTTATTTAGTGGTACTTTCAATGAATAGAAAGTATAAGCCGGCGCTATGGCTCAACAGGCTAATCCTCCGCCTTGCGGCGCCTGCACACCGGGTTCTAGTCCCGGTCAGGGCGCTGGATTCTGTCCCGGTTGCCCCTCTTCCAGACCACCTCTCTGCTATGGCCCGGGAGTGCAGTGTGGAGGATGGCCCAAGTGCTTGGGCCCTGCACCCCATGGGAGACCAGGATAAGTAACTGGCTCCTGCCTTCAGATCAGCGTGGTGCGCTGGCCGCGGCCGCCATTGGAGGGTAAACCGATGGCAAAGGAAGACCTTTCTCTCTGTCTCTCTCTCACTGTCCACTCTGCCTGTCAAAAAAAAAAAAAAAAAAAGAAAGTATAAGAAGGTATTAAAAATGCAAAACTTCCAGTTATGGATATTGATTATTAGTAAATCTTGAGTTAAAAATGGTAGTGTTTTATCCTTAACATAAGTGTGTATATAAAATGCTTATGTCACCAAGTGATGACATTATGGTTATTTCAAGCAACTTTAACCAAAACCATGTTTCATGTATTTCTTATCATATATCTAAATCTGGAAACTAAATTGTCCTTTAGTATGAAGTTGTCTTAGTTGTCAGCACTTATAAGTTGCTGTCATTTGCCATATGGTTCTGATTAATTCTGAAAGAGCTGTCAGCCCAAGAAGATTTAATTTTCTAGGCTCATATTTTAAAGTGATATTCATTATCAGGAGGTAACAATTTAAAGGAATGACTACCAGTTTTGACTAATAAACTCTCAATATATATGTTTGTTTTTTTTTTAGAGAAAAGCAGAAATCTGAATATAAGGATAGAAAAGTTCTAGAAATTCTGCAAGTCAAGGATGCTAAAATACAAGAATTGGAACAGGTTGGTATTATAATAAAAATTTCTATATTTGTTTCAGGTTGTCGATCTTTAAAATTATTTCAAGTTCTTATTTTGCAAATATGATTATTAAAAATGTTAGGATTGTTGTGTTGAAGTGTTAGTATCTCAAAATCATTGTAGTTATTTTATTCTCATTATTATACTTGGCTTATAGCCTGTTCTTTGTTTTCTGAATTAATAGAGTATGATGTTTATACATTAAAAATTCTTAAGGTAATGTTACAATTTTAGAGTAATATCTAGCTATTAATTCATTGTTTTTGTAGAACTTTGCCTTTTATTATTAGAAAGCATTGCTCATTTCTGAAACTTGTAAATTTTCAAATTATTTTCATTTGTAGAAAAATTCAACAATAATTAGAATGATTCTGTTGAGTTTTTGAATTAGTATGGTCCTTTTATGTGTAATCAGTAAATTATAAAATTACATATAATTATTCATAATGATACATATGAAATTATACATATATAAAATGATCTGTTATTGTATAATCAGTATATTATCATGACAAAAATGCATGTCTTCATTGTTTACAGGTCCCATATTTATGGTATAAATATCTTTTTAATTTATTTTTATTTTTATTTTTTGACAGGCAGAGTTAGACAGTGAGAGAGAGAGAAACAGAGAGAAAGGTCTTCCTTCCGTTGGTTCAGCTCCCAAACCGCTACAGCCGACGTGCTGCGCTGATCCGAAGCCAGAAGCCAGGTGCTTCCTCCTGGTCTCCCATGTGGGTGCAGGGCCCAAGCACTTGGGCCATCCTCCACTGCCCTCCCAGGCCACAGCAGAGAGCTGGACTGGAAGAGGAGCAACCGGGACAGAATCTGGCACCACAACCGGGACTAGAACCTGGTGTGCCGGTGCCGCAGGCAGAGTATTAGCTAAGTGAGCTGTGGCGCCGGCCAGGTATAAATATCTTAACAACTGAAGTGAAAAAAAATTTCTAAGAATGGCCTGTGTCATTGTATAATATTTAAATTTATTTTATATCTAATTTTTATTATAGATTAAACTAGCTGTAATTTAGGGTTTTTTTCTGGATTAAGTGGATTTTTTTTTTCTGGATTTTTTCTGATGAGGTATTGAAGTATTCAAACTGGTTTCAATAGGGAGAGATTCTATCTTTTTGCCTAACCAATTAAACAATAATGAGAACTTTGATCTAAAGTTGATTATCATTATAAAGCTGTTCTATTAAAGGACTAAAAGGAGACATTAACTTTAATCAAAGGTTTTTTTTTTTTCATTTTCTGTACACATCAAATTCTTTCTAAAATGGAATATGCATTCCAGTATGCATTTAAAATGCACTACCTTCTCCAGAATTGTTTGGTACAATAATTATAACATTTTGAAGATGGAATTTTAGTCATTTTGTAAAAAAAAAAATTTATTTGGCATCTACGTCTCAAACAATATCCAGTACATTCTAAGATAAATATTGCCACATGCCCAGTGTATTAATTAGAGTAGGTTAAGCTGCCTTACAGCATTGTAACTCACAAGTGACAATGTAATTTGCAGTCATATTGTACTGGAAAAACGTCAATATTCAGAGGTTGGGGAAAATGTAGATTTAGGCTGAACAGCCCCTTCCTCATTTAATGGTACTGTTCTACAGAGAAAGAGAATGGGTTTGGATACTCTTTTAATATCTTTTTATAGTAAGTGTGCAGTGCTTTAGTGAATGCAGTTCAGTTTGCCAGAATCCAAGTTAAAATGTAGCATACCATTAAAAAATGTTGATTTTCTTGAAAGCAGTGAATTTTCCCTTTTGCTGATTATTTTACTGCTATATCTTTCTTGGATAGAAATCATTACAATATTTACTTTTTTCAGAAGAATTGTGTTTTTATGTAAAATATTAAATTTTTAAAATAAATTATTTTTAGGGATTCCCCAAATTTCTTAAATTATGTACATTTTTTTGTGCAGTGATTGATATAACATTTCACTAGATATATTTTCAGTTAGGTACAATAACATGTTGTATTAAATGTGTTTAATCATCCTGTGGAAAATTCAATTACAGTTTGCCTTTAATAATTCTCAAAGACCGTTTAGGAGTAGAATAGAATAAAAGTAAGATGCAAGTACTGATTTTCTTAACACTAGTTTATTTCTTATATTTGGGTTAGTGGTTTTTTTCTTATTGACCCTTGTATACTGAACACCTAATGTTTAGCACACTTCCTGACTCACCATACGTGCTCATTGAAATTGTTGAATATGTGATTAAATCCCAATAGCAATGATAAATTCTATGTGCCATGCAGCAAAGACTCAGAACAGGGAGAAATTAAACTCAGTGATGGGGTCTTAACGTATTCAAACCAGCTTCTATAGGTAGAGATTCTAGGAAGGTTTACCCAGGGTGAGTACTGGGCAAGAATCATGAAGATAGGAGTTTAGGGTATGTCTGAGTAATATTGAAATGTATAGTTTGTTTCATTGATAACATACAGACTGTGGTTTGAGATGAGAGTAGTGTTTATTAAAATGATCTGTGAGGAGCTTATTTCATAGACTTGAATTAATTAGGTTTGTTTGGATTAAAGGTGTATAAGTGAAACCATTGGGAATTGATAGTAGATTGAAAGTGACTCTTAGGGTTCTCAGTCTGGAGAAACCAGAAAAACAGTGACGTTATTACCAAAGAGAGGGTTATTAACAGGAAGCATAGCTTGTTTTGAGAGTAAAATGTTGAGCTTCTTTAAAACAGTTTGTGTTTTAGTTGCAGATGGAAATTCACTTTATAGATTTTTAACAAACTATTGGAAACATGAATCTGACCCTTGGGAAGCAGTTTTGACCTTGAGATATAGACATTTAATGTTATGCAGTTAGAGGGATGACTTTAAAGGAATTTTGACAATAAGACATTTGGCAATGTTATGCATAGATGAGAGAAAAGAAAAATTTTAGCGATAAAAGACTGTTTAGGGAAGTATGGAAAGAGAAGTTCCCTTAATATTTCATAAATTCAGAATAAAAGACTTTTAAGAAGCAAAAGGTGGCTGATATAAAATGCTATAAAAAGATAGGATATTTGCAAAAAAACTTTTAGCAGTCATGAGATTCTAAATAATTTTAGAAAGTAATGAAAGAACATGGCACATGAAATCTTAAAATATTTAAGTCTGACAAAACTATGCAATAATATGGCTCAAGGGAATGGAGACTGCAGAGAGAGAGAGAGAGAGAGAGAGAGAGAGAGAGAGATATGCAGAACATTATACAGTTAAAGTTCACTTTAAATTTCTGCTTTATGAAGTTTTTTAAAATTTCATAAAAAAAAAAGATGCAGAATGCAGAACCAGGAAAGTTTATGTGGAGCAAAAATCCTAAGGCAGTTTGGAGGTAGAATTCCATACAACTTCTTCTGGTAAGTCTATGCTTTAGCTTTGTCACTATTAGTTATATAAAAATTTCCCTGGGGGCTGGCATTGTGGCATAGTGGGTTGAGTTGCTGCCTGGTATGCTAACAACAGTTTGGTAACAGTTTGAGTCCTGGCTGCTCCACTTCTGATCCAGCTCCCTAATGATACTCCTGGGAAAACAGAATAGGATGGTACAAGTACTTGGGCCCCTGTACCCTTGTGGGAGAGCAGGATGAAGCTCCTGATGTTGGCTTGGCCCAGCCCTAGCTATTGCTGCCATTTGTGGAGTGAACTAACAGATGAAGATCTCTTTCTCTCTGTGTCTCTCCTTTTCTCTCTGTAACTCTGCCTTTCAAATAAATCTTTTAAAAAATTTCACTTGTATTATATAACATGACTTTTGATAATTTAGTATATTGCATTTAATTAGATTATTACTGCTTTTAGTCATTATACTTCTGTTTTTTCTTCCTCTCCATGAAGTTCAATAATAACTCTTGGTTTTCAGTTGCCACTAGTTTTATTACTCCTTCCCCTTACTCCTTTACCACTGTTTTAGTTGTTCTGGTTTTATTACTTCTCTATTTTATATTAATACTTTCAGGTCAATTTTAAAACTAGGTCAGTATAAATAATTAACTTTACTCAAGTACTGCCTGATAGAGCTGTAGGTCATATACTGTTCCCCGCCCCTACTTTTAATTTTCGCTTTATACCTACTATTATTCTCTTCTTACTCTGTATACTTCTCTTGACCATTATTTGAATTATTCATTTCATGGCTTATCCATAATAAATTATTTTTCCAGACACACTTTCTCTTGTTATGTTTTATGGTTCCTCAATTTCCGTTTTGCTGTTTTAATACTAATTCAAACCAGACCATTTAGAATTTACTGTATCCAGACTGGTTTGCTGAAAATGTCTCATATGGGTGGGGTGTGGCCCCAATCAATATCTCGTGGTGGAGATATTGATTGTGATCAATATCTGTGCCTGGATTTTATGCCATGCTTAGCTCCTGGTTCCAGTTTCCTGCTTATGCTGACCTTGAGAAGCAGAGGTGATGACATATGTGATAGAACTGCTGCCACCATGTGTGAGACAAGGATTGAGTTTTTGACTCCAGCTTTGGCCCTAACCTAGCCTCAGCCATTGAAGGGATTTGGAAAATGAACCAGTGGATGGGGTATCTCTCTCTTTTTGCCTTCTCTTCGAGTCTGTCTGCCTCTCTTCCTATGTGCCTCTGAAATAAATGACTTTTTAAAAAAATTTCATAAAGCAGAAATTTAAAGTGAACTTTAACTGTATAAACATGTGCTTCCATTTTAAAAAGCATCATTGAGGGTATTTTTATTAGGAAAAAGTGTTGAATTATACAAACAACATTTTTTGAAAGTTTGATTTATCAATCCTCTTGTATTGGGAGTGACTATAATTTATTGCTTTAATGGTTGTAGACAATAATATCAAACTTGTCAATCTCTTTATACCAATATGAAGTTTTGATTAGCCAATTACCACCTTAATATGCTTTTTTTTTTGCCTACACACTAGTTCTGTTTGTCCTTGTAAAATTACAAAGTTAACTTAAATGATAAACTTTATTAACTAATTCTCATGATAGAACTTGCTATTATTGGTGTCATTTATATTGTCAGTGCTTACTAAATTTAGCTCACTTTAATGGGAAGAAAACCTTTCTGAAACTTTTCAGGTGGTTAGTATTTTCTCCTTCCTAGAGTATAAATTAGTATACAGAATAGAAGAGTGAAACTCAAATGTTGTCATTTATTTTTCAAGGGATGGGACAATAGATATTTTATAAAGGGTCTTACTGTTTACATCATTCAGTTTATTATTCAGTGTCAAGCTTATCATTAAACATTTACTAATCTAGTATAGGAGATACTTTAAGCGTGTAGGAAGATAATTAATAACATGGTAAAATGTGTTCAACGAGTAATATAGTTAATAGAGACAATTTGAAATGGCAGTTGTTACATAATACTGGAATAGTTAGAGAAGGTTTATGGAGGGAGAGTGTGGAAGCTGAATATTGAAAGAGGATAAATCTTAGATGAATGTATGAAAATGGACTGAACTGTGGATGCATCATTTTAATGCAGCTATTCTGATGCTGTTTGATTTATGTCAGGCAAATTTTGTTATGGCCCAATAATTAAAACAGGGAATAATTAAATTTATATGGAGGTGCCATTTATACTTACTGGATTTGTAAAACATTTTTAAGTGTGAGAGTTGTGTGTTAGTGGTGATGTGAAAGGATTATAATTCTTGAAATACCTATAGCCAATGATACAAAAATTTCATCTCTAAATGTAGAGTCTGGACAAGTGTTGTTTAAAATTTTTGTTAATGATTTCCCCACTGAAAGAAGTATATGTTATTTCATGATCTGGTATATATACATGAAATAAAAGTTTCATCAAATAGCTGTTGCCACTATATATAATAAGAAAAGCGAATATACAATATTTTTGTTTTTAAAGATTTATTTATTTAAAGTCAGAGTTACACAAAGAGAGAAGGAGAGGCAGAGAGAGAGAGAGAGAAAGAGAGAGAGAGAGAAGTCTTCCATCCATTGGTTCACTCTCCAGTTGGCTGCAACAGCTGGAGCTGTGCCGATCTGAAGCCAGGAGCCAGGAGCTTCTTCTGGGTCTCCCATGCGGGTGCAGTGGCCCAAGGACTTGGGCCATCTTCTACTGCTTTCCCAGGCCACAGCAGAGAGCTGGATCAGAAGTGGAGCAGCCGGGACTCGAACTGGTGGGAGGCTGGCACTGCAGGCAGAGGCTTTACCCGCTTTGCCACAGTGCTGGGCCCAAGTTCCTTCAGTTTTTGCTTTTCATGGAGGATCCTTATTTCTGTTTCATTTTGGAAGTATTTATTTACTGAACATAGTATTCTTGGCTGCGATTTTTTTTCTTTCAAGACTATTTCATTTCATTCTCTTTTGTTCTGTAAGGCTTCAGCTGAGAAGTCTGCTGTCAGTCTAATGGGGCTTCCTTTATATAATGGACTTGGCACTTCTCTCTTGCTGATTTTAGAGTTTTCTTTTTCTTGTATTTTACAGAGTCTGACTATAATACCTATTGGAAGGTATCATCTTTGTTTGAATCTGTTAGAGATCCACTGAGCTGCCTGGACCTAGATGTCCTTATCTTTCCCAAGATTTTGAAAATTTTCAGCAATTATTTCATTAAATAGTTTTCTATGCATTTTATTTTCTCGTCTTCTTCTGAAATGCCTGTAATGTGAATTAATAGTTCCTAGTTTAATTGTATACCATTAAGTCTCAAAGGATTTGTTTATTCTTTTCAATCTTTCTTTCTCCCTCCCTTCCTCCTCCTCCTCTCCCTCCACCCTTTCTTTTTATCTTTCATTCTTTTGTTCTTTCTTTTATCTTTCTCTCTGTCTGACTGGGTTATTTCAAAAGACCTGTCTTCTGCTCAGAAATTCTTTCTTCTGAATGCTCAATTCTTTTATTGAGCCTCTCAGTTACATTTTAAGTTTCATTTATTTAGCTTTCAGCTTTTTGGAGTTTTGATTAGTCCTTTTTTTTAATCATCTCTAGCTCTTTGTAATTTCACATTCATATGATGTTCCTAATGTTATAGAATTGTCCTTTTTGTCTTGTATTTCATTTCCTTAAAATTGTTCTTTTGAATTCTTTATCAGGTAATTCACTTTTAATTTCTATTTCTTTGTGTGTTGTTGCTAGATAGCTATTGTGTTCTTTTGGAGGTATCATATTATGCTCCCCCCCTCTTTTTTTCATGTTCTTTGTACTCCTATGTTGGTTTGTATGCATCTAGTGGATAAGATGCTTCTACAATTTTATATGGTATTTTTCATAATAAAGACTTTTGGCTGGCATTGTATCTAAAGATGTTGGTTGGATGTACTGTTTTCGTTTTGGTTGCAGGTAGGTTCAGTGTAGTATCTGTGTGTTCTTCAGCTGTAATCAGCATTGGTGATATGTGTGGTGTCTCAGTGACCCAGGCTTCAGGGGTTGTGAGATTGTACCACCAGTTGGGATGTGGCTCTTTTAGATGGGACACTGTTATTTCTTTGTGAGGTACACTCCAGTCCCCATATGGGACTCTCAGTTTCTGCAGATCACATGAATACAGAACTACCTTTGTGGGCCTGTGTGACTTTGGTGCAGTATGCTTGGTAGGGGGTAGGGCACTTGTAATAGTCAGAGCTGCCCAGGGGTGGGCTATGACCATGTGCCAGAAGTGGCACCTGTCAGTGTCTAAGGGCTGCACAGGTAGCTTCAAAGGGCCTCTGTGGACTAACCTGTTCAGGGAGATATGCCTAGCTATTTCCTAGGCCAAGGTGTATGGATGAGGCTGAACATATACTTCTCTGTCCTCAGTGAACCAAACTTCTGAAAAAAAGTTGCTTCTTGGAGGCACAGCAGGATGGGTGGGCTGCTGGGTTGTTTCCCAAAATCTTTGGTAAGCCAAATCACCCAGCAAAGACTGCTTGTTTATTTTATGGGATCATAGATGGGTGGATGGGGTGGCTTATCTGTTTCTCAGTCAGATGAGACGCTCAGTGCTGGTTCTAAGGTCACTTCCCAGGACTGAGGATGTATGGGTAGGGCCAATCCACTTCTTCCAGAGCAGCAGGAGGGCAAATAAAGCTACCCAACTATATTGGGTAGATTTTGCAGGCTAGCTACTCAGGGTGTGCTACCAAGATTTTTCTGTGAGACTGTGAAAGAATTGACTGGGTCTACTGAGTGGCTCACAGGACTGGGTCTATGATGCTGCTGAGAATAGATACTTAACAGGACTTCAGGTAGATGGGGTCTTAAAATGACCCCATGCAGTAAGAGCCTGGGTGAGGGAGGATGCAGAGTGGACTAGGCTCTTTCATGGGGACAGTGCAGGGGCGGTAGCCCAGTAGCTCTCAAACTGAGCTCTAGAGCCCCAGAGTTCTCTAGCAGTGAGTGTCTCATGTGTCTATGGCTATGGGGACTCCAGGAAGCCCTCTTTTTACCCTGATTCCACCAAGGAAATCACTGTTGCTTCAAGATTGTAAATTGTAAATTTTGATGAAATTGTAAATACTGCATGCTTGGTACCCGTCTTTATAATGACATTGTATTTTGCCGTGTTCTGCAATGTCTAGTCCTATGCTCACTTTACTGCCCCACTAGTGAGTGGGGTCATCTTCCACATTGTGCTGCCAGAAGTTGGCGGAGGGGCGCCAGGGACACTCTCTTGGCCACCTGGCTAATGCAGTTGCATGGGCTTGGTCTGTGGATGCTGACTTGGATTCAGAGGCCATAGGACTTTACCTGATTTTGGCTTTCATTGTGGTGGACCTGATACTGGGCCTGGAACTGACTGGATTTAATTCCCTCTCCCTTTCCCTTTTAGGGAACATGACTTTCCATGTTTCACTGGTTGGCATTGGGAAGTGGGTCACTCAGACAACTTTCTTCATGCTTTCTTCAATGAATCTTTTATTCTTATGCTAAAACCAGGCACTATTCTCTCTCATCTGCTTCCTCAACTCTTGTAAAGGTACATTGGTACATAAATAGCTGTTCAAATAGGTTTCCTTCTGGGAAACCGATCAGTGGAGGATCTTACTCAGCACCATCTTACTCTAATTTCTGGACTTATTTTAATTTACATAGTGTGTTTGATTGTTTTCATCTGTTTTTTTTCTTAGCTTTATAAGTTACTGGCTTTTTGCTTTGAATTTCTATTTATCACTTTGATATTGTCTATTGAATTTGATTCCACTTTTTAAAAATGCTGGTTGCAATAACTAAATTGATATAATGACCCACTTCTAGATTGTACTCTGTTGTTTGACAGCACTGCTTAGAAGAGATTCTTGATCATGTGTCTTTGGAAATATGATTATGAGTATTGGTAGCAGCATTGTTTTTGTATTCCTTTACTTCAAATGGGAAACATCTGAAACGCACATTGACCAGAGATGGATACATATATTACAGCATTTTTATCTAATGAAGTAATACTATACACTCATATAATTGAACTGGAGCTATATCTACCAATATGGTTGCCTTTGAGAAAATGTATTGAGTAAAAACACCAAGCCATATAGTATGTGTATATGATTTAATTTGTGTCATTATTTTAAAAAGTAAAGTGAGCTATACAATATGTTAAATAGATATAGGCTTTCAGATTATGAAGAAAAAAACAAGATAAGAACCAAAGTTCCAGAAAAATGGTTACCCCTACATGGGATAGGAGGTGATAGAGGTAAGGGGACCTACACAAGACTTCACAGATAATGGTAAATTTGTGTTTCTTAGATGGATAATAGTAGGTACAGGCTGTTCTTTTTATTCTTTCTTTATTCTGCACACAGTTATCACAGATTAGTTTTGTATATATTCAATGTCTAAAATTTTTATAAGTACAAATAAAACCAGCAATTAGTTTTAGAGCTTTAAAACTTTTGTGTATAGGCAATATCCTTCAGTGTATTCCTTAAACTCAATCTACTTTTCATACTGTCATTGAATCTTATCCTCATTTTGACTTCATCTTCAAGTATCCTGATGAGAGTTTGATGAAGAATAGATATTAGAGCTAATATTTAGGTATCAGAATCAATGATAGAGCAGAGAAAGCAAAATGCTACTGAGCACATTTCCTAAAAGTAATAAATATTGTAATAAGTAATGTGCATGTTACTTAAAAATGAAAAGAAACAATGTTTTTTTTTAACCAGTTAAAAGAATAATGTTAAAAGAGAAATAAACGAGGGAGTGGATTTAATAGATTTAAAAAAGTGTTTCTACTAGTATCTTGATAGTCCTTCTTGGTTGGCAGAAAGATGGTGGTTGTTGAGTCTGATTTGAAGACCTCATATACACATGCGTGGTCAGATAATAGGTGCTTAATAAATGTAATTATTGAAATTTTGAAATGTTGAATTATTGAATTATTGAAATGTTGAAATGATAAATATGTTGACAAAAGTTCACGAGGTTTAGAAAAATAGTATCAGAATATGGATTTTGAGTTTAGCGTGGTAGTTTGATGTAGCTGCAGACAATCCAAGTGTAGGTATTGAACAGAAAGTTAGAAATGTGAGATTGGTGGGCTGGTGCTTGCTCACTAGGCTAATCATCCGCCTGTGGCGCCGGCACCCTGGGTTCTAGTCTCGGTTGGGGTGCCGGGTACTAGTCCTGGTTGCTCCCCTTCCAGTCCAGCTCTCTGCTGTGGCCTGGGAAAGCAGTGGAGGATGACCCAAGTGCTTGGGCCCTGCACCAGCATGGGAGACCTGGAGGAAGCACCTGGCTCCTGGCTTCGGATCGGTGCAGTGCTGGTCGTGGTGGCCAATAGGGAGGTGAACCAATGGAAGGAAGATCTTTCTCTTGGTCTCTCACTGTCGGTAACTCTCTCTCTCTGTCTCTCTCTCTCACTGTCTAACTCTTCCTGTCAAATAAATAAATAAATAAATTTAGAAAGTATTTTAAAAAAAGAAATGTGAGATTGGTAACTGGAAAAGTCAAGGCTGGATTATGGATTGGAAGTAAGACTAGAAGACAGGAGAGAGGATAAATTTTCTGTGAGAAAGTTATAAAGAGAAAAGAGGGAAGCTAGGAATTAAGTCATGGGTACATCCACCAATTAGGTATCATTTAATTATTTCTTGCTTCTTAGCAGATTATTCAGTTAAAAATTCTAGCAGTCTCAGTATTTTGGCAATATCATAAGAATGTTAGTACCAATAAAATTGCCATTTCTATTCTTTGAAATGATTTATGCCTTCTGAAAACCGTAATTATTTCTCAAAAAAAGTTTTCCAAATGACATTGAAATAATAGAATAAGTAAGTCTTATTTTGGCTGTAAGGCTTTTTTATATCAGAGTGTCCCGATAAATTTTTGTTTACTCCTATTATGTGCCTAAGTTCTGAAATAATGTGGCCTATTTACTGTACAGCTTTTTGTGTTCTTCATTTGGAACTAAGGAATAGGGACCCTACTTGCACATATTTGTTAATAATCCATGGACATATCACAGGAAATGATAATTATGATGAAAAACATTAGTATGAAAGCTAGCTAATTCTGATATGAGCAGTTAAAATCTAAAACTTAAAATAATTTTTTTCTTGGAAATACCAGCTCACCAATAATTTAAATTTTTTCCACAGAGAGAATCAGTACTAAAGCAGGAAATAAATGACCTTGTAAAAAAGAAGATTGCAGTAGATGAAGAATATGCTTTCTTAAGGGAAGAATTCAGCAACTTGCAGAAGAAATTTAAAGATAAAAGTCAAGAAGTTAAGGTGTGTTGACTTGTACACAGTTTTATAGGACTATTGCTTTGAAGTCCTGCTTTAAGCTTTGTCAGCCTTTGTGGCACAGAAAGTGACAGGCTTAGAGGAAAAATTGCCTTAGGCCCTGCTGTACCATACAGTTTTTCACACATGCAAAAACTCTGATAAAGATGCTTTAAAGCTAAGACTCTAAGCTTTATAACTTCCAGATAAATAGTTAATGATGGAAATGGAGCTAAGAAAGTAGGAGTGTGAATATGTGGCTTCTTGTAATTAGATTCTGATGGGACTGGCATTATTAATTGATAAAACCCAGGTCTGGGAGGATATGTCTGTGTGGGTCTCAAAAATAGCTGGGGACAGCATCAAAGGCAGCTTGATCAATTAATGGGCTCTTTGCAAATGTGTACTCATCAAAGCTGTCATCCAGTGAAAAAATATGACCCATCCACCTGCATGAAAAGAGGCCAATAAAAGTACACAGGTGACCTTGGCCATCAAATATAGAAGAAGCTGCTGTGAGGGTAAAACTGCACAGTTTATATTTGCTGATTAGTTCTCACTTTTTTTTTTTTTTTTTTTGCTTTTGGTTTTATTTTGTTTATTGGCCCTTGTGGTACTGTTCCACAGGACACTAAGGAGCGTGTACAGAATAAAGAAGAACAAAATAGACTGGTTATAAAAAATCTGGAGGAGGAAAATGAGAAATTAAGTATCCGCTGCGCTGACCTGCTAAATGACCTGGAGAAACTGAGGAAGCAGGAAACACATTGGAGAAAAGAAAAACACAGCACTGAAGCAAAAATAAAGGTATAGAATAAGCATGGAATCCACACTGCTGTTTTGGATCTAACTTCTTATAGGAAGTTTAAGACATACTATTTTCTTTAAGTAACAAGTTATATATTCAAATCCACCAGTGGGGACTAGCATTAATTTATATTCTTTCACTTAAGACCCACAGCTTTTTAAAAATTGATGCTGCAAAGCAGGAAACTGACTTCAAATAGTTATCCTAAAATGTAATCATTAAAAAATAAAGGCTGTTGCATTTTGAAATAAAATGTGTTTTGAAAAAATATATTTAGAGTCAGGGATTTTGAATTTTTTTAATTCAAGCTTATGGTTATAAATATAGTTAGATAATATTGCAGTGTAAAGAATGTTTTCTAGGCCTTTTAAAAAATAAAATGTGGCAAAAAAACCCCCACAAAACTGTTAAAATACTCAAATGTGGTTCTAAAATGGTGTTTTCTTTGACTTTAAAAGGCTCTTATTCATAGTAAAATTTTATTTTTATAGAAGGGTGAAAGGTACCATCAATCTTTATAATATTCTTACCTCTTAAAATTTTTATTTATTTATTTGAGAGAGGGAGAGAGAGAGAGAGAGAGAGGGAGGGAGAAAGAACTGCCATCCACTGGTTCACTCCCAAAATGCGTGAAATGGCCAAAATTGGAAACTGGGAACTCAGTCCTCTCTCATATGGGTGCAGGAACTCATTCAAATGAGCCGTCTGTGCTGCCTTCCAGGGTCTGCATTAACTAGAACTCAGGACTGAAACGAGGCATTCACATATTCACATATGGATACAGGCACCTTAACCAACATCTTCACTGCTAGTCCAGGACAACTATTATATTCTTTTATATTATATTAGTATTTTAAAAACATACATTTTTGTGGTACCCTCTTTGTCTTGAAAAGTTTTTTTGCTCAACATCTTTTCCCATAAAATTCAGGTTTCTCTTTTACCGTATTGTAATCTTTCTTTGTGTGTGTGCCTAAAAAGAATATATAACAAATAAATGCTTATATGTATGTAACTGTCCAACAAATATACTCATTTAATGTTTATGTATATGGTATATGAGTGTATGCTTGTGTGCATAAATATTTAAGAGAAGAAGCTGCATCTTTTTGAGTATGTGAATCAATTTATTGCATATATATAAGGAAATACATTAGGAAATTAGTACACAATTAGGGGATGACTACACCATAGAGAAGACTGAATTGTAATGCAGTTGTTTTCTTGATGTTTTATATCAGTGTAGTGTTCATTTCTATTTTTGTATAACCTTTAAACAATTTGATAGTGTGATAAAGGTAAGTAACATTTTTTGTGTTGTTTCACAACTGTGTGATTATTTGTGATAATTTTCATGTGCTTATTTACGCCCTTCAAAATAATAATTTCTAGATTTGCTGTAACTTTTATTTCTGTGACATTTTTCTATCTTGAATAAGGTAAATTGGACTTCCAACGATGTATGAATTTTAATAGTCAATTTTATTACTTTCTAAAGTTTTTGCTTTATGAGTTTTATATGATAAAGTATTCCCTATCCTAAAGTATTTAGTTAGACTTCATTTTATAGTATGATTTTCACATCATTTACTCAATAGTTTATTGATTTGTGAATTAATCTTTCTTACATCTCTTAAATATCCACATGTATGCACGCTTATCTCTGGACTTCCTACTATTTTCATGGTTTAGAGTACTGTAGCTCTGTAAGTTGACTCACAATTTGGTAGACAAGTCTACTTCATAAGCCCTAAATGTGTGTCTTTACTGGTTTATAATAATAAGAATCATTTTATTAGCTGTAATGAAAAAATAGCTAGAAAGTAGATTTGACCCACACTTAATCTATGACTTAATTTTGAGAGAGTTGTGATTCTGTGTGGGATAAAGTTTTGTGAATTCCTCTAAAATTGCATTGACTCCTATTTTTAGATTAATTCCTAAATATAATTTGTTAGGCTTTAGGATTTTTAGGGTTCCAAGAAGGCAATGAGGCAATTAGTCAAAGTAAAAAGGAGTTTATTTTAGAGGGGGTAGAAAGGGAGTTAAAGAGTAGAGATTCAGGCCAGGGGGTTTGAAGCCAGGTTTCATTCTGTTTGAACAGGAGCTTTTTGGGAGAGGCGCATGGAGCCATATGGAACCTGATAAGCTAGATGGGGGACCTGAAGAAACACTTCTTGGTAAAGTGGACAATGCATTGTCTTAGCAGTTTTGAATGTCCCAGGTTAGGGGCTTTCCCCAGCAATAAACATTCTACTAGCCTTTAATCTACCTGTGACTAGTTTTATTGAGCTTAGGGGTTTAGGCTTCAATGGCCTTATAGATTCTAACACAAATATTATTGTAAATAACATTGTATTATAATAAGTAATATATTTTCTATTATATTTCTAGAATACAGGAATGTTACTTGAACTTCTATGGAACAATTTTCCCCAATTGTGTTAATTTTAATGCTTTGTTCAGTTTTTTATTTTTCTAATTAATTATTTTTTATCAATAAGAATAATTTGCCTTTGTAAACTTTTTAAAAAATTTTTAAGTTTATTTTAAGAAAAAATTCTTAAAAAAATTTTAAGTTTATTTTAAGATATTTCTTTTGAATGGCAGAGTTAGAGAAAGAAATAGATCTTTCATCTGCTGGTTCATTCACCAGATGTCCACGATGGCCAAAGCCAGGAGCCAAGAGCTTTATCCAGGTCTCCTACAAGAGTGGCAGGGGCCCAAACACTCAGGCCATCTTCCCCTGTTTGTCCCAGGCCATTAGCAGGAATCTGAATCTGAAGTGGAGCAGCCAGGACACAAATTGGTACCAGAGTCACAGGTAGCAGATTTACCTTCTACACCACAATGCTGGACCTTCCTCCCTCCCTCCCTCCCTCCCTCCCTCCCTCCCTCCCTTCCTCCCTTCCTCCCTTCCTCCCTTCTTCCTTCCTTCCATTTATTTGAAAGGCAAAATTATAGAGAAAGGGAAAGAGAGAGTAGATTTTCCATCCATTGGTTTACCCTCTAAATGGCCACAATGATTGGCCAAAACCAGGAGCCAGGAGCTTCATCCAGATCTTGCATGTGGGTACAGTGGTCCACGGACTTGGGCAATCTTATGCTTCTTTTCCTAGGAGTGTTAGCAAGTAGCTGGATTGGAAGTGGAGCAGCTGGGACTAGAACCAGTGCCCATATGGGATGCCGTCATTTTAGGGGTTGGTTTAACCTGCTACACCACAGTGCTGTAACCCCCTTTTCCTTTTAAAAAAATTTATTGGATTATAATTTGTATGTCATATTTTCTTTATACATTTAATTCATTTAAAGTCTAGATTCAGTGGTTTTTAGTTTATGCACAAAGTTGTAACATTATGACCACAATCAATTAGGAAACATTTTCATTATCCCAAAAATGAAACCCTCTATCTTTGGCAGTCATTCTGCATTTCCCTCTTATTTCCGAGCTCTACATAACTACTAATCTACCTTCTGTCTCTATAGATCTTTATATTCTATAAACATTTTAAGAACATTAATTGCAGTCTGTAGTCTTTTGTGACTGACCTCTTCCATGTAGTAGGGATGGGGGAATCTGGCTCATGGATATATGGCCCAGATACCTTTTGATCTTATCATACCAAGGCAACTACAGGCAGGACTTGAAAATCAGTTAATCTACAGCAAGCTAATTTGTAAGTTGATAATTTTGTATGACCCATGAATTATGTTATAAATATCCAAATGCCCTTTGGATTCAGAAGGTTCTCCAACCCTGGTTAATATTTTCAAAGTTTACCCATGTTTTAGCATATTTCAATACTTCATTCCTTTTTTATTATTGAATAAGACTCCATTGTACAGATACTTTAATCATTGGATGTGAAGCAACTGGGACTTGAACTGGGTTATGGGATTCCGTAGCCACCTGCTGTGCCACAATGCTGGCCCTTTTCCTGGATCTTTGAGTTTTGCATTTCTGATGTCTTCTGTGTCATGTAAAACTTGGCTTAAACAAATATTTTGTTTTTCTCTTGTTAGTCTTTTTTTTTTTGTTAAGATTGATTGATTTATTTGAAAGTCAGAGTTACACAGAGAGAGGAGAGGCAGAGGGAGAGGTCTTCCATCCGATGGTTCACTCCTTTCAAAAATGAGGGAGGGGCCGGCGCTGTGGCATATCGGGTGAAGCCTCAGCCTGCAGTGCCGGTGTCCCGGTGTCCCGTATGGGCTCTGGTTCAAGTCTTGGCTGCTCCTCTCCGATACAGCTCTCTCCTATGGCCTGGGAAAGCAGTGGAAGATGGCCCAAGTCCTTGGGCCTCTGCACCCATGTGGTAGACCCTGAAGAAGCTCCTGGCTCCTGGCTTCAGATAGGCTCAGCTCCTGCTGAAATCGGGAATGACCCCCTAAAATCTACACCAAAATGTGGCCCTTTAAAGTTCCCCAGAAGCGCCATGTGGGATGCCACATGTTACCGGAATTTGGGGTGCCATATGATATCACCATATGCTTACTAATAAATCCCCAATATTAATAAGCCTGAGAGGGTTCTTGCCTAATATTTAGAGAAGAATTCTAAATACTGGCATCTATAAATGAGGCAGCATGGTACACTTTAGGCTTTTATTTAGTGAGAAAGATGAGAGCTTTATTTAAGAGAGAGAGGTAAATCTGGGTTCATACTGAGCACCAGGAACCAGCCAGGTGGAGGAGCATCTAGGCCAGGAAGCCTAGGGCGGGTGGCCCGAAGGCCATGCACCCTGGAGTGCAGGGCTACAGCCAGCCCACTCCTGGCAAGGGGCCAGGGAAGAAGAGAAGGGCTTTTAACCCTCTTCCAAAGGGGAGTGGTTAATTAACCTGATTAGCTGGTGGGCACCCAGGTGTGGCCAGGTAGGGGCATGAGGTCAGACAGGGGCATGGCGAAGGTATGAGATAGGGTGTGAGGTCACACAGGGGCGTGGTGAAGGCATCGTCTTCCAGCTCACAAACCTAATCTATTTTAACCTGTATGCCTGCCTACTTGATTGCCCTTGTGGCCATCTGGGGAGTGAACCAGAGGATGGAAGACCATTCTCTCTCTCTCTCTGCCTTTGCCTCTGCCTCTGCCTCTCTGTAGCTCTGCCTTTCAAATAAAATAAATAAATCTTTTAAAAAGTGAGGGAAAAAGACATCCACAAACAAAAGTCCAGAGAGTTAATTACCGTTAGACTAGTGCTATAGGAAATGGTAAAGGGGGGTCCTTCAGATGGAAACAAAAGCATGCAAGACAGTAATTCTAAGTCATAGGAGGACATAAGAATTTCCAACAAAGATACATTCACAACAAATATAAAAGCCAGAATTTCTATTTCTATTTGAATGTTATTAAATAATTTATTTCACTATATTTTATTTTCTATTGGCTGGGACTTTGTTATTTTTGCCCTTTAAAAATATATGACGGGACCAGCATTGTGGTGTGGCAGGTAAAGCCACCATCTGCAGGGCCGGCATCTCATATTGACACTGGTTTGGGTCCCAGCTGCTCCACTTCTGATCCAGCTCTCTGCCATGGCCTGGGAAAGCAGTGGAGGATAGCCCAAGTCCTTGGGCCCCTGAGCCTCTGTGGGGGACCCAGAAGAAACTCCTGGCTCCTGTCTTCAGATTGGTGCAGCTCCGGCCATTGCAACCAATTGGGGAGAGAGAGAATCTCTTTGATCTGCTGGTTCACTCCCAAGATGGTCACAGCTGCTTGGGCTGTACCAGACTGAAGCCAGGAGACAGAAGCAGCATCTTTGAGGTCTCCCACATAGTGGGGAGTGACACAAGCACTTGGGCCATCTTTGCTGCTGTTTTTCCCAAGCCATTAGTAGGGAGCTGGATTGGAAGTGGAGCAGCCATGACTTGAACCCACACCCATATTGGGTGCTGGCGTTGCAGGTGGTGGCTTAACCTGCTGTGCTACAGTGCTGGCCCCAAAAGGGGCAGTCCTTGGGTACAACAGCTAAACCATTGCTTGGAATGCCTGCATACCGTGTCATAGTGCCTGATTCAAGTCCTGGATCTTCCACTTCTGATCTAACTTCTTGCTAATGTATATCTTTTGAGGCAACAAAAGGTGACTCAAGTGCTTGTATTCCTGCTGCCCACTTGGGAGACCTGGGTGGAGTTGTGAGCTCCTGCCTTTGTCCTGGCTCAGCCCTGGCTGTTGCAGACATTTGAGGAGTGAATTAGCATGTGAAAGATCTCTGTCTCTGTCTTTCAAATAAGACGAAAATAAATAATAAATAAAAAATATAGCAATTTTAGATAGTAATTCCTTCCTGCCTCTATCACTATGGCTTGTTGTTACTTCTTTATGCATTTAGTGATTGATTATCGTATTTCAGTAAAGTTTATTTCCTGTGCAGTGTACATCCTCAGAAACTGCATAGATTTGTGCATGGGTGCATTCATTCTGAGATCATAATTAGTTATGGCAGGACTCTCTGTCAGTGTCTCTTCTCCTGATCTCACTGTTAATATGCCTGTCACTGTTGGTATAACACCGAGAGCTGTTAAGCTCCAAAAATGGCTGATTGATTTTTCTATTATTTTGGTGGTCTCCTCCAAACATAGTTTGTTTCCCAGTCTGATGTGATTAAACCTGGGCTACTTTGTGGGCTTAACCTTATTTGTTTAATTGAGGAAAATGTACATAATAAGATTTACCATCATTAAAAAATTCACTGTTTTTAAGTGGATGGTTGAGTAGAATTAAGTATATTCACATTGCTGTTCAGCCAATCTGCTGAACTTTTCAATCCTATAAAAATGATATTCCATACCCATTAAATGAGTCCGTATTTCTCTCTACCACCAGACCCTGTGTACTATGATTTTACTTTCTGCATCTATGAATTTGACTACTTTAGATACCTTATATAAGTGAAATCATATAGAATTTTAATTTTTTTTGTGAATACCTTATTTCACTAACTATAATATCCTCAAGTTATTCATGTTATGGTATGTATCAGAGTTGTGGCAGGAAACACATAATAAAAATTGCTATCTTAACTTCCTAAGTGTACAATTTGGTTGTGTTAAGTATATTTACATTGCTGTAAAACAAATCCCTAGAACTTTTTATCCTGCTGAACCATAGTTATATCTATTAAAAAACTCCTCATTGTATCATCTCTTCCAGCTCCTGACAGCCATTTTAATTTTCTATGACTATGAATTTTGTTACTTTACATACCTCATGTAAGTGGAATCATTTAGTGCTAGTCATTTGTAATTGGTTTGTTTCACTTAGTCTAATTCTTTTAGTGTCCTTCCATGTTGTAACATATGACAGGATTACCTTTAATTTTAAGGCTGCATAGTTCATTTACCCTTATTCATCAAGTGATTTTGGTACCTTTATCATAATGCTTTTATTATGTAAAAATGTTTATTTTTGCCTGTCAATTCCATTGCTCTATGTGTTTTTATGCCACCGCCACACTGTGTTTTTTTTTTTTTTTTTTTTTTTAATTTGACAGAGTTAGAGAGTGAGAGAGAGCCAGAGGAAGGTCTTCCATTGGTTCAGCCACCAAAAGGCCACTACAGCTGGAGCTATGCTGATCCGAATCCAGGAGCCAGGTGCTTCCTCCTGGTTTCCCAGCTGGGTGCAGGGGCCCAAGTACTTGGGCCATCCTCCACTGCCTTCCTGGGCCACAGCAGAGAGCTGGACTAGAAGAACAGTAACTGGGACTAGAACCCAAAGCCCATATGGGATGCCGGCACTGAGGCGGAGGGTTAAGCAAGTGAGCCATGGTGCCGGCGCCCACACTGTTTTGATTATTGTAGTTTCATAATATATTTTGAGGTGAGGAAATATGGGTCCTCCAATATTGTTCATTTCAAAATTGTTTTGAGTATTTTGGGCCCCTTGATATTCCAAATTAATTTTAGGATGACTTTTTTCAATTTCTGCAAAAAGTGCCATTGATATTTTGGTAAGTATTGCATTGAATAAATTACTTTAGGTAGTTTTGATATCTTAACATTGTCTTCCAACCTAGTAACATTCTATACCTGTCAATTGTGTTCTATTCATTATTAAGTAATCTGAGGTGAGGGTGATTGCAATTGGAGTCCCAGTATTTTAGACTACTGCCCCTGCAGTAGAGCCTCTGTGCTTTGAGTGGTGCCTGGATGGTCAAGAGTTCCACAGCTGTGGAAGGAGGGTTATGAATTCCTGTTAACTGCCCCTACTGTGGAGATACCAGAGTTCTTGGCTCTGTTTCTATCAAACAAAACTTGGAGGAGGGTTGTAGTGAGTGGGTCTTGCTTCCAATGCCAGTGATTCTTGCTGTTCTTAATGGAATTTTTGTAGGTTTGCATAATGGATGTTCCTTCATTTACTGTATGCCTTTGAACATTAGAATTTCCAGAATTTTCAAAAAAATTTTTTATAACTGTCATCCTTTATGCTTCTATTTTTCCAGGGAAAACTTCTCATACTTTTGGAAACTTCTCATACTTTGCCATTTTGGAAGTGGAACCTTGACATATTTTTTTGAAAATGAAATAAACACAATTTAACCTTTCATCTTTTTAAATGTATTTGTAACTTATTTAATCCTATCTGTAAAGTCAGAGAAAGGAACAGAAATGACTTCTCTTGACAAATTTATGCTTATAGTGTTATAAGTGAGTAAGCAAAAGAAAAGAGTAACAGAAAGAAGATGGGAAAAAACAGCTTTTTAACAAATGGGAAATTGTTAAGGAAGAAAAAAACTCATTTCTTCCAAAGAAGGGAAAGTTGTAAATATGGGAAAAAACAGTTTGTAAGGGAGATATCTCCCTTCTTTGTTAATGAATAGAATTGGTTCATGTAATCCTGTGAAAGCTCCCCAAATTATTATCAAATTTGGAGTAGAAAATGGTAGACATTACCATCATCACTGTATGTTTTTGACTTAAAAAATTAGAGAAATGATATAATAGGTAGCATGGATAGTTAACAGAGTAGCTCTTGGATCATATAGAAAAGTTTTTTCTCCCTATCATTAGAGCTTAATCTGCATATTGGGTGTTGCTGTCTCCATTAGAGGCCTTCATACTTCTTTTGAAGTTTGTGTCCTGAGGTGATGCATATTAGATAATTTAAACAGGTCTCAAACAAAGGAGAACATTAATGTTGCTAAATTATCTCAGATGAAAAGGTAACATTTAGTGTAAAGGTGGGTTCTAAGAATGCAGGAGTCTTACCAGATAAAATCTGGTAATCTAAATATTCTTTCAGATGAAAGCCCCAGAGGCAAATGAAAGTCAAAGATTCACTAACAAACCATGAATTCTAAGCACATATTAAAATCATAATTTTAGACTTTGGAAAGGCTTGGGAATAAGGCTTCCCCATCTGGGAGTTCTGATTTCTGTAAGAAGGGTAGAAGAACGGGCTCGCTGGTACTCCATCTACCTGGATGTGGTGATGAGGTACCTTTGATTCTGTCTGCACTCTTCTTTCAGTCACAGCACCAAAATGTAAGATTCAAAAAATTCTTCAAAAACCAAAGAAATGTGTCATTACCACAGGGAGAACCTTGATGAGAGTTTCTTTCAAAATTGGGGAATGATTGGGACTTTATAAAGGAAAACTACAAACATGATAGAGTGCCTGCTAAATAGAGTTCAATGTGTTTTGGTTAGAGGTCTCACATTTCCTGATTCCAAAGCTTTCATAACACAGTGGTAATCAAATCCGTGTGACACTGGCATAAAACAGATGTATACACTAATGGGTTACAGTAGAGAGTCTAGAAATAAACCTTGACAGGGATGACCAGACCCTTTCATGAGGAAAGGACAATCTTTTCAACAAATGATATTTTTTGTAAATTATGATATTTGCCAAAATTTTGGCATTCCTGTTATCAAATTAACAAATTTCCTTCATATTTCTATTTAATTGGTACTGTTTCTGTTTGCTTGTTTATTTAAATCACCTTGTAAAAGTATTGAGCTTTTTTGATGATTGTCCCAAATCTGTTGAATGTTCATATTTTTCCTTTAATCATGCAAATTTCATAAGATGAATTCCTTCATTTGTTTTGCTATAACATTTTTCATTAAGACTGAGATTATTCCTTTATTGAGATTGTTGTAAACCTTTTTAGTAAATCTTCATGACCAGGTTAGGTGCTTTTTGTGTATAGATTTTAAATACTTATTTTAGCTTACCAGCATTTGTTAAAATTTAAATTATCTTCTGACATGCTTCTATTTTTGCTCCAACTTCAGTTGAATTTGTTTTTCATTTAAAATGCATAACAGAGATACCTGGCTTAAAATTTAACAGTATACAGTGAAAAGTTTCATTCTAATTCTGTATTACTATCAAGAGACTTTCTTTCAAAGAGTTTCCTTCCAAGTACATTTGGGGGCACATAAAGCCAGGTTGGAGTTCACTGACTTCTCAACAATGGAATTATGGGCTGGAATTGTATGCAAGGACTGGTTTTAGGCAGAGCAGTGCTCTGTCACTAAGCTGTGGGCTGCAGTGCTAGCATCCCTATGGGTGCCAGTGGAGTCCTGGCTGGTCCACTTCTGATCCAGCTTTCTGCTAATGTGCCTGGGAAAGCAGCAGAAGATGGCCCAAGTCCCTGGGCCCCTGCACCCACGTTGGGAGACCAGGAAGAAGCTCCTGGCTCCTGGCTGCAGTCTGGCCTCGCCTCAGCCATTGAGGCCAGTTGGAGAGTGAACCAGCAGATGGAAGATATCTCTCTCTCTCCTCCTCTCTCTCTATCTCTGCCTTTCACATAAATATATTAAAAAAGAAAAAGACTGTCTTTTTTTTTTTCTGAAATGTATCCCTTCTGTAGTGGCCCTGTCATGGTAAAAGGGACCACTGTTCCTCATTACCCAGGCTGTTTCCCTAGGAGAGATCTTTCATGCTTGTCTGTGTTTATTTGTCTTGCTCTCCCATAGGCAACTTATCAACACATCCTGTCATTTCTACCTGCAGACTACATTTCAACTCTCTGTCTGCTTCTCTCTCTCTCTCTTTAAAATATTTATTTATCTGTTTGAAAGTCAGGGTTACACAGAGAGGATAGGCAGAGAGAGAGAGGACTTCCAACCACTCGTTCACTCCCCAATTGGCTGCAATGGGCAGAGCTGTGCCAATCTGAAGCCAGGAGCCAGGAGCATCCGCTGGGTCTTCCTGCAGGGACCCAAGGACTTGGGCCATCTTCTACTACTTTCCCAGGCCATAGCAGAGAGCAGGAGCGGAAGTGGAGCAGCCAGGACTTGAATCAGTATGCATATGGGATGCGATGCGGCACTGCAGGTGGCAGCTTTACCCATTATACCATAGCACCAGCCCCAACTCTGACTCTTATTGCTTGTCAAGCAACTGTCATCTTTGGTTGGATTTTTTGGTACTTGTGTTCAGTAGCCTTTTCATTGTTTCTTTGTTTCTACTCTTGATACCAGCTATTACTTTTTTCACTTAAGTAGCCTGTGTGTTCCATTTTTGTCCTTTTTAATATGTTAAATATATTTACTTAAGGATGGGCATTCAGATACATGGGCTAAACTGGCACTTGGGACACCCTTATCCCATAACCAGAATGCTGAATCCAGTCTTGCTTCTGCTTTGAATCCAGCTTCATGCTAATCCACCTGGGAGGCAAGCAGATGGTGGTCCAAGAACTTGGGGTTCCTGCTACTCACATGGGATAGACAGATGGAGCTATTGGCTCCTGATTTTCGCCTGGTAGCCTCAGCTTTTGCTATTATTCGGAGAGTGAACCAGTGGATGGAATATCTCTCTGTTTCTCCTTCTTTATCTATTACTCTGCTTTAAAAAAAATTTTTTTTTTTTGACAGGCAGAGTGGATAGTGAGACAGAGAGAATGGTCTTCCTTTACCATTGGTTCACCCTCCAATGGCCACTGCGGCTGGCGCTTTGTGGCCAGCGCACTGCGCTGATCTTTAGCTAGGAGCCAGGTGCTTCTCCTGGTCTCCCATACGGGTGCAGGGCCCAAGGACTTGGGCCATCCTCCACTGCACTCCCGGGCCACAGAAGAGAGCTGGCCTGGAAGAGGAGCAACTGGGACAGAATCCGGTGCCCCGACCGGGACTAGAACCCGGTGTGGCGGTGCCACAGGCGGTACTCTGCTTTTCAAATAAATAAATAAAAGAATAAATATCTTCAAAATTGGAGAAATTTGAAAAGCCCCATATATATATATAGATAGATAGATAGATAGATAAAATACATACACACACACATATATATGTATACATATATTTCTAATTCTTTTGAAATAATTCTGCTATTTTCTTATAATATTTATGTCTTATTTTTCTTGCCATTGACTTTCTTATGAAGGGTAGATTTTCTAAGAGTTTATTTTGAATGGAAATGATATAATGTCCTTGTTCCCAGCCCTTGTTCTGTTCTTCCTTCTAAACAATTTTGAGGTTTCTGGCACTCTGGGGTACTTGTCAGTAATTAGATTTTTTTTTTTTTTTTTTGATGACTGTGGGTGTTTTTCCCTTACTGCCATTTGGCATAAGTCACATTGACTCTTAAAATAGGCAGTTTGGCCCAGATTCTGTGATACTTTAACAATTTCTTCTGTCTCTAGGTTAGTCAATGTATTTTTTTTTTTTCCATTTGTTTTTGAGAGTAGGAGAGCCCTTTCATAGTCTCCAGGTCCTTTTGTAAATCCAAATTACTTCTTTTCCCGGAAGCATATCAATATGTGCATTTATTCCTAACTCTCTCTCAGTTGTTGAACATCTAACCACCCCTAAATATAGTAGGGCACAGAGATCAAAATGTATTTGCTCTATTCTCACTTACCATTTTCTGTTTCATTCCATTGACAGTTCCTTTTGTTTTTGAGTGTTTTACATTTAGTAAAACTCTGACCTTGAGTTTCTCCCTTCCATCTGCCTACCTAGCTAGTTATTTACCCATCATTGCTTTTTTTTTTTAATAAATGGGAATTTCTAGTGCTTAAACTAACCTCTGGTGTTTATTTTTGAAAATAATGAATGTTTAATGTCTGAGTATGCATATTTAGATATATTTAATTGTTCATAAGAATATTTACAACTAATAATATATTTTAAAAAATATAGTAAGTTAAAAATCATTTAAGATGAAAAGAAATTTACAGAATAATCAGAAAAAAAAAAGGACAGCTTTGAAGAATTTTTTGGTGAAATGTGATCACAAGTGAACTGAGCATGATCTGAGTGTCAAACACTACAAAAACTGTTCTTTCTTTTCTGAGTGTATGCACTTAAAACAGAGGAAATGGTGAAATAAGAACCATTTGTTCTGATTAATATTTAAATCGGCTCATTTTTGTTCACATAATGACATTTTATTCACAACAATGCCTTTATTATAATTTTAATCATTAAATTTGATATGAACTTTCAGATTTTTTTAAATTTCTTATTTTTTACACCAGGAAGCCATGACACTCTCTTAGTTTCTGAAAAAAAAATTAAAAATTGTAGCATTTTAATGAAATGAAAGCAACAAAAATTTTAATGTCCTGAGAGAGGCGTTTATGTAGAAGTCAGGTATCACTTGGGACATTTGCATACCATATCAAAGTGCTGAGTTCTAGTCATAGCTCTGCTGATGATTCCAGCTTCCTGCTAATGCAGACCCAGGGGAACAGCAAGTGAAGACTCAAGTAGTGGGGTTCCTGCTACCTATGTTGGACACCTAGAATGAATTCTTGGCTTCTGGCCTAGGCCTGGTCCAGCTCCTACTCCTTCAGGCACTATAATAGTGAACCAGTATATGGGAGATGCTGTCTCTGCCTCTGACCGGCTGGCTGTCTCCCTCTTTCTGCCTTTCAACTATTTAAAATAAGTAAATAATAGTAAAACATTTTTAAAAATTGTTGAATAATATTGTTTTTCTGTCATTTTGTCAACTAGTTAGCTGTAACAGACTTTTTGTTACATTTCATATATTTTGTTTGATTATAATGTTAGTATTCTAATTTTAGGCCTTTGAAGACAACTTAATTGAAGCAAAGAAAGAAATTGAAGCATCACAGAGTAAATATAATGCCCTATCATTACAGCTGAATAATAAACAGACTGAACTCATCCAAAAGGATATGGACATTACCCTGGTTAGGCAAGTATATTCAGTTTTTATTTACTGTTGTAGAAATGTAATCAGTCATTCAGAATGACAGAATTTATCTTTATTATTAAAATCTCAAAATAGCAAGAATATGTTTTCTATGATACATATGATTATCCATTGGAGACCTGGAATTTTATATGCTAAACTGAGACTAGTTACCTGGTAGCATTTGGTGGGTCCACAGAATTAGGAAAACATGGAGTAGGAACACATTTAATTCCCTAACAAGGACAAGGCATTTTTTCATTGCTTTATTCTTTTTTTTTAACTTTTATTTAATGAATATAAATTTCCAAAGTACAGCTTACGATTACAATGGCTTCCCCCACCATAACTTCCCTCCCATCCGCAACCCTCCCCTTTCCCACTCCCTCTCCCCTTCCGTTCACATCAAGATTCATTTTCAATTCTCTTTATATACAGAGGATCAGTTTAGTATATATTAAGGAAAGATTTCAACAGTTTGCACCTACATAGCAACACAAAGTGAAAAAATACTGTTGGAGTACTAGTTATAGCATTAAATAACAGCCTAGTTCTGTTCTATATGTTATTCATATTCTTATAATGAATATTATCTAAGAAAATTTTTGACTTTTTGTCTTATTGGTTTCTATATAGTTTTAGTTTGCGAAATATTCTTTAAATACCAGTGTAGTAAGTTTTATAACACCACTCAGAATGTGTTTACTTGAAAAAGTGAGCATAGTACAGTTGTTTTTTAAGTGTTTTGAAAGATGTTAAAATCAGCGGTTAATTTACTTCATAATTACCTTTACTAGAAAATACTATTAAAGAGAATAAATCAGGACAAGGATTTTGCTTAGTTGACAGATTGATACATACACACACATATCTGTATGTATTTATTTTGATGGCACTAGAACATAAAATTGAAGATGTGCTTATAGAAGTATATGCTAAACTTTAATTGTATAATTTATTTCATTTAAATAAATGCTTAGTGTACATGAGAGGGAGGAAGTAATTGCCATTTTGTTACTCAGTGGGATGCAGTTTTTCTTTTGGTTAATGGGAGGTAAAAGTTGACTGAGAACTTGGTAAGTTATTGCTGTGTTTTATGTATTTCCACTGGGTATATATGGTTTTGTAATTTCAGATATGCCATTGTTAATTTATTCTGGATGAGAAATTTTATTGAATCTAGTAAAATAAAATATCAGAATTTTAATTCCCTGTATTACATTTTTAAAACTTTCTGTCATAAAGGTGAGGAAAAATATTGGTTTCATTGATAACATACTGGTTGGCTTACCAGTCCAGTGTGTAGTGTTACTTCTAGTTTTAAGCCAATAATCTAACAAAATTAGATGAGTATTTCTAAATAGGAATAGCATCTTAGATTGGGAAAATATAAATGATCATATCTTGTGATTCTCTTCCTGATGATATTGTAACTTCTAGACTTTTTTTTGACATTTTCAGTTTAAAGGTTTCTTATACTTCTCAGCAGTGGTATTTTCATTTTACGTTGTTTAAATATTTGAACATTGTTTCATATATTGAGTTCAATTCACTTTTCTATAATCTGTACCTGTTTATCTTAGTTTGTGTATCTGGAGAATCTCAGAGACAAATCTAATCTGTTTTGTAACAGAGCCCTTCCATTAGTAGAAAATAATATCAATGACTACATTTTCTCATTAATTGATTAGTTACCCCTGTCTCTCATACAAGTAATACATATATATTATAATTATGTAAATTATATGTAATATAAAATATATATTTTAAATATATTATATATATAAAATAGTGTTATGTTTTGTGTTGTCTTTATAAATATATATGCTGTATTGTCAGCATCCATATTGTCAATTTTCTTAAAATATAGCACCTAGTATGGAAATATTTCAAACTATTTTACAAGTATCACTGTCTAGAATGTTTACATAAATCTTTCTTATAAAAGGTGCTGACTTTCTAAATGCCTAAACAGGATCTGAAATAGTACTCTACTGAACATAATAAATACTTTGTAGTGATAATGATAATGTGATATCCAAGACCTCTACGAAAGTAAAAAATTAGTTCCCTAGACAGATGATACTTTTTTGTGAACAAACTTAAGACCATATTTTTTCCTCCTAATTCTTAAAATACATTACATGGTAGAAGTGGTTGCCTTTATGCCAATCCTGGAGTGACCTTGTCTTAAGTAAACTGTTCTCTAGCTTTCCTCTGATATGTTAATACATCACAACATTAATGACAGCCGAGAACACTTGCCTTTTGAAAAAGAGATCTTAGGTCTGAGGGTTTTAACCTCATGGGGTAAAATAACTGACTCAACCAAAGAAGCAAACTGCTCTGGAAATGGCAAGAGATTGATTGGTACAAAGATGTTGAGTATTAAAGATTATGGTTTTGTCCTAATTGATAAGAAGTTGAGGTGGTTTAACCCATATTCACAGGTTGAAAACTGGCAAATATTGAAATAACTGTTTAAGTGTGCCTTTCAATTTAACCTTACCTTTCCATTTAGTCACATTTTTTGCTCGTATTTCCCTAAATGCAGATTCATAATTGTTGTCTGCCATTGAAGAACTTAATACAGTACCTAGCACAGATTATGAAAAGAAAAAAGAATAAGAAGATGTCTTAAAGACATTAATCACTGTCCTATTCTGTTAGATAACGTGCTAGCAATTGTAGTAATTGCTTCTGATGTGTGTGAAGTAATAGCTTTGGAAAAAGTGAATGTTGCCAAAAAATAAAGACTGAATCAATTGCATATAAAAATAAATCAGAAACTATATTAGTTCCTTTATATAGTAAACTACTTGAAACATTTTACATATTTTTCCCCAAAAAATACAGGATACAGGATATACAATTGCACAAAATATTCCAGCAATGACATTTCCTTTTTTTCTTTTAAGATTCATTTATTTATTTGAGAGGCAGAGTTAAAGACAGATAGAGGGAGAGACAGAAAGAGGTCTCCATTTACTGGATCCCTCCCCAAATGGCTGCAATTGCCAGAGCGAGGCTGATCCAAAGCCAAGAGCCAGGAGCTTCTTCTGGGTCTCCCACATGGGTGCCGGGGCCCAAGCACTTGGGACATCTTCTACTCCTATCCCAGGCACATTAGCAGGGAGCTGGATCAGAAGTGGAGCAACCAGGACACAACCAGCACCTATATGGGATGCTGGCACTGAAGGCAGAGGCTTAACCTACTGCACTGCAGCACTGGTCCCTACATTTCATTTTAACAGTTTGATGAAGCTAGGCTATTAGATAGAACATCAGATCCATTCGAGGATACAGTGCAATGTTAACTGATTGGGAGTATAAAAATTGTGTTTTGCACTAAATTTTGCTTTAGTTTATATTCTTCAATTTAGTGTATTGCAAGAGCTGTAAGTGATAACAAATAAGGCAACAATATCCACATATGCACATTTTCTTACACAACAGTAAATGAGTAATAGCTAAGTGAGTGTGTATAATTATAAAAGTTTCATTATAAGAACTCATGGAGAAGGAGGATAGTAACACAGCTGGTAGTTTGGAGCAGAGGAGTTTCTCTTGAACACTCATTATAAGGTAATCGTCAGAATGTCTGCAGTGTTGCTCTTGAGTTTTCTGTATGAGGATTGTCTGCTGATGTACTCATTTCCATCATCATTTTTGTTTCACAGGGAGGTGATGGTTGTGATATAACAGTGTTGCTTTATTGAATTTGTATGATGTACTCAAATTACACAAACCATGATTATGAAAAAAAGTGGTGTAGGTGCTTCCTTTTTTGGAGATACTTTACCTTATTGATAAATAATGAAGTTGACTTTGCTCTGTTTCTTTGTGGAAATTTTGTTTTGAATTCATAACCATATAAATTTCATTGAAGGTTAATCCATGTTACTTTAGTACCATGGGCTATTTTATGAACTACCTCAAAATATCTGCCAGGAGTTAGGGTGTACAAATAAATTGGTAAATACTGTATAACATATATAATAATATACATGTCTATAATAAATACAGAGCATCTGAACATACTTGTATTTAACTATAAATTCCATAACAAGTGCTAGCCAAGTAAGTTGACTAAAACTTTTGCCTGAGTAGATAGTGATTAATTCTACAGTTGAGGTGAGAATTTTTATTAGAAATTTTTTATGAATCTGTTACAAAAAATGAATGTGAATGCAGCACAGTTATAATTTTGGATAGGAAAATCCTTAGCATCAGAACTCAGGTTGAATGAATACCTGTGTGTTGCTGGTTTTTCCCAGGCACTTGGCAGAAGCAAGGTATACATTGACTCTAGAGGATGGTTAAATAATTCTGAAAACTATATGTCTATAGTTTTGCAAAATAATGTCTAGCACATAGTTAAAAATAACAAATATGTAATAAGGAAAGATAAAAATTAAAAAGACATAAGAATATGAAATGAGGTTAGGCATTATGGTATAGTGCCTTAAACCACTGCTTGGGATGCATGCATTCCATATCTGATGATGATGTGAGTCCCATCTAGTCTACTGCTGATCCAGCAGCTTCCTGCTGATGTATTGGGCATTGCCTGAAACCTCCATTACAATATGGTACCTGGTGGATGTTCGAAGGGCGTGTTTGTGGCTGCTGCGGTTAAGCTACGTAAGATCAGACCACTGGCAGGGATAGGTCCGCTTTGGTTCAGGACACGTGGACAGTGTGTGATCCCTAGACTTTGCTTAAGATGCCCCTGTGCGTGGTCCATCCACACCTTCATGACCTTTTCGCTGATTGGCTCCCCTGCTGTGCGTGTCTTTTGTAAGCCTTATAAGCCTGTACACTTCCTCAATAAAGTAGTTCCTGCTTCGATAGAACTCATGGATGCTTGCTGTGTTCTTGACCCGTCGACCTTACCTTTCCCGTTTGCCTTGTCGGAGAGTGCTTGTACTCTTCCCTGCAGGTCAGGGGCCAGCCTCAGGCTTGAGACCCCAACACTGATGCATCCTCGGAAGCAGTAGTTGAAGGCTGAAGTGCTTGAGGCCTCTACCCTTGTGGGAGAGCCAGATGGAGTTCCAGGCTCTTGACTTTGAACTGACTCAGCCCTGGCTGTTCCGGTATTTGGAAGATTCCCCTTTCTTTTCCTTTCAAGTAGATAAAAGTTAATAGTAATAGTAATAATAATAGTAACCAGAAATGAAGAAGACCTAACTGAATAAAATATTCTTATGATGATTTTGCATAGAAAACTCAGAATAGTATAGGTATATTATTCAAATTTAAAAAATGAGTTTATCATTCTTGGTAGATATAAGGTCAATTTATAAAACTCAGTTTCTGGATTGGTGTTGTGGTATAGTGGGTTAAGCCACAGCTTTTAACACTGGCATCCCATAGCTGAGTGCTAGTTTGAATTCTTGCTGTTAAGCTTCTAATCCAGAACCTTGCTAATGTGCCTGGAAAAGCAGCAGATGATGGCTCAAGTGCTTGGGTCTTTGCTGCCCATTTGGGAAACCCAGATGGAGTTCTAGGCTGCTGATGTCAGCCTGACAAAGCCTAGGTTGTTGTGGCCATTTCAAAAGCGAACCAGCAGATGGAAGATGTCTTTCTTTTCTCTGTCACTTAATCTTCCAAATAAGCAAATACATAAACTAAAACAACAACAACAACAGAACACTACATTGCATTTTATATTGGGAAAAAAGCTTAAAATAATTTATAATATCACTGAAAATACAAAGATTAAACATATTGAATGCTAGCTCTAAAACATTGAGAGAAGTAAAAGATCTAACATGTTGCAGGGATGTGGAAAATTCATGATATTGAAGACTAGATATGATGAAAAACTCACTTTTTTCCACATTGAATTAGATTCAGAATAAAACTCCTCATGAATTACCAACAAAGCAAGCATTTACCACTCTTAGGCCAGGAGCAGCAAGTTTCTGGATCTCAGTAGTAGAACCCTGGGAGAGTGTCTGCATGATAAGAGCAGTGTCCTTAAGCAGAGGACCACCCACACTGCTGCACTGTCTCAGCAGAGAGGGGGACAGGGAAATAAATACCCTAGACTGTTTCCCCTTTGCCTTCCAGGATTTGGCCATTATGTCCACTGGATCAAATTCAGTGAGAGACAAAGATCAAGGCCTCAGTGTAATGCAGGCTGTAGAATATGGCCACTCAGGCTAAGTAGGGTAGACAATGAAGATTGGTGCATTCTGTGATGGTTCATTTTTCAGAACTGTTCTGGACATTGTTGCTTGTTAATTTTTCTATGTTAACTTTAGAGTAAACTTGCTTATTTTTTGTATTATATTACAGTACCAAATTTACAAATAAACCCAAAGAACTTGGTATCATTGTGATCAATCTTGTTCTATGTTATGGTTTGCCATTTCATTTGTTTTAGTCTACCTTTGTGTCCCTATGAAGTGCTTTGCTTCTCATAAAGGTATTGAATGTGTCTTGCATACTCTATTACTATTCCATGTTTTTGAAGCTATTTTGAGTGGAATTTTTTTCTCATGTAGTTTTCAAGTGATTTTCCTTTTATTGTTTATGGTTTTACTGTACATGAATCAATGTATAATTTTTATAGGTAACCAAAACAATTAATTAATTTTTACTGTGAATTTTTTTTGTGTAAATTTTTTGCCTTGAGTTCTAATTCCTCTGAACTTACTATTGATATTTCTGCTGCATATCAGTTTATTTATATAATAACATAAAATAAGAACATAATTATTTAGGTACATATGATAGTTATGAATTACAAAAAATACATGCAGTACAGAAAACTATAAATAGCACAGAAAATTACACTAGAAATGCAACCTAGGGGAATAGCAGCCATTTAACTTTTGTGAGCATTGTTCTACATATTTCTCGGTCCCTGTTTATAGATAGAAGATAGGGTAGACAAAGTTTTTGTATAAAAGGAACTAAGTTGCACATATTCTTTCAGTAACTAATAACTTTAGTTTTTGTTAATATAGTGAAACAATGTGTGACTCTCTTATGTACAACTGCGGGAATTATCCAATCTCATATAATTATTTCTGATTTGTAGGAAACACTCAGTCTTCTACAGCTAAGAAAAAAATCACGAAAAACTTTGCATGTTCGTGTTGTGTTTTCTCAACACAACATTTCATCTTTAGTCAGTTTTGATACTCTGGTATGTACACTTTGGAAATTAGCCAAAAATTCAATCATGTGAACCCCCCCTTAATTTTTGTTTCATGAAGTATAGCTTTTACCTCCTCTTGGATAATCACTCTGCCCACAGAGATTTAGCCTTAGTTGTATATATTACTTCAGTGCCCATCACTAAGATTCTTAGTATTTTTATGAAAAGATTTACTTTATTTAATTAAAAGGCAGAGTGACATGGGGGGAGGGAAAAGGATGATGAGGGAGAAAGGGAAGTGTGGGTGAGGAGAGGGAGAGACAGAAAGAGAATATCTTGCATCCACTGATTTATTCCCCAAATGGTCCCAAATTGCTGGGGCTATGCTAGGTCAAAGCCAGAAGCCTGAAACTCTGTTTGGGCCTCCCACATGGGTGGCAGGGGCTGAAGTACTCAAGGAATCTTCTGCTGATTTCCTAGGTACATTAGGAGGGAACTGTATTGGAAGTGGAGCAGCTGGGACTCAAACTGGTGCTCATGTGGGATGCCAGTGTCATAAGCAATGGCTTAACCTGCTACTCCACAATGCCAGTCACAGCTTTTTACTCTTGACATATCATTCTTGTACTGTGTTTTGTTATGGACCCACCTTTACCAGGGTCTTCTCTGTTACTAGGGTATATTTTCTCCTCAGTCAGCCTCATATTTAGCCATATTATTTATTTTGGCCAGTGGAACAAAAGTGAAAGTGACATATGCCATGTCCTAGCAAATATTTTAAAGGACTCATTGCTTAGTTTACCTTTGCTTTTCACCCTCCACCAGGGGAGTAACATATTCCCAATGCAGTCTGTTACTCTAGTTTGAGTACTAGAAGATGAAAGTCACTTGCAATGTGAGCAAGTAATAAATCTTTGCTTTTGTGAGCTATCAAGATTTTTTTTGTAAACTGCAGAATAATATAGAAAGCTATTTCAAACCCTCTGCGTTTTTGCTATCAAACTTGGTCTCTAAAGAGATCTTCCTAATTTATCCCATGGTCCACTCAATCCTTTTGATAGCATCATGGTGACTGAGAGATCATTGGATTTATCTTTCACAATATAATATTTTTTTAAACAAAACTTAACAATCTTCCCTGATGGGAAGAAACATTGTTGGTGCTTAGCATCCTCTCTTTCATCTCAACCTGAATTTCCTTTATTCCTTTTGATCTGTGTCTAGAGGAACTTCTCAAGTTTGAACCTAAGAGAATTAATTTTATTTTCCATAGCTTTGATTTTGCTTATAACTGCCCTCATTATGGATTTAATGCCATGGTGTCATCTTTTTTTTTCCTTTTTAAAAATCCCTTTTTGTAATCCATTTCATTCATTCAGCAACTGTTTTCATCTGTGCTAGAAACAGCAGTAAGTATTGATTACTTCGTTGGGAGATTCACTTCCAGTACAAAGCAATTGAAGCAACAAAAATCCAAGGAAAGGAAGGATAGAAAGTAATTCAAGATAATGCATTATTGTGCTGGCTACTGCTTCTTGATGAGCCATGAAGAGATAGTGGGTACACTGAATTAGCTGCCCACATTGATTCTAGAGAGAGAAACCTAGCTGTACTACATACAATAATCAATCAGATGGAAGCAGGTCATTTTTCTGTACAACTTCCTCTTGAGTTTTATCTTTCATTGGTCAGAGTTTGCCAACATAACATATCCTATATGGTAATCCTTTTATCCTAGCCTGATGCAAGGAGGCAGACAATCCAGGCATACAGCTGGTTGGCCTCAGGTGATGGAACTACATGAGCTGTATATTTTGGGTGGGATGAAGTGGTGTTTAAAGGCCAGTCAGAATAAGAGACCATGTGTTCATGAGCCAGGAGAGTCTCAGTCTGAAAAGAAACAATACATTTGTCTGATAGAACAACACATGTTTTTATTTTTTATTTTTTTATTTTTTGGCAGGCAGAGTTAGACAGTGATAGAGATAGAGAGAGAGAGAGAGAGAGAGAGAGAGAGAAGTCTTCCTTCTGTTGGTTCACCCCCCAAATGGCCACTACCACCGGCGTGCTGCGCCTATCTGCAGCCAGGAGCCAGGTGCTTCCACCTGGTCTCCCATGCGGGTGCAGGGCCCAAGCACTTGGGTCATCCTCCACTGCTTTCCCAGGCCACAGCAGAGAGCTGGACTGGAAGAGGAGCAACCAGGACAGAATCTGGCGCCCCAACTGGGACTAGAATCCAGGGTGCCAGCGCCTCAGGCGGAGGATTAGCCTAGTGAGCCACAGCACCGGCCAGAACAACACATATTTTATAAGGGATAGGGACTATCCTAGGTGCTTTGCTTATAGCAGTGACTAATACACTCCTTCCCTTCCAGAGATGTCCTCACTTCTTGACTCTCTGTTGTTCTTTCTGAGAGGTGTGATGGGTTTTTTTCCATACTTTAGCTAAATTTTTGTTCTAATTTTTCCCGAGTATTTCCTACTCAGAATTACACTTTACCTGTGAGTATGCATGTTGAAATTTTCAGTTTTCTTAATTTTAAGCATTCTTTAAGTCCTGCTTGCTATTTTTTATTTTTTATAAATTTTTAAATGAGAGATCTAGACAGACTCAGTGTTTTCTGGTGCTCCAAATTTGTGCATTTTGTAAGGCTTCTTTGTTGTAGATTTTTATGTTAAATAAGTTCCACTTTCAACTTTTATAACTGTGGTATATGTTTCATCCTTTCTACTTTTCAGAATGTGGTGTTTGTAGATGAGGGGAAACATATCTTCATAGAATGAAATCATCCCTTAGTTGAGGAGAAAATTCCTATTTAGTATAGTCAGTATATATTATATTGTATAGTCAGCCATATGTTAGCCAGGAGACCTAAGTCAATGTTGCACTTAGAGAGGGGATATAATGAGGACATGACATATCATATTTCAATATTACATAAAATATAGCAAACTTACTTTTGTGTCAATGTTAGAAGACATTTGCTCTTTCTTAATGAGAGGACCAGAATCAGTAATTGGTTTGGATTAAGAATCAGAGGCGGCCGGCACCACAGCTCAGTAGGCTAATCCTCCACCTATGGCACCAGCACACTGGGTTCTAGTACCGGTCGGGGCGCTGGATTCTGTCCTGGTTGCCCCTCTTCCAGGCCAGCTCTCTGCTATGGCCCAGGAGTGCAGTGGAGGATGGCCCAAGTGCTTGGGCCCTGCAACCACATGGGAGACCAGGAGAAGTACCTGGCTCCTGGCTTGGCTGCAGCGCACCGGCTGTGGCAGCCATTGGAGGGTGAACCAATGGCAAAGGAAGACCTTTCTCTCTGTCTCTTTCTCTCTCACTGTCCACTCTGCCTGACCAAAAAAAAAATCAGAGGCAACAAAATGTATTATGTATCTTTAGTCATAAAAAACACATGTAACAGTAGTGATTAAAAAAAACTGTAGTGATATAAGCACTTAAGAATGAATGAAAGGAATACAAGGATAGCCATATGGCATAGTGGTTAGTACCCTGATTAGGATTCTCACATATCATATTAGTTATTGGATTTAAGCCCTGGCTTTGCCCCCAGTTCCAACTTCCTGATAATGTGCACCCAGAAGGCAGTAGATAATGGCTCAAATAGTTGGGTTCCTACTACCCACTGGGAGACCAGATTGAATTCTTACCTTCTGGTTTCAGCCTGGACCAGCAATGGCTATTGTGGGGATCTGGGGAGTGAACCACCACATGGGAGAGCTCTATCTCTCTATACACACTCCTCTTGTCTTTCTATCTCTGCTTTTCAAACAAATAAAATGAATTAGTACTTTTTCCAAAAATTAGAAGACACAATCTCCAGACTGTATGTTATATATTTTATTTTGATAAAATTGATATCCATAAATATTTGCTCCATTTGAATACACAAAATAATTCCCAATTTTGTATGACTTATATCACAAAGAATTCACTACCACAAGAAACTGGAGCACTTTGTCCAAAGTGTCTGGTTCTCTTGGACTCTTAGTGCCATCATTATCACCACCATCAGTCATTTGTCCTCCTGCTTACTAATTTTACCCTGCATGGGTTGAAAGGGCTGATTTTCCCTTGTGGTGGTGTCCTTAACTCTTCTTTCTTCATGATTTTCTTTAAGTTGCATTAGAGGCACAAGAATCCTAGCCTAGGCCTCTGTGGTTACAAGTTAGAATTGGCAGTGGAGTTTTAGGAATTTTGGTTTGAAACTTAAGTTGCTTTTTGGAATCCTTTTTAATAATGTAAAATGGAGGATTGACTTACCTTATTTGAAAATTGTCCGATAACTGTAGTCAACATCACTACTTATCAATTGTAACTGAAGTGTTAACTTAATTTCAATAAGAAAGGCGGTACTGTGACTGTATATCCAGGATTTTTATTACTACTAAGCTATTAAAGAAAATTGATAAGTATTTGGCTTTGAAAGTCATAGTAGTTCTACCAATACTTTCTAGGTATATGTGATAAATATTAAAAACTTTATATAATATTTCTTTTATTAATAAGTTTTCCTGCTGCAAAGCATAATAGATGAAAAATAGGAAGCCAATCTATAATATCAGATGAACACAGTAATTTAACTGCAATTATCTTTATTCATGCTTTTCTCTATTTATTGCTTGCTTGGCACAGGAAAGAATTGCAGGAGCTGCAGAATCTTTACAAACAGAACAGTGCACACACAGCACAGCAAGCAGAGCTGATCCAGCAGCTTCAGGTTCTCAATATGGACACACAGAAAGTACTGAGGAATCAGGAAGATGTTCATACAGCTGAAAGTATATCCTATCAAAAAGTATGTTTTTATTTTATCAAAAATATAAACTTATTTGTAGGAACTTAAGAAAATATATATTTTTTTAATACTAGCATATCTAGTTTCCTTTTACATATGTTTCTTCAAAATGAAAAATGAAGTATGGTTCAACTTGGTAATATTAATCTTCTGTTTTCCTTATGTTACTACAGCTGAGTCATTTAAAGTATAAATATAAATCTATTTTTTAGGATATTGTTTTTATAAATAGGAATTTTGATGCATACTCTCAAACATTCTAGTGGTTTAACCCCCAATCTGATTTGGGAGTTGGAATTATTCAGACTTTGGTTATGAATTTATTTCATCAAGTGTGATTCTAGTATATGACCTGAAGCAGACTATCATAAAATTTGTTTTTTTTTTTTTTTGCAGGGGGTGGGGAATTCTGCTCAAACACTAAAGAGAATACTGATGATGATATCTTTAGGTTCAATGTTTGAATACTCTCTTTATTTTGTGTGTTTCTTTTTAGTAGTCATTTTACTTTAAAGTTGTATTAGATGCCCCACAAGAAGGCTTATTCAGCTATTTAGTTGTGCTGACTCAGCAGCAATGACAATAATTATTGCTAGTAATAAAAAGAAACCATTATTGAGTTCTTTCTGTGTTTTGTATTATGTGAGTGGTTGTATATATAAATAATTTAGAATGTATATGATCACTCTGTGAGACTGATAGTTAATAGTTGAGGTAGGTAAGGCTTAGTTAGAAAGATTAAATAGTAAAAATCCATATTATTCATAAAATTTTGGGATTTTTTTTCAATCTTTTATTCATTAATTTCTGTAATTTTTTTTTGGTGAAAGTATAAAATACACATTTAATTCTTTTTAAAACAATTCTTTTAAGTTTAAAATCTTAGGATAAATTAAGAAGTTTCTCATCAGTGTCAAATCACAAAATTTTAATCCTGAAAAAGCACCATGAAAATTGAAAATCTAAAATTTTGGTTAAATAGCTTTATTAATTAAACCTTAAACATGTATTTTTAAAATTGTGTAAGAACATGTAATATTGGGATTAATTCCTTAAACATTAGGGAAAAGTGTTTGTAATCACCTGCTTAATGTATCTTCTCTTGGATGGCTGATGGGCATCTCACAGTTATCGTGCTCAAAACTAAGCGATCATCTGATCTGTCTTCAACACATGTCTGGGGTTCTACTTCTTACCACCCCTTATGTCACGATTCTGTCCAGGCCATGGATGAAGTTTACTGGTAGCTTGAGGTCTAGAATTAAAAATGATCTTGCTTCTGGTCCAATCAAATTTAGATAAGGCAACTTCTGAGTGGAAGTAGAACTATATAAGCTGCATGGTAGAGACATCATAGTAGAGAATACAAGAAAAATAATACTGTCATTTCTGTATTTTGTGAAACAAAGGAAAGGGAAAGAAGACAGGAGACAAGTAAAGGGATGATGATAGAGCCTACTTTGAAGAGTAAATAGGCCCAGAAAAGTCTGGAAGGAATATATCAAAACATAACACCTAAGGGTAAGGTGTGCCGCAGCCTTGTCACTAATGGCCAATATATTGCTACTCACTTGACCACATCCTAGTGTTGTGCTTGAACCGTGGCATTTTTCTGTCAATACTTATTATTGTCAATTTAGTTCTCAAATATTTCAAATCTTTTAATTGGATGAGCAAACCTAAAATCCCACACATAAAATAACATAATTTTGAGAATTTCCATGTTGAGATTTTGGTCTCAAGGTCTTTCTCATTGTCATACTTTCTTTTCTTTTTTATTTTAAAAGCAAATCTTAGCTCTTGGGTCATTTTCCTAAGTTCAGTAGCAGATATACATACAGATACCACATGTGTATCAGTTACCAAAATTGAATTATGTCTCATAAATTTCAATCATAAATTAGGATTAATTTCATTTACTTGTTTATTTGAGAGGTAGAGAGACAAAGAGAGAGAAAGAGAGTGAGTGAGCACACAAGTCCTCCCATCCACTGGTTCACTTCTCTGTACATGCAACAGCCCCTGGCCATGGCTGAAACTGGGGGCTGCGAACTCATTCCAGGTCTCCCACCTGGCTGGCAATTATTTGAGCCATTATCCCTGCCTTGTAGTGTGTCATTAGGAGGAAGCTGGAATTTGGAGCCAGAGCAAACAAACTTGAATTCTCTGATACAGAATAGGCATCCTGAATGGCAGCTTAATTTCTAGGCCAAATGCCCTCCCTGCTATGTTAAGATTTTATTCACCAACCAGATTCATGTGATTGGATGTATGCCGTTGTTAACCATATGAGGAATCTTCAAAGAGTTCACAGAAAATATTCACTATCCAGTAATTTTAATTTCCATGGATTTTTTGAAGTACTACTCTGAGGAAGATACCATTCATATACCATATCCAATCTCATAGTTTTAATAAACTCTAGATGTAAATGTATTTATGTCATTTTGCCTTGACTTTAAAAAATTTGAATTATCAAACATGCCCTCAAAACATTGCTTCTTTGTTATCACACTGTTTGTAGTCTTCAGAAACTCTCAGTGGTCTACAAAACAAGTCCATCCTTAATCTGGCGTTGAAGAGTCTTTACATCCTTACACAGCCTTAATGCCTGATTTTGTTTCTTACTATCCCTTCTACCCAATCTCAGCAATGGAGACTAATTTATTGTAAATAGGAAAATGTTAGAACTCTCAGTGAATTATTCCCAGGTTTTCTTTCATAAACTTAGGCCAGTTCAGCTGATATACATTATGCTGTTTCTTTCTGTCCTTTCCTATCACTGTACCTAAATATACATATTTATAATAATATAATGTGTATATTATATATATGTATATTACATTTCTGACAACTTTAGAATGATTATTATTTTCCAATCAATTCTGGTAATACTGTCATGACTCTGTTTATTTCCTTTTTTCATGAAGTACTCTGAAGGTTGTATTGGTAGCTTAAAATATTTTCATTCTCCTGAGAAATTTAGTTATAATTTCCTATAATAATATAATATATGTAAAATAATGTTTATATAATACAATTGCCTTTTTATATCAGTTGTAGTTTTATATTTATATTTGATTACATCATTTAGTTTTTCTTGTGATTATATCTTGTTTCTCTCTTGTACTATTAAAATAACCTTAGGGAAAGTGCTATGTCATATAGTCATATATATATTTATTAATATATACAAACATATTTATATATAAACATAGAAGCATTAGGCATGAATATAATCTGAATATTTTTTGAAACAGCTTTACAATGAGTTACATGTTTGTTTTGAAACAACAAAATCAAGTGAAGCTATGCTGCGGCAAAGTGTTGTTAATCTTCAGGATCAGCTGTTTCAAAAAGAGCAAGAAAACGCTAAATTAAAAGAAGAACTTCAGGAATCACAAAGAGCACACTACACGTTACCTCAAGAAAGTGATTCAGACCACTCAGCACAGGTAAGAAACATTTTCTAACAATATTATCCAGTATAATACCAAATTAAGCCATCAACAGTTACCTAAACCAGAAAATTTAAATACATTTTCATATACTAGAATATAAATTATGGCATGTACTTTTGCATTATACTACTTTCTGTGTTTTGTAGACGTGATATATAATACAAACATATATATATATATATATATATATATATATATATATACGTTATATATAATACAGATAGATACAGATGTGAAAAATATAGGGTATATCAAGTACAGTTAGCTCTCCATATCTGCAGGTTCTACATTTTTGGATGCAGGCAATCATGGACCAAAAATAGACTTAGGACAAAGATTGGGTTTCTACAAAACATGTGCAGACGTTTTTGGGACTCATTATTTTGTAGGCAAAATGGTATAACAAGTATTTTCATTGCATTTACATTATATTAGGTATTGTAAGAAATCAAGTGATGATTTAAAATATAAAGGGAGATGTATACAAATACTATGCCATTGAGCATCTATGGGTTTTGGTATATGCTGGGAGTTTGAACCAAAACCCTGTGGATATTAAGGGACAATTATATAGTTGTTATGATGAGTCATTTGGTTGATATTCATTTATTGAAGAGTTAATTAATAGATCATATCTACTTTGGGACTTTATAACTGAAGGTGGTGATGCCGGGAAAGAGTATCTAACAGTAAGTCTCATAAGGCACTTACCATAATGCCTGGTATATGACACTCAGTATCTATTAGTCCTCATCCTATCACTACATTGGTGTGACTTTGGACAGATTTTTTTTTTTTTTGACAGGCAGAGTTAGACAGTGAGAGAGAGAAAGGTCTTCCTTCCGTTGGTTCATCCCCTAAATGGCCGCCGCGGCCAGCACACAGCACCGACAGATCATTTGATATACTATATACTTTACATGCCTAATTAACTTGAACAAATTTCTTAATCCTTTTATCCAGTTTCCTTATAAACTTGAGTTTATATAGAGTTTTTTGAGGATTATTTGTGTGGTGCATGTGAACTGCAGAGCTTGACATATAAAGTTTGGTAGTAACACTTTCAGTTAATCTTCAAAGTGATTTTGAACTCTAAATAAAATGTGGCATATATAAGTGTTGGAATATTACCCAGCCATTAAAAAAGAATCAAACTCTGACAACAAAATGGATGGAACTATAAATCATTATGCTTTGTGAAATAAATCAGCCACAGAAACACAAATATCACATTTTCTTTATATGTGGATTTAATATGTATAGACAGTATAAACATTGTGTGGATATCATATATTTTGGTAAATAGTTTTAAATAATATCTTCCATAAGGTATACCATCTGCATGACAAAATACACTTCTTTTTTTTTTTTTAAAGAAAATTATTTATTTGAGAGGCAGAGTTACAGAGAGAGGGAGAGACTGGGAGAAAGTACTTTCATCTGCAGGTTCCCTCCCCAGTCGGCTGCAACAGCCGGAGCTGGGCCTATCTGAAGCCAAGAGACACACACCTCTTCTAGGTCTTCTACATGGGTAAAGGGCCCAAGCACTTGGGCCATCTTCCACTGCTTTCTCAGGCCACAGCAGAGAGCTGGATCAGAAGAAGATCAGCTGGGACATGAACCAGTGCCCATATAGGATGCAGGCACCAGAAGTGGAGGCTTAACCTACTGTGCCACAGCAATGGCCTCCAAAATACCCTTCTTTTCTTACTTATGGTCATTATCAGGAGTCCCTTTTTATGTGAAGTTAATATCCTCATTTTCAAGAAAAAAAAGAGCATATATGTATGTATATAATATCTACATATAAAATTTGAATATGGTGAAATGTTAACATTTGTTAAATGTTAAAATATATTTCCTCTCTCCTTAACCCCCACCTCCCACCCTCCCTCCAGTGCCAGCATCTTGATACTGGACTTCCTGATCTCAACTGTACAAAAATATTTCTGTGCTTTTAACATTACACAGTCTCAGGACCAGCATGTGGTGCAATGGGTTAAGCCTCCACCTGTAGTGCTAGCAGCCCATATAAGCCCTGGTTCAAGTCCCAGCTGCTCCACTTCCAGTCAAACTCTCTGCTAATGTGCCAAGGAAGGCAGCAGAAGATGGCCCAAGTGCTTGGGTGCCTGCTACTCACATGGGAGTTCCAAACTCCTGGCTTCAATCTGGCCCAACCCTGGCCCTGGTGGCCATTTGGGGAGTAAACCAATGGATGGAAGATTTTCTCTCTCTCCCTCTCTCTCTCTCTCTCTCTCTCTCTGCCTTTCTCTCTGTCTCTCATTCATTCATTCATTCATTCTTTCACTGTCTCTCCTTCTGTCTTTGTAATCCTGCTTTCCAAATAAGTCTTTACAAATAAATTACACTATCTCAAGTATTTTGTTGTAGCAGCACAAAGGGAGTAAGACACCATCTACTAATAGTTTGAAGAAAGCTTTTTTCATGAATAGGTATTGAGTGCATACAATGCTTTTATGTTTTTTAACATAATAATGAGGCTAACCTAATTTATTGTTATTGTGATGAATCATTTTGATTAATTTGCAATTATTAAATCAATTTTGCATTCATGAAATAAAGTTGTAGTGTTTTACCATTTTCATATATTGCTGAATTTAATTTACTAATGTTTAGCTTAGGAATTTTGCATCTATATTTATGAGGGCTATTGGGCTGTAATTTTCATCTCTTGAATGTTTCTTGTCAGAATTTGATATGAAGTGATGCTGGCATCCTAATATGAATTGCAAAATATTCTCCCTTTTTCACTTCCATAGAAGAATTCATGTAAGACTGATTATGTATTGCTCAGTAATAAACAATGAATGATTCCCAGCTAAGATCAGGTACAAGTCAAGGATGTCATTTCTCACAAGTTTATTCAACATCATACCGGAGATTCTAATACTATTAATCGAAAACATAACTAAAATCCTAGCAATTAGGAATAAGAAAGGAAAATTATTTGTACACAGGTAATAAGTAATTTTATATTGTAACCCTACAAATCTATGGAAAAACTGTTAGGAATGGCATGTAAATTTAGCAGTGTTGTAGGATATAACATCAATTAATTCTAAACATCAGTTTAGAAGTTAGTTTTATTTTATATATCAGAAACAAATAATCAGAAATTGAGATTTTTAAAATGATACCATTGATAATTATGTCAATGGCTATGTAATAATTAAGGATAAATTTAACAAAGCATGTGTAAAAAGTGTATTTTTAAAAGTACAAAGCAGAGGCCAGCATTGTGGTACAGTGAGTAAAGCACCTGCCTGCAATGCCAGCATCCTATATGGGTGCCTATTTGAGTCCTGGCTGCTCCACTTCAAATCCCCGCTAATGCACCTGGGAAAGTGGCAGAAGACAGCTAAATTGCTTGAGACCCTGCACCCATGTGGGAGACCCAGAAGAAGCTCCTGGCTTCTGATGGGCCGAGTTCCAACTGTTGACGTTTGCAGAAACTTGCTCTCTCTGTCTCTATCTCTGTCTCTCTCTCTCTGTAACTCTGCCTTTCAAATAAATAAGTACAAAACATTCCAATGGGAAGCTACAGAAGGCATATAAAGGTAGGCTTTTTCTTGTTTAGCACTTTCTGGCCTGATTATGTTAATTAATGCCTGGTATTAATATTGTACTCTTCTAAAATTTTTAGTTTGCTTGAATTTTCCCAATGTATTTTGCTCATCCTTTTTATTTATATCCTTTCTGAATCACCTGCTATGCTTATAGATATGACAGAGAGTTAGGTTTCTCTCTAGCCCAAACTGAAATTCTCTTAATGGATGATTCTGTTTTACTTTAATTTATTAACATGATAGTATCTGTTCCATCATGAAAAACAAAACAAACAAACAAAAAAACAGATCTCCAAGCAGAAAGTAAAAAGTTTGTCCCTAGAAGATACTTTTTAAAATATTTTATTCGGCTAATACTAACTGATAGAATCAAAAAGGGAGAGAACGATCCAACATGGGAAGTGGGATACACAGCAAACTCATAGAATGGCAGATGTCCTAAATAGCGCTCTGGCCTTGGAATCAGCCCTTAAGGCATTCGGATCTGGCTGAAGAGCCCATGAGAGTATTTTAGGCATGCAAAGCCAAGACACTCTGGGAAAAAAAAAAAAAAAAAAAAAAAGAGGACCTAAATGAAAGATCTCTGCAAGTGAGATCCCAGTGGAAAGAACAGGGCCATCAAAGAAGGAGATATCTTTCTCTGAAGGGAGAAGAGAACTTCCACTTTGACTATGACCCTTTCTGAATAAGATCGAAGTCGGCGAACTCAAAAGGCTTCCATAGGCTTGGCAACTCATGACTAGAGCCTAGGGAGATTTCTGACGCCATAAACAAGAGTGTCAAATTGTTAAGTCAACAACAGGAGTCACTGTGTACTTACTCCTCATGTGGGATCTCTGTCCTTAATGTGTTGTCTAATGTGAAGTAATGCTATAACTAGTACCGAAACTGTATTTTACACTTTGTGTTTCTGTGTGGGTGCAAACTGATGAAATCTTTACTTAATACATACTAAATCGATCTTCTGTATATAAAGATAATTGAAAATGAATCTTGATGTGAATGAAATGGGAGAGGGAGTGGGAGATGGGGTGGTGCGAGTGGGAGGGAAGTTATGGGAGAGGGGAAGCCTTTGTAATCCATAAACTGTACTTTGGAAATTTATATTTACTAAATAAAAGTTTTAAAAAAGATATTATTTATGTATTTGAAAGTTAGAGTTACACAGAGAGAGGAGAAGCAGAGAGAGAGAGAGAGAGAGAGAGAGAGAGAGGTCTTCCACCCAATGGTTTACTCCCCAATTGCCTGCAATGACTGGAGCTGTGCTGATCCAAAGCCAGGAGCCAGGAGCTTCCTCCAGGTCTCCCATGCAGGTGCAGGTGCCCAAGGACTTGAGCCATCTTCCACTGCTTTCCCAGGCCATAGCAGAGACCTGCATCAGAAGAGGAGCTGCCAGGACTAGAATTGGTGCCCACTTGGAACGCTGGAGCCACAGGCAGAGGATTAACCCACTGCGTCATGGAACTGGCTCCTGTCCCTAGAAGATTTTTAGGGTTGAGGTTCAATGAAAGTAATCATGGCAACCATTGTCACCCATTATACTCAATACCTAGAATAGACAGACTCAGTTACTTGCATTAGTAATCTGACAGAAAAATGTGTGTATTCATTTCCATATGTAAATATTATTTGTAATAGTTTTCACTATTCTAAAAATGATGGCTGATTTGCATTCCCTGAGATCCCCTGTGGGGAGCTTGCATTGGACACTTTGTTCCACCCTATTGATGAAGTCCGCGAGGGGTTCACCAAGTTTTTGTCTAACCCCTCCCAAAGGTGACTTTGTTGGTCCTTCATCCAACTTCTGTCAAGCCACCAATCCCACCTGTCGCACCTGGTCCTGATATGGAGTGGCTATCACAGCTTGTTGAATGCCCGTAGTATAGTCCTCCTCGGTCACCACAATCATGGGGTAAGTAGTAGGGATTGGCAGTTGTGCCTGCCTATTAGCTTCGGCCCAAGTCCTGCATTCCTCCTTGTAATATGCCACCCATTTAATGAATTGTGGGCCACTGAGGGTAGCCCTTGCACAGTCAAGCCAATCCTTAGGCACGCAGGGGTGATATGCTATGTTCTGAAGGAGAGTAAGCACCCATGGTGAATTGGGGCCATCCTCAGCAACCGTCTTGCTGAGTTCTTTGATGTCCTTAGCCTTCCAGGGGTACCATGCTTGCAGCCTGGCTCCCCCAGGCTCTAAGTTGACCTGGAAGGTCTGGGTGTTAGCTGGTGTCCATTGTGAATCGCCCCCTCCCGCCTGAGGAGAAGGAGGGGGATGATCCAATGCACACGCCAAATCCCCTCCAGGATCACGCCAGGACTTGAGTCCTCCCTTACAGCAGTGTAAGGGGAATTGGCACCCATCCTCACCTCAGCTGCCACATGAGGAACATAGCAGGGAGAAAGTTCCATTCGTCCCTGAGCCCTTTCAGTGGGAGGGGGAGCTGTGGCTGTAGACACATCTGTACCCGCCTCCCCTGCCCCTGCCTTTGTCAGGCTCAGAGCAGCTGACTGTTCGCTAAAATCAGCCCAGGCTTCCTCTTCCCTGTGCTCTTCATCTGTAGCGGACACCTGATCCAGCCCACCCTCCCTGCAACAATGGGGTGAGCCCTTCTCCAACCCCCGGGTTGGCCGAACAGGACCTATAGCTCCGGACACAAGGCCCTTATCATCTCCCTGTTGTCAGGAGAATGCCTTATCAGCGTCGCTGCAGGCTAGGGAGGAGGCTTCACCACCTTGTTCCCTTACAGGGGGGAGCAGGCCCTCCAGGTGAAATGAGGCTTTGAGAGCTGAGATGGTATGGAAGAACCCCAGCAGAGGGGTGATCCCCAAATGTTTCTCTCTATCTATGGCTGTTTTCACAACCCTTGCCCATGTGTTCCAGGAAAAGAGATTAGCGCTAGTCACCCAAGGGGCGATGGAGACGATGGTTTCCCAAGTCTGAAGCACCAAGTTATCTGAGAGTTCCAAGCCTCTGGACCTGAGCATAAGCCTTAGGGCTTTCAGGGCTGGGTCATTCTTGGCTGAAGATGCATTACCCATGCCTGAGGGTTTCACTTACCCTGACAAACCGCTTTGCCTCAGTCAAACGTCCTGTTCGTGCCCCTTGTGCCCCACGTTGGGCGCCAGCTGCGGTGACTCTTCCTTGTCACCGCTGGAGAATTAGGAAGGCTGCCCGCAGCTTGCCTTGGCTGAGGAGGGGAAGTGTGCCACCCGCCACTCAGCCTCCCCAAATCCTGGGGGACAATCAGATGTAATGGGGAGTCCAGTCGAAGCAGGATCTCACTTTATTGTAAAAGGGAGGTGTTTATATAGCTTCTGTACAGAGCAGATGTGGGCAAGGGGTGGGGTGATATGATGCAAAAGGGTTTTAGCTGCTCCTATTATACTACCTTAATGATCCTTAGCCAAAAGCACCCTGGGGCTGGGTCATTTACCGCAGGAATTTGAAACTTAAAGACAAGTCTTCAAACTCAAGGCAGGGCTCGGGAAGTTCCTCTAGGCCTCTCCGGATTCAGCCTCCCCCACAATATCAGAAACAGAAATCAGAAAATTAATCATCAGATTACTTAGAAGCAATCGGAAACACATTCATGACCTAAATGAAAAGTGTTCCCAAGAGATTGAGATGTTGAAAAGAAATCAGAATAAAATTCTAGATATGAAGAATTCAATAGAGGAAATAAAAAATACAGTGGATAGTCTCAAAAATAGAATAAATGAGATAGGAATAAATATCAGAACTAGAAGACAAATTTCTGGAAATATCATAGTCAGACCAAACAAAAGAAGAAGAAATCAGGAAATTGAAAAACATGGTTGAAGATCCACAAGGTTCTATCAAACAGTCCAACTTATGGATCCTAGGAATTCCAGAAGGCATCGAAACATAGAAAGGATTAGAAGGCCTTCTTAATGAAATAATAGTAGAGAACTTCCCCCTTCTGGAGAAAGAAAGAGACATCCAAGTTCAGGAAGTACACAGAACTCCCCACAGACATGACCAGAAAAGATCCTCACCTAGACATATAGTGGCAAAACTCTCCTCAGTAACACATAAAGAAAAGATCTAAAATGTGCCAGAGAGAAATGCCAAATCACATTCAGAGGAAACCTGTTTAAACTCACCCCAGACTTCTCATCACAAACCCTACAAGCAAGGAGAGAATGGTGAGACATGCTCCAAGTCCTAAGAGAAAAAAACTGTCAACCCAGATTACTGTACCCTGCAAAATTTTCATTTATGAATGAAGAGGAAATAAGGATCTTCCACAGCAAACAGAAATTCAAAGAATTTGTAAGTACAAACCCAGCCCTAGGAAACATGCTCAAACACGTGCTACACACAAACACAGAAACAGGAACATCACTGGAAAAGTAGATAATTACTCAGCAAAAGAGCAAATGAAATCCAAAATATGTGAACAGAACTATTTACAGAAACATGGCAGGGGAAAATCACTACTTAACAATAGTAACACTGATTGTAAATGGTCTCAACTCACAGTTAAAAAACACAGACTGGCTGAATGGGTTAAAAAAGAAAACCCATCTAGTTGTTCCGTACAAGAAACATATCTTACCAAGAAAGATGTTTGCAGACAGAAAGTGAAAGGATGGAAGAAGATAATGCATACCAACAGAAACCAAAAAAGAACTGGTGTGGCCATCCTAATATTAGACAGAATAGACTTTAACACAAAAACCATCAAGAGAGACAAAGAAGGACACTATATAATGATCAAAGGATCAATACAACAGGAAGATGTGACAATTATAAATGTATATGCATTCAACCACAGGGCACCTGGCTATTTAAAAGAAGTGTTAAAGGATTTAAAGGGAGATACAGATCCAAATACAATAGTGATGAGGGACTTCAGTACCCTACTCTCAGCAATGGACAGATCAACAAAACAGAAAATCAGTAAGGCAACAGAGTTAATCGACACCATAGACAAAATAGATCTAGCAGATATCTACAGAACCTTCCACACTACATTCAAACAGTACACATATTTCTCTCCAGTTCATGGAACTTTCTCTTAGACAGACCAGATGCTAGGCCATAAAGCAAGTCTCAGCAAAAATTCAAAAAAATCGTAGTCATACCGTGCATCTTCTCAGAACACAATGCAATGAAGCTGGAAATCAACACCTTGAGAATCCCTACATAATATGCAAACAAATGGAGAATGAACAACATGCTACTTAATGGACAGTGGATCACAGAAGAAATCAAAAGAGAAATAAAAAAATTTCTGGAAACAATTGAAGATGACAATACAACATGCCACCAGAATATGTGGGATACAGCAAAAGCAGTGTTAAGAGGAAAGTTTATAGCAATTGGTGCCTACATCAAGAAACTGGAAAGGCACCAAATAAATAAACTATCTATGTACCTCAAGGACATAGAAAAAAAAACCAGAAAAGTAAACCCCAAACCAGTAGAAGGAAATAAGTAATTAAAATTATAGAAGACATAAAAAATGAAACTAAGAAGCAACAAAAGATCAGCAAAATGAAGAGCTGGTTTTCTGAAAAAATAAACAAAATTGACACATCATTGGCCCAAATAACAACAACAACAACAAAAAAGACCCCAATCAATAAAATTAGAAATGAATAAGGAAATGTAAAAGAAGACACCACAGAAATAAAAAGAATCATCAGAAATTACTACAAAGAGCTGTATGCCAACAAACTGGGAACCCTAAAAGAAATGCATAGATTCCTAGACACATACAACCTACCTAACTGAACCATGAAGACATAAAAAAACATAAACAGACCCATAACAGACAGAAATTGAGTCAGTAATAAAGGCCTTCTCAACAAAGAAAAGTCCAGGACCAGATGGCTTCACTGCTCAAATCTACCAACATTGAAAGAAGGACTAACTCCAATTCTTTTCAAGCTATTTAAAACAATTGAAAGGGAGGAAATCCTCCCAAATTCCTTATATGAAGCCAGCATCACCTTAATCCCTAAATCTGGAAAAGGTACAACAGAAAAAGAAAACTATAGATCAATTTCCCTGATGAACACAGAAGCAAAAATCCTCAACAAAATCCTGGGCAACACAGTTCAACAACACATCAGGAAGATCATTCACCCAGACCAAGTAGGATTTATCTCTCATATGCAGGGATGGCTCAACATTCACAAATCAATCAATGTGATCGAGCATATTAACAAATCAAAGAACAATAGATGCAGAGAAAGCATTTGATAAAATACAACACCTTTCACAGTGAAAACTCTAAGCAAAATGGGGCTAGAAGAAACATTCCTCAACATAATTAAGGCAATTTATGACAAATCCCAAAGCCAGCATGCTATGGAATGGGGAAAACCGGAAGCGTTCCCATTGAGATCTGGAACCAGACAGGGATTCCCACACTCTCCATTTCAATTCAGTATATCCCAAGATATATTGAAGTTTTAGCTAGAAATAAAAGGGATGCAGATTTGTAAGGATGAAGTCAAATTATCCTTATTTGCAGATGTTATTATTATACATATAGGGGAACCAAAAGACTCCAATAGGAGACTATAACTCATAAAAGAGTTTAGTAAAATAGCAGGATATAAAATCAACACACAAAAAACAGCAGCCTTTGTGTACATAGAAAATGCCATGGCTGAGAAAGTACTTCTAAGATCAATCCCATTCACAATAGCTACAAAAAAATTAAATACTTTGGAATAAATTTAACCAAGGATGTCAAAAATCTCTATGATGAAAATTACAAAACTAAAGAAAGAAATAGAAGACATAAAAATGGAAAAAACTTCCATGTTCATGGATCAGAAGAATCAATAGCATCAAAATGTCCATTCTTCTGAAAATAATTTATAGATTCAATGGTTTATAAATAAAAATACAAAGGCATTCTTCTTAGATCTAGGGAAAATGCTGCTAAAATTCATTTAAAAACACAAGAGGCCTCAGATAACTAAAGCAATCTTATAACAATACGAGATTTCAAGACATACTACAAGGCAGTTATAAGCAAAACAGCCTGATACTGGTACAAAAACAGATGAATTAACCAGTGGAACAGAATAGAAATGCCAGAAATCCATTCAACCATAATAACCAACTTATATTCTTTTTATTTTTTTTTTAGTAAATATAAATTTCCAAAGTACAGTTTATGGATTACAATGGCTTCCCCCCCCCCATAATTTCCCTCCCACTCGCACCACCCCATCTCCCACTCCCTCTCCCCTTCCATTCACATCAAGATTCATTTTCAATTATCTTTATATACAGAAGATCGATTTAGTATGTATTAAGTAAAGATTTCATCAGTTTGCACCCACACAGAAACACAAAGTGTAAAATACTGTTTCAGTACTAGTCATAGCATTACTTCACATTGGACAACACATTAAAGACAGAGATCCCACATGAGGAGTAAGTACACAGTGACTCCTGTTGTTGACTTAACAATTTGACACTCTTGTTTATGGCGTCAGAAATCTCCCTAGGCTCTAGTCATGAGTTGCCAAGCCTATGGAAGCCTTTTGAGTTCGCCAACTTCGATCTTATTCAGAAAGGGTCATAGTCAAAGTGGAAGTTCTCTCCTCCCTTCAGAGAAAGATATCTCCTTCTTTGATGGCCCGTTCTTTCCACTGGGATCTCACTCGCAGAGATCTTTCATTTAGGGTTTTTTTTTTTTTTCCAGAATGTCTTGGCTTTGCATGCCTAAAATACTCTCATGGGCTCTTCAGCCAGATCCGAATGCCTTAAGGGCTGATTCTGAGGCCAGAGTGCTATTTAGGACATCTGCCATTCTATGAGTTTGCTGTGTATCCTACTTCCCATGTTGGATCATTCTCTCCCTTTTTTATCCTATCAGTTAGTATTCGCAGACACTAGTCTTGTTTGTGTGGTCCCTTTGACTCTTAGACCTATCAGAGTCATCAATTGTGAACTGAAATTGATCACTTGGACTAGTGAGATGGCATTGGTACATGCCACCTTGATGGGATTGTATTGGAATCCCCTGGCACGTTTCTAACTCCACCATTTGGGGCAGGTCTGATTGAGCATGTCCCAAATTGTACATCTCCTCCCTCTCTTATTCCCACTCTTATATTTAACAGGGATCACTTTTCAGTTACAATTTAAACACCTAAGAATAATTGTGTGTTAATTACAGAGTTCAACCAATAGTACTAGAACAACAAAAAAAGACTAAAATAGATAAAGTATTAAACTGTACATCAACAGTCAGGACAAGAAGTGATCAAGTCACTGTTTCTCATAGTGTCCATTTCACTTCAACAGGTTTCCCCTTTGGTGCTCAGTTAGTTGTCACCGATCAGGGAGAACATATGATATTTACTCTTTGGGACTGGCTTAATTCACTCCCCATAATGTTTTCCAGATTCCTCCATCTTGTTGCAAATGACCGGGTTTCATTGTTTTTGACTGCTGTATAGTATTCTATAGAGTACATGTTCCATAATTTCTTTATCCAGTCTAAAGTTGATGAGCATTTGGGTTGGTTCCAGGTGTTAGCTATTGTGAATTGAGCTGCAATAAACATTAATGTGCAGACAGCTTTTTTTGTTTGCCAATTTAATTTCCTTTGGGTAAATTCAAAGGAGTGGGATGGCTGGGTTTTATGGTAGGGTTATATTCAGGTTTCTGAGGAATCTCCAGACTGAATTCCATAGTGGCTTAACCAGTTTGTATTCCCACTAACAGTGGATTAGTGTCCCTTTACCCCACATCCTCTCCAGCATCTGTTGTTGGTAGATTTCTGAATGTGAGTCATTCTACCTGGGGTGAGGTGAAACCTCATTGTGGTTTTGATTTGCATTTCCCTGATTGCTAGTGATCTTGAACATTTTTTCATGTGTCTATTGGCCATTTGGATTTCCTCTTTTGAAAAATGTCTATTGATATCCTTGGACCATCTCTTAAAAGGGTTGTTTGTTATGTTGTTGTGGAGTTTCTTAATCTCTTTGTAGATTCTGGTTATTAATCCTTTATCTGTAGCATAGTGTGCAAATATTTTTTCCCATTCTGTCGGTTTTCTATTCACTTTCCTGACTGTTTCTTTTGCAATACAGAAAATTCTCAATTTCATGCAATCCCAAATGTTAATTTTGGTTTTGACTGCCTGTGCTTCTGGGGTATTTTCCAAGAAGTCTTTTCCTGTGCCTATATCTTGCAGGGTTTCTCCAATGCTCTCTAATAATTTGATGGTGTCAGGTCGTAGGTTTAAGTCTTTAATACATGTTGAGTGAATTTTTCTGTAAGGTGAAAGGTAGGGGTCTTGCTTCATGTTTCTGCATGTGGAAATCAATTTTTCCCAGCACCATTTATTAAATAGATTGTCCTTACTCCAGGGATTGGTTTTGGATCTTTGATCAAACAAAAGTTGGCTGTAAATGTTTGGATTGATTTCTGGTGTTTCTATACTGTTCCATTGGTCTATCCATCTGTTTCTGTACCAGTACCCTGCTGTTTTGATAATAACTGCCCTGCACTATGTCCTGAAATCTGGTATTGTGATGCCTCCAGCTTTGTTTTTGTTGTACAAGATTGCTTTGGCTATTCGAGGTCTCCTGTATCTCCATATGAATTTCAGCATCATTTTTTCCAGATCTGAAAAGAATGTCTTCGGCATTTTGATTGGTATTGCATTGAATGTATAAATTGCTTTTGGGAGAATAGACATTTTGATGATATTGATTCTTCCAATCCATGAGCATGGAAGATTTCTCCATTTTTTGGTATCCTCTTTATTTCTTTCTTTAAGGTTTTGTAATTTTCATTGTAGAGTTATTTAACGTCTTTGGTTAAGTTTATTCCAAGGTATTTGATTGTTTTTGTAGCTATTGTGAATGGGATTGACTTTAGAAGTTCTTCCTCAGCCATGGCATTGCCTGTGTACAAAGGCTGTTGATTTTTGTGCGTTCATTTTATATCCTGCTACTTTGCCAAACTCTTCTATGAGTTCCAATAATCTCTTAGTAGAGTTCTTTGGGTCCCCCTAAATACAGAATCATATCATCTGCAAAGAGGGACAGTTTGAGTTCTTCCTTCCCAATTTGTATCCCTTTAATTTCTTTTTCTTGCCTAATAGCTCTGGCTAAAACTTCCAGAACTATATAGAATATTACTGGTAAGAGTGGGCATCCCTGTCTGGTACCAGACCTCAGTAGAAATGCTTCCAACTTTTCCCCATTCAATAGGATGTTGGCCGTGGGTTTTTCATAAATTGCTTTGATTGTGTTGAGGAATGTTCCTTCCATACCCAGTTTGCTTAGAGTTTTCATCATGAAAGGGTGTTGTATTTTATCAAAGGCTTTCTCTGCGTCTATTGAGAGAATCATATGGTATTTCTTCTGCAGTCTGTTAATGTGGTGTATCACGTTGATTGGTTCACGAACATTGAACCATCCCTGCATACCAGGGATAAATCCCACTTGGTCTGGGTGGATGATCTTTCTGATGTGTTGTTGCATTCTATTGGCCAGAATTTTATTGAGTATTTTTGCATCTATGTTCATCAGGAATATTGGTCTGTAATTGTCTTTCAATGCTGCATCTTTTTCTGGCTTAGGAATTAAGGTGATGCTGGCTTCATAGAAAGAATTTGGGAGGATTCCCTCTTTTTTGATTGCTTTGAATAGTTTGAGAAGAATTGGAGTTAGTTCTTCTTTAAATGTCTGGTAGAATTCAGCAGTGAATCCATCTGGTCCTGGGCTTCTCTTGTTGGGAAGGCCTTTATTACTGTTTCAATTTCTGTGTCAGTTATGGGTCTGTTTAGGTTTTCTATGTCTTCCTGGTTCAATTTAGGTAGGTTGCATGTGTCTAGGAATCTATCCATTTCTGATAGATTTCCCTGTTTGCTGGCATACAAGTCCTTGTGGTAATTTCTGATGATTCTTTTTATTTCTGTGGTGTCTGTTGTTTAAGTTTCCTTTTCATCTCTGATTTTATTGATTTGGGTCTTTTCTCTTCTTTTTTTTAGTTAGCTGGTCCAATGGGGTGTCAATTTTGTTTATTTTTTCAAAAAAACAGCTCCTCGTTTGGGTGATTTTTTGTAATGTTTTTTTGGATTCAATCCTGTTGGTTTCTTCTCTGATTTTAATTATTTTTCTTCTCCTACTAGATTTGGGTCTGGATTACTGCAGATTTTCTAGATACTTGAGATGACTTGAAAGCTCATTTATTTGTTGCTTTTCCAATTTCTTGATGTAGGCACCTGTTGATATAAACTTTCCTCTTAACTCTGCCTTTGCTGCATCCCATAAGTTTTGGTATGTTGTGCTGTTATCCTCATTTACTTCCAGAAAATTTTTGATTCTATTTTAATTTCTTCTATGACCCATTGTTCATTCAGGAGCATGCTGTTCATTCTCCATGTGTTTGCATATGGTCTAGGGATTCCTGAGTTGCTATTTTCCAACTTGATTCCTTTATGGACTGAGAAGCTGTATCATATTATTCTAATTCTTTTGAATTTGCTGAGACTTGCTTTATGGCCTAGTATGTGGTCAGTCCTAGAGAAGGTTCCATGTACTGCTGAGAAGAATGTAAATTATTTATGTGTAGGATGAAAAGTTCTGTAGATATCTGTTAGATCCATTTGGGCTATAGTGTTGTTTAAATCTACTGTCTCCTTGTTGATCTTCTGTCCTGTTTATATATTTCTGAGAGTTGATGTCCCCCCGTACTATTGATTTGGAGTCTAAGTCTCCCTTTAAGTCCTTTGACAAATCTTTTAAATAAATTGGTGCCCTGTAATTAGGTGCATATACATTGATAATCGTTATATCTTCCTGTTGAATGGATCCCTTAGTCATTATATAGTGCCCCTCTGTGTCTCCCTTAACAGTTTTTGTGTTAAAGTTTATGTTTTCCGATATTAAGATGGCTCTGCCCGCTCATTTTTCATTTCTGTTGGCATGGTATATCTTTTTCCAGCCTTTTACTTTCAGTCTGTATGCATTCTTTGTTGGAAAGATGTGTTTCTTGTAAGCAGCAAAAAGATGGGTTTTGTTGCTTAACCCAATCAGCCAATCGGTGTCTTTTAACTGGACAGTTCAGGCCATTAACGTTCAATGTGACTATTGAGAAGGAGTAACTTTGCCCTGCTATTTGCCAAAGATATTTTCTAATATATGATTTGAGCTTCCTGCGATCTTTTGCTGTGAGGTTTCCTTCCTTTACCTTCTTTCATATTGGTGACCATGTTTCTGTGTTTCTGTGTGTAACACATCTTTAAGCATCTTTTGCAGGGCTGGACGAGTGGCGACAAATTCTTTCAATTTCTGTTTGCTATGAAAGGTCTTTATTTCACCTTCATTCACAAATGAGAGCTTTGCAGGATATAATATTCTGGGCTGGCAGTTTTTCTCTTAATACCTGGGCTATGTCTCGCCATTCCTTTCTAGCTTGTAGGGTTTCTGATGAGAAGTCTGTTGTGAGTCTAATTGGAGATCCTCTGAGAGTAATCTGACGTTTCTGTCTTGCACATTTTAGAATCTTTTCTTTATGTTTCACTGTGGTGAGTTTGATTACGACGTGTCGTTGTGAGGATCTCTTTTGTTCATGTTTACTAGGAGTTCTGTGAGCTTCATGTACTAGGATGTCTCTGTCCTTCTCCAAACCCAGGAAGTTCTCTTCAAGTATCTCACTAAAAAGGCCTTCTAATCCTTTTTCTATCTCCATGCCTTCAGGAACTCCTAGAACCCGAATGTTGGTTTTTTTAATAGTATCCTGTTGATTCCCAACAATATTTTTTAGATTTCTAATTTCCTCTTCTTTTCTTTGGTTTGACTTTATACTTTCCTCTGCTCTGTCTTCTAAGTCCGATAGTATCTCTACTGTTTCACTAACTCTGTTTTTAAGGCTCTCTAATGTGTTTGTCACTTGATCTATTGAGTTCTTCATTTCATTTTGGTTTCTCTTCGCTATCACGCTTTCCTGTTCTAGTTTCTGCATTTCATTTTGATTCTTGCTTAAGATTTCATTTTCTCAAAGGAGATTTTCTATCCTGTCCAGTAAGGAATTCTTTAGCTCAAGCATTTGTTTTTGAAAACTTCTAAATGTTCTAATCATAAATTTTTTGAAATCTTTATCTTGCATTTCTTCCATCTCATCATCTTCATAATCTTGAATTGGGGTGTCTTGTTCATTTGGGGGTGCCATAATGTCTTCTTTGTTCTTGTTTCCTCAGTTTCTGCATTTGTTGCTGGAATTGTGGAGATATTCTTTGGATTCTTCTTCCCTCGCTGTGGTGTTTTTTCTTGTTATATTATGACTGTGTTAAGTGGACTGTCTGCTTTTGATAGAGCCTTAGAGGCTTGAGATGGGTGTGGCCTGAGAGCTCTTTTTGGTTCCTCAGTGTTAAGGGTGTGCCAAAGGTGACACTCCCAGGTTAGGCTTGGTAAATCTCCCTCTCTTTCTTTTTTTGATTCAGAAGGGAAGTAATTCTGCACAGCTGAGTGGAATTGAAGGTAGTTAGCAGGCGAATGATATACCCACAGGAGCCAGCAATCTGAAGCTCTTTCCCAAGGACCACACAGGGAATCTGTGCTGCCCTCAGTGTGGGCTCAAATTCTCCTGCAGTCTCCCTCTGGGTTGCCAAGGTTACTGAATTGTAGCGTCTCTGGAGAGTACTCACGTAAATTCCATGAGTTCTCTCCCCCACCGTCTCTTTTTTTCACAGTCTCAGTTCATTAGCACCACACATCCACTATGTCCTAATCTCCTGTTATTTCTCACCCCCCCCCGAGTCAGGCTTTTCTGCTTGCCAGAGGGCAGGTGCAGACCTGAGGTCACCCCGCTTATGACGTATGTCCAAAATGGCGCCTGCTCTTTGTCTTGCTCGCCTTTGAGAGGTGAGCAGAGAGAGAGAAACTCATGTCCATATCGGTCACTTTTTTTTTCCTCTCTCTTCTAGATAGCCTGGTGAACTTTTCCCCACGGGGTTTCAAGCCTCTTTCCCTCTAGTCTCCTCTTTCAGCTTTCCCGCTGGTGTCTCAGGCTATTGAGGTTTGGCTCACCTCGTGCTCTAGCGCTGGTGTGTTGATTCTGCCGCTGGTGTTCCGAATCATGGGCTCCCAGGCCCTCCACACAGGTCCACTGTGAATCACTAGTTCTGGAAGAGTTTCCTCTGCTGTTTATTCCCCTACTCTTCCTTGAACCTACAGTATCTCCACTTTTATTAAACTGTCTCTTCCTGGACTATCAGTGTGCTCCCTTCCTATTCCACCATCTAGCCGCTCTCTGATTTAAATGAATTTCAAATGTGAATTTTTCATAGAACTGAAGAAGCTAGTGTGCAGTAGAATAGGATTCAGCCTTAACAAAAAAGGGAAGGCAACCATTGTGGCAACCCAGATGGACCTTTCTCCTGAAGAAAGTGTACCTCCAGATCCCCAGTGACCCCTCTGGAACGTCTGTTAAAGACTACCAACTTATATTCAATCAAGCTGCTAAAACCACTCCCTGGAGCAAAGACAGTCTCTTCAACAAATGGTGCTGGGAAAACTGGATTTCCACATGCAGAAATATTAAGCAAGACGCCTACCTTAGACCTTTCACAAAAATCCCTTCAAAATGGGTTAAAGACCTAACTCTACAACCCAATACCATCAAATTATTAGATAGCCTTGGAGAAAACCTGCAAGACTTTGGCCTAGGCACAGAGTTGCTGGCAAGACCCCAGAGGCATAGGCAAAAAAACCAAGATTAACAAGTGGGATTACATCAAATTGAGAAGCTTTTGTACAGCAAAGGAAACAGGAAAGAGGCAACCAACAGAATGGCAGAAATTATTTGCAAACCATGAAACTGATAAAGGATTAATAACCAGAATATATAAAATGATCAGAAAACTTACCAATAACAAAGCAAACAACCAGTCAAGAAGTGGGCAATGGACTTAAAATAGGCATTTCCCAAAAAAGGAGATCCAAATGGCCTACAGACACATGAAAGAATGCTCAGGATCACTAGCCATCAGGGAGATGCAAATCAGAAGCACAGTGAAGTTTCACCTCTCCCCATGTAGAATGGCTTTCATACAGAAATCAACAAACAACAAATGCTGGCACGGATGTGGGGAAAAAGATACCATAATCTGTTGGTGGGAATGCAAACTGATAAAGTCACTATGGAAGACAGTTTGGAGATACCTCAGAAATCTGAATCTAGTCCTACCATATGACCCAGCCATCCCTTTCCTTGGAAAGTACCCAAAGGAAATTAAATCAGGAAATAAGAGTCATATGTACTTCCATGTTTATTGCATCTCAATTCACAATAGCTAAAACATGGAATCAACCTAAATACTCATCAGTAGAAGACTGGATAAAGAAACTATAGAATACTACACAGCAGTTAAAAAAATGCTATCCAGTCATTTACCACTAAATGGATGAATCTGGAAAATATACTTAGTGAAATACACCAGTACCAAAGGGACAAATACTATATGTTCTCCCTGATCTGTGACAACAGAGCACCTAAAAGGAAACCTGTAGAAGTGAAACACTGTAAGAAGCAACTACTTAAGCAGCCTTTTTGTAGACTGTTGAGGAACAGTTTATTATTTTATTGATTTTTTAATTTTTATTCTTTTTTTCCCAACATAATACCATTGGTTGAACTCCTTACTTAACACAGAATTAATCATAAATGCTTTAAGTCAATTGAAAATAGATAACAGTTAAAAATAAGAGTGGGAATGCGAGAGGGAGGAGCCGTATAGATTGGCATACATTCCCACAGACTTACCACTAAGGGTAAAGCTAAAATCTTGCCTTGGGACTCCAATCCCATTTAGCTGGGCAGCACTAATTCCATCTTGTGATAAAATGAGCATACTAAGTATGGAATTGATCATATAGATAGGACCATAAGTCAAAGGGATCACATAAATAAGACCAAGTGCCTGGTAATAACAATAGATAGAATTACAAAGCAGAGAAAGTTCCAACGTGAGAAGCAGTCCACACAGCAGACTCACAGAATGACAAATGCCCTAAACAGCACTCTGACCTCAGAAACAGCCCCTAAGACATTCAGATCTGACTGAAAATACCATGAGAGCACGTCATGCATGGAAAGCCAAGACATAGAGGCAAAAAGTTCTGCATGAAAGATCTCTGTGAATGAGACCCCAGCGGAAAGAATGGGCCATCAAAGAAGGATGTACTTTTCTCTGAATTGAGGAGAGAACTTCCACTTTGCATATGACCCTGTGTAAAAACCAATGGAGTTGTGAACTCAAACGGCTTCCATAGCCTTGGCAGCTTATGTCAAGAGCCTCGGGTGATCACTGACATCATAAATAAGAGTGTCAGTTGTTAAATCAAAACAGGATTCCCTATGCACTTGCTCCACATGTTGGACCTCTGTCCTACTATGAGAATTAATGGTAAAACTTGTTTTCAAACTGTATTTTTTACATTGTGTGTCTGTGTGGGTGCAAATAGTTGAAATCTCTACTTCATATAGAGTTGATCTTCTGTATATAAAGTCATTAAAAACAAATCTTAATGGAAAATGGGATGGGAGATGGAATAGGAGGCAGGATGAGAGTGAGGGTAGGAGGATGGGGATGGGGGAAGAAACACTATATCCCTAAAAGTTGTACATATGAAGTTTGTATTCATTAAATAAAAACCTCCCCCAAAAAGAGGAAAAAAAATAAAAAAGCTACTACAAACAAATCAGAAAAAAGTGGATGGAACTAAGTAAAACAAACTTTCTATAAATACAATTGAATAATTCAACATATCCTCAGTAATTGACAGAAGATGTAAAGATAATCTATAGATATAGATCTAAATGATACTATCAACAAACTTTTCCTAAATGGGACTTAGAGAATACTGTAATATTCATTCCATTCAAGCATTCTGGAGATAGACACAGCAAGACTAACTACAAAAAGGGGAGAGTGAGTGAATTAAAGAAAAAAATTAAGGTTGCAGCACAGAGAGCAAATATATTGATGATACAATAAAGAGTTCAGGGGCTGGCACTGTGGCACAAAGGGTTAAGCTAGAACCTGGAATGGCAGCATCTCATAATGGACTGAGGGTTTGAGCTCAGGCTATTCCATTTCTGATCCAGCTTCTTGTTAGTGAGCCTAGAAAGGCAAGCACATGAAAGCTCAAGTACTTGGCCTCCTGCTCGTTTTGTGGGAGACCAGGAAATAATTCATGACTATTATTTTTGGCATAGCATGGCCTTGGATTTTGCAGGCATTTAGGGAGTGGAGCAGCAGAAGAAATGTATTTTTCTCTGTCACTCTGCCTTTCAAATAAATAAATAAACAAAACTTTTTTTTCTTTCTTTAAAACTCAAATAATAAATGGATTATAGTAGAAATAACTTATATTTATATGTATATTAATTGAAATCTCAACAGGGGATTAAAAATTGTTCAGAAACCATACTTGAAGATACTTTCACCAAGAATTTTGTAAGAAAATTCATGAAGCCATATTCAGAAAAAGCTCTAAAAACCCTCCCAAAGGCGGCACCACAATTAAACAAATCACTGAAAATTTCTAGGAACCAAAAATAAAGAAATAATATAAAACATAAAAAGAAAAGGGATAAATTACCTTCCAGCGAGCAACAATAAGACAAACAGATGACTTCTCAATGCAAAATACAGAAACCAAAAGATAAGGCATCTTTACAATGTAGAAAGAAAAAGACATCTCCAATCAATAATTTTATCCATGTGTAAAATAACATTCAAAAATGAAGGCAAAAATAGACATTCTTCAATAAATCTAAACTTAGGGTATTTATAATGAACAGACTCCCACTATAAGAAATACTAAAGGGAGTGCTTAGGTTAGAGGCAAAACAGAGTGCCTGGTTCCAATCTTAACTTCTCTGCTTCAGATTCAGCTCTCTGCTCTGTCCCCTTGGAAAGCAGCATATGGTGATCCAAATGCTTGGGACCCTGCCACCCACATGGGAGACCCAGATGGAACTATGAGCTCCTGGCTTTTGCCTGGCCCAGATTAGGTTTTTGGTGCCATTTGGAGAGTAAAGTAGCCAAGGAAAGATTCATTCTCTTTCTTGCTCACTCTCTACCTCATCCTTCCCCTCTCTCTGTCACTGCCTTTCTAATAAACAGAATAAATGTTTGAAAAATACATAAATAATATGAACACTATCATTTACATTGGTAAAATTAATATTGATACTTAAGGAATAATCAGCCCAGTATTTACAAAGAACAAATTATTTCTATGTACATGTGGTACTTGAAAACAAGGTTTTTCAGCAAAACTGTATGATGGGCCTTACAACAAGCATCAATGTACTCTATAGAATACTATACAGCAGTCAAAAACAATGAAATCTGGTCATTTGCAACAAGATGGAGGAATCTGGAAAACATTATGGGGAGTGAATTAAGCCAGTCCCAAAGGGACAAATATCATATGTTCTCCCTGATTGGCGACAACTAACTGAGCACCAAAGGGGAAACCTGTTGAAGTGAAATGGACACTATGAGAAACAGTGACTTGAACACTTCTTGTCCTGACTGTTGATGTACAGTTTAATACTTTATCTATTTTAGTCTTTTTTTGTTGTTCTAGTACTATTGGTTGAACTCTGTAATTAACACACAATTATTCTTAGGTGTTTAAATTGTAACTGAAAAGTGATCCCTGTTAAATATAAGAGTGGGAATAAGAGAGGGAGGAGATGTACAATTTGGGACATGCTCAATCAGACCTGCCCCAAATGGTGGAGTTAGAAACGTGCCAGGGGATTCCAATACAATCCCATCAAGGTGGCATGTACCAATGCCATCTCACTAGTCCAAGTGATCAATTTCAGTTCACAATTGATGGCTCTGATAGGTCTAAAAGTCAAAGGGACCACACAAACAAGACTAGTGTCTGTGAATACTAACTGATAGGATAAAAAAGGGAGAGAATGATCCAACATAGGAAGTGGGATACACAGCAGACTCATAGAATGGCAGATGTCCTAAATAGCACTCTGGCCTCAGAATCAGCCCTTAAGGCATTCGGATCTGGCTGAAGAGCCCATGAGAGTATTTTAGGCATGCAAAGCCAAGACATTCTGGAAAAAAAAAAAAGAGGACCTAAATGAAAGATCTCTGCAAGTGAGATGCCAGTGGAAAGAACGGGCCATCAAAGAAGGAGATATCTTTCTCTGAAGGGAGGAGAGAACTTCCACTTTGTCTATGGCCCTTTCTGAATAAGATCGAAGTTGGCGAACTCAAAAGGCTTCCATAGGCTTGGCAACTCATGACTAGAGCCTAGGGAGATTTCTGATGCCATAAACAAGAGTGTCAAATTGTTAAGTCAACAACAGGAGTCACTGTGTACTTACTCCTCATGTGGGATCTCTGTCCTTAATGTGTTGTCCAATGTGAAGTAATGCTATAACTAGTACCGAAACTGTATTTTACACTTTGTGTTTCTGTGTGGGTGCAAACTGATGAAATCTTTACTTAATACATACTAAATCGATCTTCTGTATATAAAGATAATTGAAAATGAATCTTGATGTGAATGGAAGGGGAGAGGGAGTGGGAGATGGGAGAGTTGCGGGTTGGAGGGAATTTATGGGGAGAAAAAGCCGTTGTAATCCATAAACTTTACTTTGGAAAATTATATTTACTAAATAAAAGTTTAAAAAAATTTAAAAGGAAGAAAATAAACAGAATACATCCTGATTTTTCCTTCCTGAAAAAAAAAATAAACTTCAGAAAACAGTAATATTACAGAGTAATATCTCTGATCACAAAGGAAGAACATCAGAAATCATAATAAGATATACAAGACAAACACAACCACAAATATTTCAAGAAAAGAAAAACACTTTTAAGTGACAGCCAGGTAAAATGAAAAGTCATAAAATGAAGAGTACACATCTAGGTTAACAATTATTTGTAGATGTTGACATGCTGATCCTAAAATTTCTTTAAAAAGTAAAGGAATAAGAAACATACACTTGTGGAAAAAATATAAAAGGACTTACATCACTCTCATTGCAAGCGTTACTGTAGCCAAATATCTGAGTGGGTATATTTCTGGAATCAGTTCTGTTCAATTGATTATTAATTGTTATGCAAATACATCACTGTCTGGATTATTTAACTTGAAATAAATCTCAAATCAGGGAGTACCTAAATCCTTTAATTTTGTTATATATGAAATTTGATTTTATTCTTCTCGGTTCTTTGCATTTCCTCATAAATTTTCATTTGGCTTGTTGATTTTTTTTCCAAATAAAAGCCTGGGAGCTTCACTGGGATTACATGATGCACATTAATTTAAAGACAAATGGACATTTTTAACAATATTGCATCTTCTGATTCATGGATTTGGCATAGCTTCCAATTTATGCATGCCTTTAAAAATTTATATATTTTTATTTATTTGAATGGTAGCACAACTGAGTGACCCAGACGCACAGACGGACAGAGTGCATACTACTAATTCACTCCCCCAATGTCCACAACATCCAAAATTGGGCCAGGCTGAAGTCAGCAGCCTATAACTACATCCAACATGATTTGGTAATGTCTTATTCTCATGTACACTATCAGTAAAAGAAAGGAATCAAAAATGAATCCATGATTTCCAGGACTAACCAACTGAACAAATGGATTTGCCATTTTCTGAGAAAGATTATTGAGTCAGTTCTCTTACAAGGTAGGAGAACATTGAAGTTAAATTGAAGAGAGATTTGGAAGCCCAGAATTAAGATGCAGAATGGAAAGAAATGTGTGATTTGGGATTTCCACCAATTAGTAACATGCCCTTTACCATGTTTGTTAGACTAATCCTAAAGAAGAGATATAATACTAACTAGACTCACCTCTTTATCTGTCCAGTCTTCTATCCATCCATCCATTCCATTATACAATCAATATTTGTTAATAATTATGTATGTTTGTTAATATTTGCTATTCCTACTGTGTTCTGTATAGCCAGTTTAGTGACCAGGGATACAAAAATGAACACAGTGGTTTTTGGTCTTACTAATCTTATAGATAGGGTTCAGGTAGAAAAATAATTATGTAATAGGCTGCTATCTCAGTTTTAAATAAATGGTAGCTTTATGGATAAAAGTTTTTCAGTGAACATGTTAATGAGCAAAGGGATTGCTAAAGCTTCTACAGAGAAATGGTATGTATCAGTTTGGAATTGTTAGGGAATTTGTAGTTTCTTGTCAGAAGTACATTATCATATGCCCAGAAGAGAGAAAGTTTGTGGTATATCCTGGATATGAGAATACTCAAGGTAAAAGCTTCTTAAATTTAAATCTACATCTGAATCACCTGGGGTGGGGATTATTAAAACATAGATTTTAATTCAGAAAGTCTGGATTGAGAGATAAGATTCTGTTTCTATCACATTCTCAGGTTAAGCTATTGCAGATACCATATAATCCTGGCATCATACTTTGATTAATAAGATACTCAGTGGCAAGTGGAATTTTCATTTGAGGGGAAATAGTAGGAAACTTTTTTCTTCTATTTTTTTCTGTCCCTACTTAAGATTTTTCAAATGCTTATAGGACATTTTTGTGCAGGATTTTTGGGAGATACATTTACCAGGTAATGGGTAAGAATGAAAATTCTGTTCTGGATGCATGGGTTTAGATCAGACTTTATCCCTTAACTATGTTACCTTGGGCAAGGTAGTTCTCTAAGTCAACTCAGTTTCATTATTTATAAAATGGATAGTATAATAGTACCTACCACACAGAAGTTTCATGTTAATTACATGAGGCACAGTGTTTTGGACATTTAGAGCAATAAATATTAGCTTTAAATATTATTTAGGGAAGATGCTTGCTACAGCATGATAGTAAATTTGAGATCCACCCTGCCCCAATTGGTGTTGATTTGTTTTTTTTTTTCTTTTCCCTGATCTCACTTATAATCTGAATTATTGGTGCATTAACTGACAGTCTTTGCCATAGAAAAGGGCAGTGCTAATTGGTTCATATGGGACTGAAACCTGTGACCTTTGATTTCTTAGCACCCTGCTCTTAACTAGCTGAATTCTGAATGACTGCCTATTCTTATCTCACAGCAATTGTTTGTCTTCTTCATGCAGAAATACTTAGTTTATTGCCTTGGAGGAATATCTTGCAGTAGAGCACAAGAGAGAAACTTAAATTTACTTTATTTAAATGTGAATGTGATACACTCCATGTCGCTAATGTGGAACCACAAGACTGGAGTTGCAGTTTTAACCACAGTTGTATTTAATTTCTTTTCATAAATAAATACTCTCTATCCTTCCTTTCCTAACTTGTTGAGGATTTTCTTTATGTTTTTCCACTTAAACTCTCACTTTGTTGTAAAACATTTTTTATAAAATATTTGAAGCCCACAGAAGAACAAATGTAGTCTATATACCCACTATTACCAATACTTTATTGGCTTAAATTATTTTATTTAAAAAATTTTTTTGATTAGCATGTAGTACTTATTTAGGAGGGCACAGTATAAACCAGTGAAGCCAGGCATCTAGCCTTTCTATTACCTTTTCTTTGAGTTTGGATCCTATCAGCTTCTATCCCAGTGCTACACACAGTGCATAATACATTATCATGAACCCCTTTTACCCCAAGGTGCTTTGGAACACTAGAGCTTGTTACTTCTATCTGACTGTAGATTGAGCTCGTTATGAAAACTCCCTCTAGTAATCACTATTCTAAGTTCAGATTGACTAATTATTTTAATACATATTTTGACTTTCACATAGAGAGAACATGCATTTTTGGGTTTCTGTGCCTGGCTTATTTCACTTAACATCTCCAGTGCCATCTATTTGCTGCACATATGAAGATTTCATTCTTTTTAACAGCTGAATAATATTCCATTATACACACACACACACACACCATGTTTTCTTTATTCATTAATCTTTATCATGTAGGTTGATTTCATATCTTGGCAATCGTAAATAGTCTTGCTATAAACATGGAGTGCAGGGCTTTCTTTTAGGTTATGCTAATTCCATTTCCTTTGGAAATACACCAAGAAATGTAATAGCCAAGTCATATGGTAAATCTGTTTTTAGTTTCTTGAAGATCCTCTGTACTATTCCCCATTACTGTTGCATCAGGCAGATAATTAGACATAGTGACTGGAGAGGGACTGTACAACTCTGCTACAAGGGTGAAACCAAGGACCCTGCTTTCCCCTTGGGGCCATCCCAAGACTATCCACTTCATGATTTTTTTAACTTTTATTTAATAAATATAAATTTCAAAAGTACAACTTCTGGACTATAGCGGCCGTTCCCCATACAACCTCCCTCCCACCCACTAGCATCCCATCTCCCACTCCCTCTCCCATCCCATTCTTCATCAAGATTCGTTTTCAATTATCTTTATATACAGAAGATCAACTTGGTATATACTAAGTAAAGATGTCAACAATTTACACCCACACAGATACACAAAGTGTAAGGTACTGTTTGAGTAGTAGTTTTACCATTAATTCACATAGTACAACACATTAAGGACGGAGATCCTATATGGGGAGCAAGTGCACAGTGACTCCCGTTGTTGATTTAACAATTGACACTCTTATTTATGGCATCAGTAATCATCTGAGGCTCTTGTTGTGAGTTGCCAAGCCTATGGAAGCCTCTTGAGTTTGCCAACTCTGATCTTATTTAGACAAGGGCATAGTCAAAGTGGAAGTTCTCTCCTCCCTTCAGAAAAAGGTACCTCCTTCTTTGATGGCCCGTTCTTTCCGCTGGGATCTCACTCACAGAGATCTTTAATTTAGGTCATTTTTTTTTTGCCAGAGTGTCTTGGCTTTCCATGCCTAAAATACTCTCATGGGCTTTTTAGCTGGATCCAAATGCCTTAAAGGCTGATTCTGAGGCCAGAGTTCTGTTTAGGGCATCTGCCATTCTATGAGTCTGCTGTGTATCCTGCTTCCCATGTAGGATCATTCTCTCCTTTTTGATTCTATCAGTTAGTATTCGCAGACACTAGTCTTGTTTATGTGATCCCTTTGACACTTACTCCTATCATTATGATCAATTAAGATGTGAAATTGATCACTTTGATTAGTAAGATGGCACCTAAAAGGAAACCTGTAGAAGTGAAACAGATGCTATGAGAAACAATGGCTTGATCAGCCCTTGTCCTGTTGAGGAACAACTTATTATTTTTTTCCTTTTAGTATTTTTTATGTTCTACTTAATAACATGGGTTAAACTATTTAAAAAACAATTATTCTTAGGTGTTTAAATTTAACTGAAAAATTATCCCTGTTAAATATAAGAGTGGGAATAAGAGAGGGAAGAGATGTACAGTTTGGCACATGCGCACTTGGACTTACCCCTAATGGGAGAGCTAGAAACGTGCCTGGGGATTCCACTTCATGATTTAACTTGTGGTTAAAGCATCCTGATAAATTGGGAGCTCAGCCAAATCAGAAAATCCTAGTTTATAGCTACAGGCACTGAGAACACAAAGGTAATCAACTTCCAGATGTCAACCACAAACATCAATCATGAGCATCATGGCCACATCACCAGTCCACACACTTAAGCTTTAGGGATAAATGTCCCAAGCCATGAAGAAAGGGTGCCATATTTCCTCTCAACTTGACCATTTTTTACTTGGAAGATACTTTAATAAACCTTGCTTCAAGTCTCGGGGAAGAGTTAGGGAAAAAACGGCAGAGGAAACTCTTTCATAATTAGAGGGACGTGGTGGATCTACATGGAGGGCACTGGTACCCATGGCTCAGAACCCCAGCTGCAGAGATTCTCCCCCAGTACTGAAAAGAGAAGTAAGACAAAACCGCAGTAGCCCGAGACACTTGTGGAAAAGCATTAGGAAGAACCTAGAGAGAATGAGGCTTGAAGCCCCATGGGGAAAAGTGCACTGCCTAACTAGAGGAGAGAAAAAATAAAAGAACAGTGTGGATACGATTCTCTCTCTCCACTCACCTTACAAAGGCATAGGAGCCAACAGAGCAGTTGCTATTTTGAACATACATAACAGCTGTGCCAACTCGGGGCTGCGCCTGTTCTTCATTTGAGCTGAAGAACCTGACTCTGGTGGGGAGTGATAACAGGAGACCAAGACCTAGTGAATGAGTGGAGCTTATGAACTGGGACTGTGAAAAAAAGGAAATAAAAAAAAATTGAGGGTGTGTGGGAGAACTCACTATGTGGCTGAGACGTGAGTAGTTTCAGTGGGAGATGCCACAAGCTCGGGCAGCATTGGCTACCCAGTGAGAGACATTACAGGATAATCTGAGCTTACACTGAAGACTACGCAGTTCCTTTATGTGGTCCTTGGGACAGAGCAGATGAATATTATTCCCACTGGGGCTAGTGCTCTGGCACTGATTGCCATCGAGGAGAAGAGCTCAGATGAGCAGAATTACTTCCCTTCTGATTAAAAAGAGACAGACAAGATTTACCACACCAAACCTAGGTGTGTCACCTCAGGCACACCCTTAACCTTAAACAACTGGACAGAACTCTCTGGCCACACCCACCACAAGCCTCTAGAGATTCCCCGAAAGCAGACAGTCCACTGATCTACAGATTCATAGTACAACGAGAAAAGCCACCACAGTAAGGAAAAAAAAAGAAGAAGAAACCAAAGAATATCTCCACAATGCTGAACAACAAACGCAAGAAATGAGGAAACAAGAAGAAGGAACACAACATGATGCTCTGAAAGAACACATCATTTCAGTAAAAGATTATGAAGACAATGAGATAGAAGACATGCAAGAAATGGAACTCAAAAATTATAATAAGAATATTTAGAAGTAATCAAAAACAAATGCATGAACTACTGAAATCCATGCTGCACATGAAAGAAAATCTCTCTCGTGAAAGCGAAATCTTAAGGAGGAATCAAATGAAATGAGGAATTTAGTAGAACATGAAATTGAGATATTAAAGAGAAATCAAAATGAAATGAATTCAATAGAACAAATAACATAGTTGAAAGCCTTAAAAACAGAATCAGTGAGGCAGAAGAGGGATTATCAGACTTAGAAGACAGAGACAAGAAAGTATACAGTCAAACCAAAGAAAAGAAGAGGAAATTAGAAATCTAAAAAATATTGTTGGTAATTTACAGGATACTATTAAAAAACCCAACATTCGGGTTCTAGGAGTTCCTGAAGGCATGGAGAGAGAGAGAAAGGATTAGAAGGTAGAAAACTTCCTGGGTTTGGAGAAAGAAAGAGACATCCAAGTACAAGAAGCACACAAAACTCCCAATAAACGTGACCAGAAGAGATCCTCATGAGAACACATTGTAATCAAACTCACCACAGTGAAACACAAAGAAAAGATTCTAAAATGCACAAGAGAGAAACGCCAGATTACTCTCAGAGGATCTCCAGTTAGTCCCACAGCAGACTTCTCGTGAGAAACCTTACAAGCTAGGAGGGAATGGTGAGATATGGCCCAAATACTAAGAGAAGAAAAACTGCCATCCCAGAATATTATATCCTGCAAAGCTCTCATTTGTGAATGAAGGTGAAATAAAGACCTTTCATAGCAAACAAACTGAAAGAACTACCACTCAAACAGTCCTTTATACTTTGTGTATATGTGTGGGTGCAAACTATTGAAATCCTTACTTAGTATATACCAAGTTGATCTTCTATATATAAAGATAATTGAAAATGAATCTTGATGAAGAATAGGATGGGAGAGGGTGTGGGAGTTGGGATGCTTGTGGGTGGGAGGGAGGTTATGTGGGGAAAAGCCACTATAATCCAAAAGCTGTGCTTTCAAAATTTATTAAATAAAAGTTAAAAATTTTTTTTAAAAATCTTCTTTCACTCTCTATACATCTGCCTCTCCAAACTGTAATTCATTAATCCACTGGCCGAAAAGAATCAAGGTAAGCCATCCACCATCAGTGAGAGTGTGCTATGTTGTATTCCTAGAAACTGTACAGAGTTTCCTTTTCTCCACATTTTTAAAGGTTTTTTTTTATCCATTTGAAAAGCAGAGTTACACAGAGAGAGGGAGGAACAGAGAGAGGTCTTCCATCCACTGGTTCACACCCCAAATGGCGGCAATGGCCTAGGTTGGGTAAGGCCGAAGCCAGGAGCCAGGAGCCAGGAGCTTCCTCCATGTCTCCCACATGGGTGCAAAAGTCTAAGTACCTGGACTATCCTCTGCTGCTTTCCCAGGTGTACCAGCAGGGTGTTAGATCAGAAGTGGAGCAGCCAGATCGAGAACTGACATCCAAGTGGGATGCTAGTGCTGCAGGCCATGGCTTTAACCCAATGTGCCACAATGCCAGTGTTTTATTCACACTTATGCTAGTGTTTGTTCGCCATTGATAATAGCCATTCTAATTAGAGTGAATTGATACCTCATTGTGGTTTTGATTTACATTCACTGATGGTTAGTGATACTGAACATTTTTTTCATGTATTTGTTGGCTATTTGTATTTCTTCTGAGAAATGTCTGTTAATATCCTTTGCGCAGTTTGGTTTTGGCTGTTGAGTTTTTTTCACCAGTACTCTATATGGCAGCTTCTTATATTTCCGATTCAGTCCTTAGTTATTTTTCCTTAGGATAATCATTCTCTTAGATTTTATTTATTCATTGTTGCTTATTAACACTGTATTTCATTAGATAATATAGTATTCAGTATTTCTCTTGTTTAAACCTTGAAAATATAATTTCTGTATATCATGTTCTGGGAACATTTTTTTCTTCTTTTACGATTTTTTTTAACTTTTATTTAATGAATATAAATTTCCAGTGTACAGCTTATGAATTACAATGGCTTCCCCTCCCATAACTTCCCTCCCACCCGCAACCCTCCCCTCTCCCGCTCCCTCTCCCCTTCCATTTGCATCAAGATTCATTTTCAATTCTCTTTATATACAGAAGATCAATTTAGGATAAAGATTGCAACAGTTTGCACCCACATAGAAACACAAAGTGAAACATACTGTTTGAGTACTAGTTATAGCATTAAATCACAATGTACAGCACATTAAGGACAGAGATCCCACATGAGGAGCAAGTGCACAGTGGCTCCTGTTGTTGACCCAACAAATTGACACTCTAGTTTATGGCGCCAGTAACTACCCTAGGCTGTCGTCATGAGTTGCCAAGGCTATGGAAGCCTTCCAAGTTTGCCGAGTCTGATCATATTTAGACAAGGTCATAAAAGACAGGGTGAGGATAGTAACCAATGATCCTAAGAGTGGCATTTACCAGGTTTGAACAATTATACAGCATTAAGTGGGGAAGAGGACCATCAGTACACACAGGTTGGGAGTAGAGCCATTGGTGGTAGAGTAGAGGTTATGATTATGAAGGAATGAGGCCCAAGTGCACTAGACAGAGTCTAGAACAAAGGACAGAGTCATTATTAGAGGAGCTAAGAAAGGTGCTGTCTAAGCTACAATTAAGTTTTCTGATTGAGAGGCAAATAGAACCTGATAGAAGGGGCTTGATAATAATCTGGGGGGCTTTAGGCCTTGTAAGTTAAGAGGCCCACACCTACCTATCTCTTCACATGGGGTATATCCTAAGGGAGGTGTGAACCTCCTGGGGGAAGGCACTCTGTTGACTTTCATTACTTGGCTGGCCTGGGAGGAGAGCTGGCCAGGTAAAGGCAGGTGGCATCTCTAACAAGAAATTTACAGTTCTGCCTGCAATGTTGCTGACCCTACTTGACCATCCCCTCAGCTGCAGTGGTCACTTTGGAAGTTGGGCTGAGTGAAGGGCTTTTCAGCTTAGAGCCAATAAAATCTGTGGCTCTGACCTGGGCATCCTTCGACTCCAGGGCAGGTCCATTTCCAGTGATCCAACTCTTGGCAGAGCTGCCAGGGCTCTTCACAAGCTGACTTCTGCTGAAGCCCAGCCTTACCACTTTGAAAGCCACTGCAGTGGACTGGCCTGTTGGGTCTCCTTGAGGGCAGATCACTGTACAGATCAGCCATTAATAGGCCTGCCACCCATTGCTTCTGATACCTAGCTTTCTTTTCCTCCTGGTTTGTGTTAAAGCACACCAGAGGATGCAAGTCAAGGGAGTGCCCAAGTCCCATCTCTAATCTTCGGTGGCCTGAACTACAAGTCTATAGTCACAGGCATGTTCTGTAGTAGTTTTTCTAAGGTAGACAATGCCCATAAGGAAAATTATATTCTCACTTTAAAACTTTCTTTCCCTTTGGTCTGAAAGGGAGGTTTTTTCTACTTACTGTATACTTTGCTGATGGCGAAGTGAATCTAGCTATGAGATTATTATTTAAGTTCTTATTTTGGCTATGCTATTACAGAAAAATGTTAGCCATCTCTTTTATAAGGTCTAAAGATTAAATTGTGCGTCCTACAGATTCCTTCATAATAGAATTAGTTTCCTACCTTGAAGAGAATAGAGAAATGAAAGAACAAGTTGGGCTTAGAATAGAGAAATGAGGGAGCAAGTCCTAGATCGCTTGCTGACAATAGCAATATCACATGATACTTAGCAAACAGTTTCCACCATTAGATAACAACTTAAGAAAACATTTACCAGAAGGTCCAATGCCTTCTATAAATTTTAAGAATCATGTATTTGGAAACACCTCTTAAATATCTAACATGGTGTAGTTTGTTTAACCATTAAACTTAAGCACAACCATATAAAATGTTTTTAGTGTCTTTCTAGCAAAAAGTTTAAAACATATGATACACAGATTCAGGTCACACAAATTAAAATGTATCTTTGATTGATTTTAGCAGCTTAAATTTATGGACAATCTTATCTATAAGGCATTTAAAATAAAACTCTTAATAAAATTTCCCCACGTGGACATACAATATGTACACACATATAACGTAGTATAGTAGGCCAATATAGCAATTTTATTAATAGCTTTTAAAATCTTTAACTCTTTTTGTAGATTGCCAATTGATTTGAATTTCTTTTTGTTTTTAGTAACCTCAGTTAACCATACTTTCAGTTGGTACTGTTAATACATTATTGGTTTCATCTGTTTACAGAGCCATCCCAAAGTACTGAATACAATAGAAGTGGCTGGAAAAAGTCCATAGGAACCTGTAGGAGGAAAGCTAAACACAGAACCAACAACGCTTTAGTTTTATGAGCAGCAAATCATATATAACTGTGGATGACAAAAGACTTTAAGTCGCCATCTTTAAAATTATAAATTCATCAGCCAACAAGATCACTTGCTTACTTCACAGTATTTTTGAAAGCACCTGTAGGATTTTACAAGTATTTAACCCTTTAGGCCTTTGGGGCTTTCTCATTAAGATCACTATCATGTCTAGTAACACAAGATCATTAGACTTTTTAATTCTCAAACATTTGTATTAATAGCATTTTCCATTATAGAAACTTAAAGTTTGGTACCACATCACATCTTGACAGTCCTTCTAATATAATCCAAATAGCCTGTTTAGTTGGTGTCTCTATAAGATGAGAGACATAGGTGCTTCGATTTTTTCAGTTGGGCCCATACTGGAAAAACCAAAGTCCAGGATTTACTGGAAATTTTAGAGACCAGATTGTTTGGAACTTTGATTTTTTGATGCCTGTCAAGAATGCCAAGAATGCTCAAACTCTAAAATATCTGGTTGAAATAAGATTTCTTAAAATCATGACATAATATAGACCAAATTTGATCATTGTTACAGATGATTATTCCAATATTTGAAAATAAGCACATATTTAAATAACCCATAGCTCTTAATAAAAATTCAGCTGTTTTTGAACAATTAGAATTTAACAGACATCAAGAGAACATAATAGATTACTTTAACACATTGCTTTAACAGAGCATCAGAGTTTAATTCTATGTCAAAGAGAAATTGAGTTTCCTGTGATCTTTTGCTGTGAGGTTTCCTTCCTTTACCTTCTTTCATATTGGTGACCATGTTTCTGTGTTTCTGTGTGTAACACATCTTTAAGCATCTTTTGCAGGGCAGGATGAGTGGCAACAAATTCTTTCAGTTTCTGTTTGCTATGAAAAGTCTTAATTTCACCTTCATTCACAAATGAGAGCTTTGCAGGATATAATATTCTGGGCTGGCAATTTTTCTCTCTTAGTGCCTGGGCTATGTCTCGCCATTCCCTTCTAGCTTGTAGGGTTTCTGATGAGAAGTCTGCTGTGAGTCTAATTGGAGATCCTCTGAGAGTAATCTGACGTTTCTCTCTTGCACCTTTTAGGATCTTTTCTTTATGTTTCACTGTGGTGAGTTTGATTACAACGTGTCGTGGTGAGGATCTCTTTTGGTCATGTTTATTAGGGGTTCTATAAGCTTCCTGTAATAAGATGCCTCTGTCTTTCTCCAAACCTGGGAAATTTTCTGCTAGTATCTCACTGAAAATGCCTTCTAATCCTTTCTCCCTCTCCATGCATTCAGGAACTCCTAGAACCCGAATGTTGGGTTTTTAAATAGTATCCTGTAGATTCCCGACAATATTTTTTAGATTTCTGATTTCTTCTTCTTTTTTTTGGTTTGCCTGTTTCCTTTCCTGTTCTCTGTCTTCTAAGTCTGATATTCTCTCTTCTGCTTCGCCCATTCTGTTTTTAAGGCTCTCTAATGTGTTTGCCATTTGATCTATTGAATTCTTCATTTCATTATGATTTCTCGTCACTATCACAGTTTCTTGTTCTACTAGTTGTTTCATTTCATTTTGATTCCTCCTTAATATTTCATTTTCACGAGAGAGATTTTCTATCTTGTCCATTAAGGATTTCTGTAGTTCAAGAATTTGTTTTTGAGAACTTCTTAATGTTCTTATCAATTTTTTGAGATCTGCTTCTTGCATTGCTTCTATCTCATCATCTTCATAATCTTGAATTGGGGTGTCTGTTTCACTTGGGGGCGTCATAGTGTCTTCCTTGTTCTTGTTACCTCGGTTTTTGCGTTTGTTGTTTGGCATGTTGGAGATATTTGGTTTCTTCACTGTGGTGTTTTTTCTTGTTACACTATGGCTCTATATTAAGTGGACTGTCTGCTTTCGGTGGAGCCTTAGAGGCTTGAGATGAGTGTGGACTGAGAGCTCTGTTTGGTTCCTCAGGGTTGAGGGTGTGTCAAAGATGACACTCCCAGGTTAGGTGTGGTAAATCTCTCTTTCTTTCTTTTTTTGATTCAAAAGGGAAGTAATTCCTCACAGCTGAACGCACAGCTGAACGTAATTGGAGGTAGTTAGCAGGCAAATAATATACCCACAGGAGCCAGAGATTGGAAGCTCTTTCCCAAGGACCACACAGGGAATCTGTGCTGCCCTCAGTGTGGGCTCCAATTCTCTTGCAGTCTCCCAGTGGGTTGCCAAATTAGATGTTAATCTCCTGTTATTTCACCCCTCCCCCCAGAGTCAGGTTTTTCTGCTAGGCTCAGGGCCGGTGCAGACCTGAGGTCGTCCTACTTATGACGTATGTCCAAAATGGCACCTGCTCTGTCTTGCTCGCCTTTGAGGGGTGAGCGGAGAGAGAGAAACTCATGTCCATATCGGTCACTTTTTTTATTTTTTTCCTCTCTCTCTTCTAGTTAGCCTGGTGAACTTTTCCCCACGGAGTTTCAAGCCTCGTTCCCTCTAGTCTCCTCTTTCCGCTTTCCCGCTGGTGTCTCGGGCTATTGAAGTTCGGCTCACCTTGCGTTCCAGCGCTGGTGTGTTGAGTCTGCTGCTGGTGTCCCGAACTTGGGCTCCCATGCTCTCCACGCAGGTCCACTGTGAATCACTAGTTCCAGAATAGTTTCCTCTGCTGTTTCTTCCCCTACTCTTCCTTGAACCTGCAGTATCTCCACTTTTATTAACCTGTCTGTCCCTCGGACTAATCGTGTGCTCCCTTCCTATTCTGCCATCTTGCCGCACTCCTCTGGGAACATATTTTTAAAAATATAACTCTTTGCTCTTCAGTGTAGCTGTAATTCCTTTCCACTTGCATGGGATTCTGCAGTATGAGTAAATGCCATTAGTTTATTCAGTAGTTTAAATGTTTGAGATTTGCTCTTCCCAAATTCACATATTGAAGTCTGACACTAATTTGAGAGTATTTTGAAATGTGACATTTGGGGAATGTCTAGACAGGACAATGAGAGGTATACTCTTGTAAATTGTTGGATGCAATATGCAAGTATCATTTATGAACCAGAAAATGGGCCCTCACCAGACACCAGATCTGCTGGCACCTTGACCTTGGGCTTTCTTGTCTTCCAATGTGTGAAGAATAAATTTCTGTTTATAAGATACCCAATTTGTAGTTTGTTATAGCAAACTGAATGGACTATTACAATTTATCAGTGCTTTTTGTCCATGAACTTCATTGTATAGTTTTTTGATTGTTTGGATTTTGTTTCAGTATAGAAATTTTTACACTGCTGCTGTGAACTTTGTTGTACATATTTCCTGACACACACTGAAGATGTTTGTTAGTATTTATTGCTATGGGTAAAATCACTTGTTATAGATATGTATATGTTGAGGTGTATAAGAAAACATTGATTTGTTTGTCAAAGTGGCTGTATCAAACTACAGAATTCTTGATTACATTCTTGAATAAAATAGTATCTCATGCTGATTTTCATTTTATATTTTTAATTTCTAATGAGCTTGAGCATCTTGAATTCATGTTGTAAGAAATACCTGTATGAGTATCTTGTGCCTATATTTTATTACAGTGTTAGTCTTTGTGCTAAAATTTTTTTATTTTGGATACTACAAATTTTCTGTAGTTATTGTATTATATAGAAAAGTCTCAGCTTCTGTGATACATAAATTCAAAAATCTCTGTAATTTAAAATAATTTATTTCTTTTTTACATAAAATCCTAATGTGATTATTATTTGGCCTTTGAGCATTCATCATTGGATCTGCTGCATTTAAATAGGACTTCTGAAGTTGTGCTAGAGTCATCTCTACACCAACCATCCATCAGAAGAGGAAAAGAGCTTTTAGACTCACATTAGGTTTTATGAATCAAGCTTAGCAAGGGTATATATTACTTTTGCTGGAACACCATTGGCCAAAACTCAGTTATTTGTGTAAGTGGTATATAATTGCAAAACTGGGAAATATGTGCCCATTTTCCTAAAAAAGGAAGTGATATTAGCTATTAATTGTAAGTGCTGCAAAAATCTTATTTGTGGCTTTCTAGTTTATTTTTTGGTGACTTTGGAAAAATGAAGTATTAGTTTTAATATAGTTAAATTTCTCAGTATTTTCTCTCAAAATTGACATGTATGTGCATTATAGCTTAAGATGTCCAACTCATCCAGAGAAATAAAGATATTTTCTTATATTGTCATATAAAATGTTACAGTTTTGACTTCTACATGTCTTTATGTGAGATTCATTTTTGTATTTGGTTTAATGAAGGAAATTCAATTTAATTGTTTTAAAATGTGGGTATTGTTTTGGCTTTGATTATTGTGCCAATAATAGTTTTTCTAAGTGTTCTGGAGTGCCACTACTGATGTTTAGTGTTGCATGTATATATGAGTCCGTATTTATATGAGTCCATTTTTGGAGACTGTATTCATTTGCATTGGAGGATTTGTTTTACTTTAAAATTTAAAAAAATATATTTGAAAGGCAGATCTCCTATTCATGGTTCACTCTCCAAATGTCTGCAATGACTGGGACTAAGATTGGGGTGAAACCAGGAGACTGGAACCTAATCCAGATTGTGTGGTGGCAGGAACACAATTACTTGTATTGTCACTGCTGCCACTCAGTGTCTACACTCATCTGCACTGCTGTATGAACCACACCTATGATCTGAGGAGTCCTTCCTGTGAGTATAGTTCCCTCTGCTATGAGCTGCTGTAGGCAACCAAGGAGCTCTGAGGGCGTGCAGAGGCACTCTGTGGTTGTCCAGAACCCAGCTACTGCCTGCCTCCTCTAATGCAATCACAGTATTTTCTCAGTCTCAGCTCCCAGGGCTGTCAGGGTCAAGGAATGCCAGTGGGGCCACTCTGCCCTGCTAGCCCGTCCTATCTGCAAGGAAACTTAGGTGTTCCCAGAGCTTCTGTCCACATGTGCTCCAGCCCACTGAATCAAGACTGTTTACTGGGAAAACTGATATCCACATGCAGAAGTATGAAACAAGACCCCTGCCTTATACCTTACACAAAAATCCACTCAAAATGGATCAGATACCTAAATCTATGACATGATACCATCAAATTACTAGAGACTATCAGCGAAACTGTACAAGACATTGACATAGGGAAAGACTTCTTGGAAAAGATCCCAAAAGCACAGGCAATCAAAGCCAAAATTAACAAGTGGGATTACATCAAGCTGAGAAGCTTCTGTACTGCAAAGTTAAGAGGCAGCTGACAGAATGGCAGAAAATATTTGCAAACTATGATCCTGACAAATGATTAGCCTCCAGAATCTATAAAAAGCTCAAGAAACTCAACAAAACAAACCACCTACTCATGAAATGGGCAAAGGATCTGAACAAATATTTTTCAAGAGAGGAAATTCAAATGGCCAATAGACATATGAAAAAATGCTCAGGATCACTAGCCATTAGAGAAATGCAAATCAAAACCACAATGAGATTTCAACTTACCTCTGCTAGAATGGCTCTCATACAGAAATCAACAAACAACAAATACTGAAGAGGATGTAGGGAGAAGAGTACTTAATCCACTGTTGGTGGGAATGTAAACTAATACAGCCACTTTGGAAGACAGTATGGAGATAGAAAGCTGAATATATACCTACCATGTGCCCCAGCCATCCCACTCCTGGGAGTTTATCCAAGGGAAATGAAATAATTTTATGAAAGAATGATCTGTACCCCAAGGTTCATATCAGTTCAATTTACAATAGCTAAGATATGGAATCAAACCAGATGTCCATCAACTGAAAACTGCATAAAGAAATTATGGTATATATACATTACGGAATACTACATTGTGGTAAATAAATGAAATCCTGTCATTTGCAACACAATGATTGCAACTGAAAGCTATTATACTTAGTAAGATAAGCCATTCAAAGTGGTAACTAATTTAGCACCTAAAATGTAGTCTATAGGAGTGAAACTGACAATTTCAGATGCAATGATTTTAAATAGCCCTTGCTTTGACTGTTGAGGAACAATGTTTTTCTTGTCTGTTTAGTTTTGGTCTTCTTTTTTTTTCTTCACACTAATCGTTGAACCCTCTACTTAGTGTAGGGTTAATATTATGAGTATAAAGGTAACTGAAAATTGATTTCTATAAAAAATATGAATGGGAAAGCAAGAGGGAGGAGGAAAAAAGGTGGAATACAGGTTGGATGGAGGTGGTGGGAGGGAAGAATCATCATGTTCCTAATTTGTATATATTAAATGCATGAAGTTGTATTCCTTAAACAAAATAATAAAAACATTATATCCTGCAATTTTGCCCAACTTTTTCATGAGTTCCAGTAATCTATTAGTAGCATCTTTTGGTTCCACTATATATAGAAGCATGTCATCTGCAACAAGGGAAATTTGACTTCCTGCTTTCCAATTTGTCTCCCTTTGATTTATTTTTCTTGCCTAATTAGTTTGGCCAAAGCTTCCAGGACTATATTGAATGTCAATGGTGAATAGTAGAAATTTTTTCTTGATCTGGATCTTAGTGTAAGTGCTTACAACTTTCCCCCATTCAATAAGATGCTGGCTTTCAGTTTGTCTTGATTATGTGGAGAAACATTGTTTCTGTACCCAATTTCTTTAAAATTTTAAGGCTTTTATCATGAATGGTGGTTTTATTTTATCAAATGCTTTCTCTGCATCTACTGAGATAATATGATTTTTATACTTCAGTTTGTTAATGCTTTGTATCACATTTATTAATTTGTGTATGTTGAACCAGCCTTGTATGCCAGGGATAAATCCCACTTGGTCTAAATGAATGATCTTTCTGATGTATTGTCCAATTCATTTGGCTAGTATTTTGTCGAGGATTTTTTTTTTTTTTTGACAGGCAGAGTTAGAGGCAGAGAGAAAGGAGAAAGGTCTTCCTTTCCGTTGGTTCACACCCCAAATGGCTGCTACGGCCAGCAGTCTGCGCCAATCCGAAGCCAGGAGCCACGTGCTTCCTCCTGGTCTCTCCAAGTGGGTGCAGGGCCCAAGGACTTGGGCCATCCTCCACTGCACTCCCGGGCCACAGCAGAGAGCTGGCCTGGAAGAGGGACTACCAGGACAGAATCCGGCACCCCAACCGGGACTAGAATCCAGGGTGCCAGTGCCACAGGTGGAGGATTAACCAAGTGAACCACAGCTCTGGCTGAGGAATTTTGCATCTGTGTTCATCAAGGGTATTGGCCTAAGTTCTCTTTGTTGCGTTTTTTGTTTTTTTTTTTTTTTTTTTTTCTGGTTTTGGAATTAAGGTGATGCTAACCTCACAGAAGATGTTTGAGTGGCTTCCACCCCTTTAATTTTATTTTGAATAGTTTGACAAGAATTGGAATTAGTTCTTTAATGTCTAGTAGAATTTAGCAGTGAACCCTCCTGGTCCTGGGCTTTTCTTTGTTGGGAGAGTATTGATTACTGATTCAAACTCTGTTTGGGTTTTCAGTCTGTTTAGGTTTTCTATGTCTTCATGACTCACTTTTTGTAGATTGTGTGTGTCCTGGAATCTATCAATTTCTTTTATGTTTTTTCCAATTTATAGGCATATAGCTATTTGTACTATTTCCTGATCATTTTTTTATGTGCTATCTGTTGTTACATCTTTTTTCATTTTTTTTTTAATTTAAGTCTTCTTCCTCTTTTTTTTTGTTAGTTGGACAATGATGTATCAATTTGGTTTATCTTTTCAAAAACCTAGCACTTGATTTCACTAATCTTTTGGATTTTCTTTGAGGGGAGCAATCAATTTTGTTTATTCTCTTATTTTAATTATATCTTTCTTCCTACTACCTTTGGGTTTGGTTTGTTGTTTTTCAAGGCCCTTGAGATGCATTGATAGCTCATTAATTTGATGTCTTTCTAATTTCTTGATATAGGTACCAGTTGGTAAAAATATACCTCTTAGGACTGTTTTTGCCTTATCTCATATGTTTTGATATGTTATATTGTCATCTTTATTTTTTTTAGGAATTTTTCGATTTCCCTTTTGATTTCTTCTTTCCACTCTTAATTCTGAAGCATGTTGTTCAGTCTCCATGTTCCTACATATTTTCTAAAGATTCTTGAGTTGTTAATTTTCAGCTTCATTCCATTGTGGTCAGAAAAGACAGATGCTGTGATTCAAGTTGGTTTTTTTTTTTTTTTTTTAATTAGCTGAGACCTGCTTTTTGGCCTATCATTGGGTCTATCCTAAAGAAAGTTTTATGTATTGATGAAAATAATGTGTATTCTTCAACTGTGAGATGGAATGTTCTTTAGATATCAGTTACATCCATTTGGTCCATATGTAGGTTATCTCTGTTAATTTTCTGTCTAGTCAGTCTTTTCATTGCTGAAAATGCTATGTTGAAATCTCCATTACGACTCTACTGGAGTCTGTGTCTCCCTTTACCTCCATTAACATTTCTTTTAAATAGCCAGGCACCCTGGCATTGGGTACATATACCTTTATTATAGTTACATCTTCCTGTTGAATTGGTCCTGTGGAGTGAAAATTCTGTAGATATGTTAGTTCCATTTGGTCTATAGTGTCAATTAGCTCTGTTTTCTTTGTTGATTTTCTTTCTGCTCGATCTATCCGTTGGTGAAAGTGGGGTTTTGAAGTACCCCGTTACTATTGTATTGGAATCTGTGTCTCTCTAGCTCAGTTAACAGTTCTTTTACACAACCAGGTGCCCTGCAATTGGGTGCATATACATTTATTATAGTCACATCTTCCTGTTACATTGATTCCTTAATTGTTACTAGTGTCCTTTTTTGTTTATCAGCAATTTTTGTGTTAGTCTATTTTGTCTGATATTAAGATGGCCACACCTGCCATTTTTTTTTTCCATTAGCATGGAATATCTTTTTCCATCCTTTCACTTTCAGTCCACGTGTATCTTTGTTGGTGGAAAGTGTTTCTTGTAGGCAGCAAAAGATGGATCTTGTTGTTTAATCCATTTAGCCGGTTTGTATCATTTAATTAGGAAGTTTAGGCCATTTACATTCATGGTTACTATTGATAAGTAATGACTTGGTCCTGCCATTTTCCTATAAATATTCCTGTTGTTTGTTTTGGATGCCCTTTGTGCTTTTACTGGAGATTTTCTGCTTTCACATTCTGTCATAATGATGACTGTTGTTCTTTCTCTGGGTAGCACATCTTTAAGCATCATTTGTAAGACTGGATGGGCAGTGAAAAAGTCTTTCAATTTCTGTTCATTATGGAAGGTCTTAATTTCACCTTCATTCATAAATGAGAGCTTTACAGGGTACATTTTGGGTTGATTTTTTTTTCTTTTATCCTTTGGACTATGTCTCTCCATTCTCTTAGCTGGTAATGTTTCTGATGAGAAGTCAGCTCTGAGTCTAATTGTGGATTCTCGGAAAGTAATCTGGAATTTCTGTCACGCACATGTTAGAATCTTTCTTTATGTTTTATTTTGGAAAATTTGACTACAGTGTGTCATAGTGAACATCTTTTCTGGTCATGTCTATTAGTTCTATGTACTTCGTGTATTTGGGTGCCCCTTTTTCTTTCTCCAAATTAAGTTTTCTGTTATTTCACTGAATTGACCCTGTTATCCCTTCTCTCTTCTCACACTTCAGGAACTCTTAAGACCAGTATTTTGGTCATTTGATATATCCCATATATCTTGAATGCTAATTTTTATTTTTCCAATTTTTTTTCTTTCTGTGTTTTGGTCTGACTGAGATATTTCTAAAGATTTGTTTTCTAGTTCAGATATTCTTTGTCCTGCCTCACCAAATCTATTGTTATGGCTTTCCACTATATTTTTCATTTGACATAGTGAATTATTCATTTCTAATATTTCATTTAATTTATCTTCACAATCTCTATCTCATGGGAGAATTTTTCTTCCATGTAATATATGGATTTCTTTACTCATGATTTGCTTCTCATTGCTTCTGAATAATTGTATGATCATTCTTTTGAATGCCTTTTCATGCACGTCATCAATCTCTTCATCTTCACATTCTACTTTTCAAATGTTGGGTGTCCCTTCTTGGGGAGTCATGCTGTCTTACCTGTGCTTTTTTTTTGTTTTATTTCTGTGTCTATGTGTCTATTTTTAAGTATTTATGGAAATACTTCGTTTTCTCCTTTGTTGGGTTTCATCTTTGAACTATTCCTCTGTAACTTAGGGAGTTTCTGCTTCTTCAGTGAATACCAAATGTGTGTGCTTGGTCTCAGGTGCTGGTGTCTTTTCCAGCCCACACATGCAGCATTTGTGTGTGCTATCCCTGCTTGCTGCTACACATTCCCACATTCTGCCTGCTGCATGGTGTCCTCCTTCCTTCTGCAGAATTTTTACTGCAAACTTCTCTCCTGGGAGTGCACTTCTTCTATGATTCTTCTGCTATTTCCCCATTATCAAAGGCAGCATGTCTCCCTATTCAACCATCTTGGAATCCATTGAAATGAGATTTCATTTCTCATTTCCTCACAAACTATAATACTTCAGGATTTGACACCAAAGCACCCTTATAGCAGGTCATGAGTTAGCAGAGGGCAGGTTGGTGAGGCCAGCTCCCCATAGTCATTGGATGGTGTGAGAATAAGAACTGTGGCCTCCAAGTTGGAGGTGGGGTCAGGCCCAAACTGCAGGGTCACAAGGAAGTAAGATTTTATCAATGAAAAGTCATAGTTTGTGACCCTGTCCCACAGCAGCCTGCACACTTGGAGGAAGAGTGTATCTCATAATTGATTTGTAAATGTTTATTTTAGAATCAACCACCCTGTTCTTAATAATATTATTTACTGTGGATTAATCTGTATTTTCTATACAGAAAGTCATATCCTCTAAGTGATCACAGTCTTGATATTACACAAATATTTAATGTTATTCAGTTTTATAACCAGAGTTCACTGGCAGTGATAAAAGTGAATGTCCTTGTCATGTTCCTAATTCCAAAGGGAATTCTAAATATTTCATCACTGAGAGTAAAGTTAGGTGTGGTTTCTTATAGATATACTTTTATTGGATTAATGGACCTGATAAACTAATATTCTGAATAGGTCAAAAATTCTTTTTTTAAAGATTCATTTTATTTTTTTTGAAAGGCAGAGCTACAGACAGAGAGGTGGAGAGAGAGAGAGAGAGATCTTCCTTCTGCTGGTTCACTCCCCAAATGGCTGCAATGGCTGGGGTTTTGCCAGGCCAAAGCCAGGAGCCAGGAGCTTATTCTAGGTCTCCAAGTTCAGTGGGAGGGGTCCAAGCACTAGGACTATTTCCCAGTGCTCTCTAAGGCTCATTAGCAGGTAGCTGGATTGGAAGTGGAGCAGCTGCAACTCAAACCAGTGTCCACGTGGAGTGCTGACAGTGTAGGTAATGGCTTAACATGCTGTGCCAAACAGTGGCCTTGGGTCATAAATTTTAACAAAAGTCAAAAGTTTTATCTTTTCATACCTGGGCATGTCCAGCTTTTTTAATATTACTTCATTCATTTTACTGGCATTTTATGGTGTTTTGTTTTGGTTTAAAATTTTATTTATAGAAAAGGCCGAGTGTGTGTGTGTATGTGTGTGTGTATATGTGTGTGTGAGAGAGAGAAAGAGAGAGAGAGAGAAGAAGAGGAGAGGAGAGGAGAAGAGGGAAGGGAAGGGAAGGGAAGGGAAGAAAAGAGGGGAGGGGAGGTCAGGGGAGCTGTTGGGGAAGAGAGAGAGAGTTGGAGCTTCCATTTGCTGGTTCACTTCAAATGGCTGCAAAGGCCCAGGCAAAGCCAGGAGCCTGGAATTCGATCCAGGTCTCCTATATGGGTTGCAGGGGCATTCGGATCTGGCTGAAGAGCCCATGAGAGTATTGTAGGAATGGAAAGCCAAGACACGCTGGAAAAAAAGAAGAAGACCTAAATGAAAGATCTCTGCGAGTGAGATCCCAGTGGAAAGAACGGGCCATCAAAGAAGGAGGTACCTTTCTCTGAAGGGAGGAGAGAACTTCCACTTTGACTATGACCCTATCAGAATAAGATCAAAGTCAGCGAACCCTAAAGGCTTCCATAGCCTTGGCAACTCATGACTAGAACCTAGGGAGATTTCTGACACCATAAACAAGAGTGTCAAATTATTAAGTCAACAACAGGAGTCACTGTGTACGTACTCCTCATGTGGGATCTCTGTCCTTAATGTGTTGTCTAATGTGAAGTAATGCTATAACTAGTACTGAAACAGTATTTTTACACTTTGTGTTTCTGTGTGGGTGCAAACTGATGAGACCTTTACTAATTATATACTGAATCGATCTTCTGTATATAAAGATAATTGAAATTGAAAAAAAAAAAAACAAAAACCCTGGTGTTAAATTGGAAATTGCATAGAAAATTAATTTTTAAAAAATATCATGTAGGATCTCTGTCTTTAATGTGCTGTACACTGTTATTTAATGCTATAACTAGTACTCCAACAGTATTTTTTCACTTTGTGTTGCTATATGGGGGCAAACTGTTGAAATCTTTATTTAATATATACTAAACTGATCTTCTGTATATAAAGAGAATTGAAAATGAACCTTGATGTGAATGGAAGGGGAGAGGGAGCGGGAAAGGGGAGGGTTGCGGGTGGAAGGGAAGTTTTTTGGGGGAAGCCATTGTAATCCATAAGCTGTACTTTGAAAATTTATATTCATTAAATGTTAAAAAATAAATAAATAAAGTAAAATATGAAAATTTATATTCATTAAATAAAAGTTAAAAAATAAATAAATAAAGTAAAATACCAACCTCACACAATGAGTTATTGAGTTAAAGAAAGTATTATAAAATTGATTTATAAAGTTGATGAAATGACATGTGGCATACCGAAAGTGTGATCAAAAGTATGAAAGAGGTGAGTGGATCTGGAGGAGAGACCAAGTTCAAACGTGTGTAATTTTAAAAGAAAGATAGAGTCTTACTATGGAACAGTAAACTCTTCAACTCTGTGTAAGATGTCTTCAAAAGTTTGTGGAAATGTATGTTACAGTAAGACTATGTTTGGGTTTCAAAACATTTTTGTACTAAAAGAAAGTTACGTTTAATTTTATTTTTCCTGGAACATTTGAAGTATCCTTGAATTTGATTCTTTATCTTTTCTTTTTTTTTTTTTTTGACTCTTTTTCACATCTGCCCAGTTTAACTAAATCTGCAAATTCTTACTCTTTTATCTTTTGAGTTTGTTTCTTTCTTTTCTTTTTCTTTCTTTTTTTTTTTTTTTTTTTTTTTTTTTTGACAGAGTGGACAGTGAGAGAGAGAGACAGAGAGAAAAGTCTTCCTTTTTCCATTGGTTCACCCTCCAATGGCCACTGCGGCTGGTGCGCTGCGGCCTGTGCACCACGCTGATCAGAAGCCAGGAGCCAGGTGCTTCTCCTGGTCTCCCATGCGGGTGCAGGGCCCAAGCACTTGGGCCATCCTCCACTGCACTCCCGGGCCACAGCAGAGAGCTGGCCTGGAAGAGGGGCAACAGGGACAGAATCCGGCGCCTGGACCGGGACTAGAACCTGGAGTGCCAGCGCCGCAGGTGGAGGATTAGCCTATTGAGCTGCGGCGCCGGCCTTATCTTTTGAGTTTCTTACTTTTCTTTTTCAAAATAATTCATAATTATCATGGGAGTATGATAATTCTGCCAAATTGACATGACCATTGAAACTTTTTGGTAACTCACACAAATGGGGACAAAAGGCACCAAGAAGTTAGTTTTGAATTCATAACAGGGGTAGCAGGGCAGTGCATTCAAGAATAGATTGGCCTGTGCCCAGAATAGCTCTTGATGTCTCTAGAGTGAGGTGACGTCTAGTCAAATCTGAGTCCTAGCCCGATTGCTTGGCCTCTCCTTCAGTCTCAGATGAGGATAGAAGGCCTAAGGGAGACATAGTCCTAGACCTAAAGTGTGCCTGTACTCTTTAAGCCTTGCATGAAGCTATATGTAAAATGGTATACAAAACGAAGAATATTCTATATAATTGGAATCATACAGAATATAAATTTGTATCCTGCTTGTGTGATTATCATTTCATTATAATGAATTAACATTTGAAACTTTTTTAAAAGATTTATTTATTTATTTGAAAGGCAGGGCAACAGAGGGAGGGAGAAACAGAGATATTCCTTCTGCTGGTTCACTCCCCAAATAGCCATAATGGCTGGATCTGGGCCTGGCTGAAGCCAGGAACCAAGAGCTTCATCTGGGTCTCCCACTTGGATGCAGGGGCTGAAGAACTTGGGCCATCCTCCTTTGCTTTCCCAGGCACATTTGTAGGGAACTAGATCAGAAGTGGAGCAGCCAGGTCTCAAACTGGCTGGCGCCCACGTGGCATGCTGGCATTGCAAGTGGTGGTTTTACTCCCTCTGCCACAGCGCTGACCTCAAAATGTGTTTTGCCTATATAATATTTGGACAGAAATTTCTTTGTTATATTTTTCACTTAAGTGTTGCCCTACTTTGAAGCATTTAGCTTATTTCAATTTATGTTTTCTTTTCTGTTTCTTTGAATTCTGATGCTATGATGAACCTTTTTATTTGTGTATGTTTATTCACATCTCTGACTGCTTCCTCTGGATGAACTCCTAATCTTTTGTCAAAGAATCTGAAACTTTTAAATACACCAAACTCTATCCCAGCTTGATTACACCAAGTTGTGTCTTCACAGTGTATGAAACTTTCACCTTTCATATACGTACAAGAGCTTGTTATCATTTAGAATTATCCTTTTTCCTTGAATGAGCATTTAGCCTTGTAGTTAAGATACCTACATGTTATGTCAGAGTGCCTGGGTTTGATTCTTGGTTCTGGATTCTAACTCCAGTTTCCTGCCAGTGTAGACTCTGAGGAGCAGTAGTGGTAGCTCAAGTAATTGTGGTCCTGCTACCTGCTTGGGAGACCTGTATTGAGTTCTGATCTCTAAGCTTTGGGATAGCCCAGTACCAGCTCTTGAAGGCATTTATGGGAGCATCTTTCTCTCTTTCTCTCTCTCTCCCTCCCTCCCTCCCTCCCTCCCTCCCTCCCTCCCTCTCTCTCTCTCTCCTCCATCTCTTTCTCTTTCTCTCTACCTCCCAAATAAATTAAATAATGAAAAGTATTTTGTTTTTTAAAGTAAATTATTCTTTTTGGAAACTGGTGACAGTTTTCACTTTTACCTTTCATGCAGTTTTCTTCTGTAAATTTTTTAAGTTTATATTTTCTTTTTGTTTAATGTGCATGATCTTTTAAATATGTATTAGGAAAATTAGCTTCATATACTGTTTATCACAGCTATATTAAGCTTATTATTTGTTCCTGTTGTCACTTTCCAGGCCTTCTACAATAAGCTTTAAGATAATTACCGGGAATTTTCTTCCTAAATTCCTTCCTTCAAGGTTGAGCTAGCTGTACCTCTTTTGTGTACTTTATTGTTTCCTTGTCTGTTTCCCTCTCTGGACTGTGAGCTCCATGAGGGCCAGGGAATTTGGTGTCTTATCCTTACTCTCGTCTAGTGATTTATATTCCAAGTTCAGTAAGTGCTTTTTGAGTGAAGCCATGAAAATCCATATGTCCTGGTTCCATACCCATAATTTAGCCTGTTACACAATGGCTGGGCTTTCTTTGACACAATGATTTCAGTTAAGTAGGAAGTAGTAAAGTTATCTTTTGGAGGAAAATATCTAGTTGTGAAATAGAATAATTGCATGTAGACTAAAATGTTCTTTTCTTTAACAGTCCTGTATTGCTGTTGTATAATTTTCCAAAGAGCAAAGGGAAAAAAATTCTGTGGTAGTTAGTTTATTTTCTTACCAATCTGAGTCTGATATTGATAGTGACAATGTGGTACCAACTGAACTGTTTTCTCACTTGGCAAGTATAAGATCATATTGTACTACATTAACTTGGGCTCACAATGCTATTAATCCTTGATATATTATTGTTGGGAAATATTATTCTAGAGTTGGTTTGCTTTTATTTTATTTTTATGGTTTAACTTTATCATTGTTTCTATTTTTCATTTTAATAAAAATACCACTTATATTTTCTCTAGCTAGCATACTGATGCAGTATCAATATAATTTTTAGTTTATTAGGACAATGAGTTACATATAAAATGTTTAAACTATGCTTATCACTAATCTTATTTTTATACGTAATTAGTTTATAATTTATATAAATTCATTTTGAAAAATTAACTTATTCTAAAATAAAACTGCTTTGTAACTTGTATTGATTTTATTATATTAAATAGTCTATATCTTTAGGTAAGTTGTGTAAGTCATAACTACCCAAGTATTTGGGAAATAATCTCTTGATAAGTTCATATTTAATCAACATTTGAGAGAAAACAATGATAAAATATAATGTTATGACATGATTTTTTGCCTTGGCAAGTGAGGAATATTTTTAACATGAAAACTGAAGTCATTATTTTTTTATCAGTTTTGACTATAAACTTTTTTCTAAAGCTCTCTATGCATTATAATCATAAAATTGGAGCTTTTTATACACTCCACTGTCCTACATGTAAAATAACTATTTCTACTTTAAAAAGGCTACCAGTAGATATTCTGATATTTCAAGCCTATTTTAGTTTCCATACAGAATGAAACAGCCCAAGATATTAAAATCCAGAAATTTAGCATATATAATGTAGACTGCAACTCAACTTTAAGTACTCTATAGTGGCACTTCTCTTGCTGCTATAATAAAACTAGAATGTTTCGTGATTTTTTTCCCTACTATTATTCAAAATTACATTACCCTTACTGAAATCTGAATGGCTTTTAGTGGATTAATTAAACTGTAGCTGTTTTGCCATCTGGGTGCAGCTTGTTTAGCTGCCTTTCCATGGAAAACTTTCTCATGGAATAAAGAATGATTTTTTAGAATACAGCTGCTAGGCTTCACTTTCTATAAAACAAATAGTTTATGCTTTTTTATAAGATTTGTGATAAAATTCAATTTACAAAATAAAAATACCATTATTGTCTTTCTTTTGTAAGGCTATTAGTAGGAAAACACAAGTTTTTTTATTCTTCATAAATTTCTAAAATATATATTTAGTATCTTGATAACTTGTAATATTAAGTAGAATCCTAGGTTTAGGCTAAATGGGAAGAGGGAATTAACTAAATCTGATTTTTATGGCTCAAGTGGTTTCATTAAATTAGAGTGCTCTGTGTTGTTCATTAATGAACTTGTGCCATATGCTTTAACTGTTCTGGTCAATAGCTGATAAAGAAAGGCTTGTGGATTTGCTTTTTTTTTTTTTTTTCATATAAAGCTGGGTAAAAATATCCATGTGATAGGCTTTTATCAAAGGAGTTACTTTGAATTCAGTAACTACTACTGAGGCAATATGGCTCGCAATTTGCGACCCAAAGGTAGTCATACATTATTGGAATACAGCCTACTGCGCTTCACATTACACAGATGTGAAGGCCTGATTATAGCTGCTTCATAATTAACAGTGATCCGATTTGTTTTGTGGCATAAATGGTGCATGTGTAGAACATTAGCCATGGCACTCTCATTCAAATTCAACTCAAGGGCTCAGCGGCAGGCGGGTCACGAGCTTCAGGGAGTAGAAGCACAAGCTCCTCCATATGTTCTTGCTGCATCTTACTATGGCTATGAGTGCAAGATAAGTTCCCCAAAGAACCTAATCGTGTTCTGTAATTACAGCGCGGCTTTCTGCTGGCTAGAAATGAGGGAGAAGCTAAAACACTCCCTCATCAGATAATTTGTAAATTACTTTACATGGCGGATGCCTAACTCAGTTGGTTTTCAACTGCTGAAATTATAAATAATTGTAACAGATGTGGCAATATGGCTGGCCTCCAATAAATGAGGCCCTTGATAATTTGGCCAACCCTTTGACAGGCCAATTTAATAAAATGTGAACAAAATCTTCTTGCTAATAATTTATCATCCTTTTTCCCAATAGAATAAATTTAATTACCCTAGCAGTTAACAAGGTCACACCCAGATGCCAAACTCGGCTACAGTTTTGATAATGCAATCAGGAATTGAGAGGTGATGACAGCGTTGTTGTTTTTTTCATTACCTGGCTTCACATAAACACAGGTGGCGTAGCTTTCTTGTCAGTTTTTAATAATTACAGGCTATTATGGAATGCATAGTTAGCAGATTGAAAACCACACTTTAGTGAATTTGTTTGAGTATGATTGAGGTTTTAATGTATAGAGATGATAATGTATAACAAGCAAATCCCTTGCTTATACCATTAATGAACAAATTTTGATTTTTTACTGGTGACATAAGTGTTAAAGGTTTATAAAACTTATAGTATGTAGTACAATAATGAATTGTACTCCAAAGTCACATATTTAGAGATACCTTAGAGGTAATTACTTGAAACTAGACATTCATTTTGAGACACCACTGGTGAATAAACTTGAAATAATCAGGTTTTCAAATTCTCAAAGAATGAAAGGGTTATAATATCTTTTGGAGAAACCTGAATGTGTTCTATTTTGCTATTTAAGGTAAACAATTTTTTTTTTTAAAAAATCAGTCGTTTCATCCCAGTTTATAAGTCCATCCCAGATTAATTTACTCTTGGGATTGGAATCTATAGTCAATGTGTATGTTATGGAGTCAACACTTTAAAAACTCTTTTGGGACATGTAAGTACCAATACTTTTTGTTGGTTAATGTGATACTTACATGTAACAGGATGTATACTTTGCTCATGTTTGTCCAATTTTTCTAATAAAGATGCTGTTTTCTGCTGGGTTTGAGTAAAAGCCAGAGAAGCATCCATTTATAACCATTCAGTGTTCTATACAGTGTGTGGGAGAAGTTGAAATTATGCAACTATTTACTTTTTTTGTCACTGAGTAACTTAACTGTACCATACAAGTATTTAGATATGGAAGGAAAATCAAATGCTTTTGATTACTTTATACTACTGAATTTTGCTGTAATGTGACATTTGGATGGTGTTTATAAGAGGAAGTTGTAATCACTTTAATTTTACCTAAATGTAGTTAATATGCAATCTCTAAATGCAATAGGAAGACATTTGTACTAAAAGTGAGCAAATGGAAGAAATTAATATATTTGTATTTTTAAAGAGTGCTAGCTGATTTTCTTGATACTAGACATATTACTGTCTTTAGTGGTCTTTCTAAAAGTGTGGTTTAAGATTTAATTGATATCCTAATTCCATTTGTGAACTTTTGTAATAAGATTGTTTTGATTTATGATGTTATGCTAGATTGGTATTAATTTTTCTTTTTCCATTTGTTCCCCAAGATTATATGACTATTATTAAAGCCATCCATTTCAGGTTATGGATGATTCAGCTGACAATATTTGTGTTACAAATTGGCAATATATATTTATGCACTTCTAAAATAAATTTTAAATAAAATACCAAGTTTCTACAAAAATTCAAGCATTTCATGGGAATAAATTAGATGTATGTATGTCATATATAAAGTATATAAGTGTATATAATGCACGTAAAGTATATAATCAAGCACATATGTGGAATTATTATATATTTGTAATACAATATATGTGTACTTCTTTGTACTCTGTCTTCTTCCCAAAAGGATTTGAATTGGTTTTCAGAAAAGAATCATTTTGTCAGTCTTGTTGATTTTATGTATACATGTTAGATATTTTGTATGCACATATAATTTTACACACACATGCATTTGACTTAAATGAATTTTCATTGAAATGTTATTTTAGGGTAAACTATCATTTTACTGAGATATGTCCTTATTAAATATTTTTGATTTTACAGTTATGTCTGCATTGTGTGTTGATAGGTTTAGAATTTATAAATTTTCTGAACAAATGTGTTTATGTATATAAAATGCTTAATTAAAACTAGGTACTTAATACTTCATTCTTAAATGCTGCTTAGTTATTATTTTTAATACAATAGGAAATAAAAATATTAATTAGAACTTACTGATAAAATACTTATTATAACTTATTTAGTTTACAATTCTTTGCAATTATTATAGCTATGAAACATTTTTCTGTTTTTTAGGCAATATTCATTCAGCCTCCACTCTCATAATGCTATAAATGTTGCTTGGATCTAATGCCATCTGACTAGATATTTAGTTTATTTAATTTTGTTTTTACAATTTTTATTTATATTTTGAGAGAGAGAGGGAGAGAGAAAAAGAAGGAGCTCACATTTACTAGTTTATTTCCTAAATGCCTACAATGACTGGGACTAGGCTGAGCTGAAGCTGGGAGTCAATAACTCAATCCATGTTCCCCATGTGGGTGGCAGATAACCAGTTACTTTAGCCATCATTACTGCCTCCCAGGCTCTACATTAGCAGGAAGCTGGAGTCAGGAGCCAGATCCTAGTGTGAAACCCAGGTACTCTGATATGGGATGAGCATTTTATTGCTACACTAAACACCAGGCTAAAGTTGTATAATTTTTAAAATAGTAATGGGCACAACACTGAAAGGCCCACACCTTCTGTTCTATATCTTCTGTAGGTCCTTTTTAATCAAACTTAATGTCAATGTGGAAAAATATCTATTAGTAATAGGTTTTAGAGAGATTATTTACAACTGAGGGCTTCACATACATATTCCACTAATCATTTCTCATCAGAATAACTGGTCTAGTGCCCTGTCATCGTATTCTGAGACTGTAAACTCAAAAGGAGCATGAGTTTTTTTTTAATATTAGAGAAAAAAATTATATAAAATCATAATTATTAGCAAGAAAAAATTAAATTTTCAAAGAGCTTATGATTTTAAGGGTTATAGAATGTTTTAGTATCACACGGTTATTTTCTACACATGTTTGGGACATTCTATATCCACATATTACTGAATGTCATTTTGTGCTCTCTCACTCAATTTTTCATGTATATCTTTGCTTATCAGTTATCAACATAATTAGGATCCTAAGTCAAAAATGTGGTATATTCTTATAGTCTTTGATGCATATTTTAAAATTTCCCTGGAAAATATGTAGCAGATTATACTTCTACCACCATATTTTTAAAGTATAGGATTCATAAACTGGGACAACCAACATTTAAAAATTTGAAAAACTTCCCTTAGAAATCATAAGTTCTTGTGGCCGGCGCAGTGGCGCACCAGGTTAATCCTCCGCCTGCGGCGCCGGCATCCCATATGGGTGCCGGTTCTAGTCCCGGTAGCACCTCTTCCAGTCCAGCTCTCTGCTGTGGCCTTGGAAGGCAGTAGAGGATGGCCCAAGTACTTGGGCCCCTGCACTCGCATGGGAGTCCAGGAGGAAGCACCTGGCTCCTGGCTTTGGATCCGCACAGCGTGCCAGGCCATAACGGACATTTGGAGGGTGAACCAATGGAAGGAAGACCTTTCTCTCTGTCTCTCCCTCTCACTGTCTGTAACTCTACTGTCAAATAAATTTTTAAAAATCTTAAAAAAAGAAATCCCAAGTTCTTGCTACTGTTGAAAAATCAGTAGATCTGGCAGTGGTGAGCCACAATTTGTCTATGAAAACAATTGGCTGGAGTTGAATATCAGCTGCCACAAATGCCTGCTCTATGCCTCCATGGTGAGGCTGAATGTTGTTTGACCTGTCATTTCACTTTTACTTTAAAAAAAAAAAAAAAGTGATTGTTGGGTCTGATGCTGTGGTTTAGCGTGTAAAGCCAGCGTGACGCTGGCATCTATATGGGCACTAGTTCCTGTACATGCTGTTCCACTTCTGATCCAGTTCCCTGTTAATACACCTGAAAAGCAACAGCACATGGCACAAGTGCTGGGGCCCCTGCATCCATGTGAAGTTCCTGGCTCCTAGCTTCAACCTGACCCAGCCCTGGCCATTGTGACCATCTGTGGAATGAACCAGCACTTGGAAGATCTCTCTCTCTTTCTCTTTCCTGCTTTTGCCTCCCTCTCTCTAACTCTGCCTTTCAAATATATAATTTTTTTTTAAAAAAGTGGTTGTAGTAAGAGAAATGTGAAATGCTCATTGTGAATATATCTCTAGAAAAAGTAATAAAGGGTGAGAGACAGATGAGAAGGAGTGGCACAGTTTAAGAAAAGGAGCATGTTGAGATTTTGTGGCTGTGAAGAAAATTTATACATGGTTTAGTAAGTATTCAAAGTGTCTTTGTTGAATGAATTCAAAAGCTGTTATTTTAGCATAAAGCAAACAGAGCCTACATGATTTATTTACACTATCTTCTTGGCACCTATGTATATTTGAGTTATAACTACCCTCATGGTATTTTAATTTTTAGTTCTGTTACTGTTTATTGAGAAATATTGCAGAAATTCTGCCTAAATAGCTTTATTGTCAGAAGTAATACATCATTAATATTAGTAGAAATACTTTTATAAATAAGTCTGGTGTGATTTTAGTGACAGTATCCACCACTGGAGCATTTTAAATATCTTCTTTAATATCTACATTATCTGTCACTGCAACATCTTGATGGAATTTTTTTAAAAAATTGGTAGCTATAGCAGTATAATACTTTGATGATTTAGAAAATTCATTTATCAAAGAATACTGTATTGCTTCTTAGAAATACTAATACATTAAAATTATGCTTTTCCTAATTTATAAGTTTTTGTTTGACCTTGAACAAAGCATTCAAAATTTGTTTTGCAAATGAGGAATATTAATATATCCCGCATAATTTTATTAAAGGAAAATTGGATAAGAGCACACAGTAACTGAAGATTGTTTAGGTTGTTAGACCCACCAGAGGAAAAAATCATAAACTTCATATTTTCAGTTATAAAATAGGAAAAAATAAAATCCCTTCAATGATTTAAATGGGACGGAAAGAATAGGGGAAATCATGTAGACTTACTAGAAGAAAAATATGTAAAATATTTTAATATTTTTAAAAACTCATTTCAGAGGCAGAGAGAGAGAGAGAAAGAAGGAGAGGGAGACAGAAGAAGAAGCTCTTATCTGCTGGTTCATTCTCCAAATGCCTACAACTGCCAGAGATAGGCAAAGGCTAAAGTCAGAAGTTAGGAACATAAAGTGGGTCACTCATATGAGTGACAGGAACCCAGTTAATTGAACTATCACTGCTACTTACCAGGGTATATGTTGACAAGAGGCTGAAGTCAGGATCCATAGCTGGGAATTGAAAACAACTATTCTGATACAGGATGCAGGTGTCTTAATTGCTAGGAAAAATGCTCATTCCTAAAATAATTTAATGTTCAAAACAAGGTAATAGAATAATTATAATGAAAATAGAAAATAAAAAACTCTGAGGAAAACACTTGGTAGTAGTATATAGAATAAATGTTGGAAAATAATTGATATAAATATGAGGAAAATATAGTATCAAAGTATAAATCAAAGATGACTTCTTCATCATCACAACTTTAAGTTAGAGTTAGGAAACGTTTTCCTAGCCCACAAAAAAAGAAAAAGTAGTCAAAATAGAAAAAGAGGTGGTATTTCCCATTGATTCAGAGTTAACATATCTTTTGTTATAAATATATTTTCTCATAGTTGTTAGGGATTATCATTAATGAAGAATGGGATTCTCAATCAGTGTAAATGAAAATATTTTCAGGAGTACTGGATCCATCTTGGCAATAGTCACATAAGATTTAACATTCACTTGTTGGCAAATCGACAAAAACTTTTCACTGTGATTTAATAGTTTTCTTTCTTGTAAATGTAGTGATTGTTTTGAAATAGTATACATACATAGGTTTTGATGGTCTCAAACATATCTAATTGGGAACATTAGTAGAATTTTGCAGGATGCAAGTTTTTTTTTGTTTTGTTTTTAATTTTTGATAGGCAGAGTGGACAGTGAGAGAGAGAGACAGAGAGAAAGGTCTTCCTTTTTTGCCGTTGGTTCACCCTCCAATGGCTGCCAAGGCTGGTGCGCTGCGGCCAGCGCATTGTGCTGATCCGAAGCCAGGAGCCAGGTGCTTCTCCTGGTCTCCCATGGGGTGCAGGGCCCAAGCACTTGGGCCATCCTCCACTGCACTCCCGGGCCATAACAGAGAGCTGGCCTGGAACAGGGGCAACTGGGACAGAATCCGGTGCCCCGACCAGGACTAGAACCTGGTGTGCCGGCGCCGCAAGGCAGAGGATTAGCTTATTGAGCCATGAATGCAAGTTTTATTAAGCAGGTTTCCTACAAAGTTAACTTTTTTTGTGATTTTTGTTGTTAAAATGTGAGGCTTACCATTATCAGCTTATCTGACACATGCATAAATTTCAAAAGGGAATGCTATGAAGAATATTAACTTTTAAAAGAATCACAGTTCTTTTAGGACTCATTATTAAGTTATGATACATTAAATGCTAATTGGACCTGTACGTTATTGGTCTCCTTTTTTTCAGGCTTGTATTCTGTGCTGTTTTATGACTTGAATATCAGATGGTGGATTTTTTTGAGAAAATACATGTGTCTGTAATTATAAACTTGAAAAAACTAATAAATAGATGAATAATATATATCATTCAGCCATCATTTAATTTTTTTCTATACGTCAAAATTACAGTATTATTTATAAAAATATTTACATTTACTCATGCTTAACTTTTCAAAACAATAACTTTACATTGGAATGAGAAGATTTAGTAATGGTAGTATTTGGCTTATTGTTAAAATTAAATTTTCTTTCTCCAAGTACCTATGATTTATATAATATATATATGTGTGTGTGTGTTTACATATATTTATAAATATTATAAGATACAAACATACATATACACTTACATATATACTTTTTAATAGGCATCTCAGCAGCCATCTTTATCAAGTTTAGAAACATTAATGGTCTCACAGAAGTCTGAAATCGAGTATTTACAGAAGAAACTGGAAGTAGCAAATGCAAAACTTTCAGAGGACAGAACTACTAACAAGGGTTTCTCAGAGAAGAGCACCATGTCAAGTGCTGAAGGAATGCATAAGGTAGAGACATTTTGTCATTTTGTGAATTTGTAAGGATGAGCCTGGCAAGGCAAGAGGTAAAGTTCCAAAACAAACAGCAGCCTTTATTCTCTGCTTATATTTCAGGAATTTTTAACAGCATTGTGTGTCAAATACTGAATAAGATACCTCTTAAGAATGGGGAATTTTCCCTTTTTAAAGACTTGAATAAAAATATAACTAAATTCATTAACTGAATATATGCTTAGTAGTATAATTGTTTTGATAGCAAGTTAATATTCTTATAGTAATTTTCATAAGTATGCTTCATTTATCTGACATTTATGTGAATAAAACTTCATTTTAAAATAGTACTAGTCATTTATTCAACTTTCTAATGAAAAGAAAAATAAATGTTTTTGTTTCATTCAGGTATAACACAGTACTGTCCTTCTGGAATATAAATTATTAAGTGGATTTTAACATTAACTTATGCATTTGTACAGATTTAAAGGGGTAACAGAAAATAAGCAGATTTTGCATAGCATATTTATCATTTAATGATGGTTCAACTTTTCATTTTTGTAGTATTCATTACATAGTTCTGTTACACTGCAAAAGATTGTATAGAATGTTGACAAGTACAAAATAGTATGGAGTTGAGACAGTTTTCTCACACTTGTTACTTCAACCACAGAAGTAGCACATCTGCTTTTTGTAAGCAGAAATTCACATGTTTAAGATAATTGTTTTTGGTTCTTTTTTTTCTGTGAGTAAAATAAACTATCTTAATAAAGGAAGCATTTAAGATTAAAACCATTTGTATGCGGCACTCTTACTCATTCTCTATAAATAATGTTCATAAGAATGAGTTGTATTTATTTATTTATTAAAACATAACTGTGCTGTGCATTTTGTGCCATTTCAAAGTAGTTTCACAAGCTTTATTTAAATTAAACATCCCTAAATTTGAGAAGTAACATTATGGGGCCCACTTTGGTATTTGCTGGATAAGTAAAGTTTTAAAATGTACTGCTTTGATGTTTCACTGCTTTAATAAAGACTCTGAGAAAAGGAGATGGGTATTCTGCAGAAAAGTTCCTTTCTTTTCTGTAAGGACAGGCCGTAAGGATGAACACGGTGTTGCCCAGCTTAATAGTTGCTCTCACATATTCCTTCTCCAGATTGGTATATGGAGCTGTACATAATACAAACATACATTCTTGTCTCTAGTTAGCCACATTATAGTTAATGACCATATGGTCATTATGGTATAAGATCTACTGTCTGTTGTATTTATATTCCTCAAGCATATTGTTCCTTCAACTTCACAGTGTGTTAAACTATTTCAAAGGGAAAAAAATCCTTTCCCTCTTGTTTCTGGTTGTCCTATCAAGTGTAACCTTGGACCCTTATAGAGCAATTAGACCAGCCTCTATCCCCTCCTTTGTAATGAGGTTTCTTGCATTTCTGAGTCTATAACCCTTTAGTCTTCCCTAATGGGACATCATTATTCTGAAAGAAACAATGTAAATGTAAATGAATATTCTCATTAACGAGTCACAGAGAAACCTTTAGCGGTAGCACTGTGGTAATTCCGCTTGTTATTTCTCTGGTATTCCATGCAGGATTTTTTTTATAATTCATTATTAGTATTCAAAATTACTTGTTCTTTAATTTTGCATGGCTTTCATAATCCACTGTTCCAACTAGTTCAACCATGTCCTTGTTTTATTCTCCAGGAACCACCTGTGAAACGTTCAAGGTCTTTGTCCCCAAAGAACTCTATTACAGACTCAGAGGAGCTAAGGAAGCTGAGAAAAGCTGAAAGAAAGATTGAAAACTTAGAGAAGGCACTGCAACTAAAGGTGAACATTAAATCATTTCTTTTCTAGTAAGCATGCAAAGATGAAAATATACCAGAGTAAACATACATTTCACAAATTACTGCTTGTCATTTTTCTTTCCTGAATCCAATCACCTGTATAAAAGCATGCAATCAGTTGGTCTTGTTTTAAGATTTCTACAGATCAAAAAATAATTAAAAAATTTGCTACTTGAAAATCAAGTGATTATTTGCTATTCCAAATTATTTGGGAATATTTTGATATGAAATTAGGAAAATTTTTTATGGTTTCCTAGAAGCAAAAAAATAAAAAACTATAGCAAGTAGAAAGAGAATTTCTTGTTATTCTTCATATATGATAAACATTAAAAGTGATTATATTAACCTAGCTCAGATCATATAGAATTATAATTTATATAAAAATTATATAATCAAAATGGCAAAAGAGATTTTTGTCCATTTTACCTGATTTTATGTCAGAACATTTGACATTGGAATGAGCATTCTATAACTCATGTAAAAGAAGCATGTAACTAAAAGGCCTGTCTTTGAGAGCTTATATTCTTTAATATGTATATTGTAAATTCTGTTTCTCAGAGGAAGTTGTTCATGCATATTAAAACAATCTTAGGTGATTATATTGAAGACTATTTTTTGTGTGACTTTAATATGACAAACTTCTTGTTCCTCATTCACAGCTACCCTAATTCCTGCTTATTTGCAGTTTTGTCAAAAATTGATTATCAAATAGTCCTATGATATTCTATGATGAATCTAATGCTTACAAACATGATTGCAATCCAGTACATTTAAATCTTAGATTCTTTGTCATATAGAATACTGTTAGGTAGAGAAAGGTTTGACATAGATTATATGTGTTTTAGAACAAAATATGGTTAGAGATATAGTTAACTGTAAGCCATAATTAATATTACCTGTATTCACACTAAACACATTATGTGTTAATTTATCATTATTCGGAGTTTAACATTTCTAAAACAAAAGGAAATTATCAATTGTTGGTTCTATAAAAAATAAAATGATTAGATGAGCACAACTAACATTTAACATACTTGAAGATTATAAGAAATGTAGGTGAACACATGCGTTATTTGTTCATTCATGTGTTTACTCAATAGCAACTTACTGAGCATTGAAAGTACTCAAGCATCATTATTAGTCAGCTGTTCTAAAGGAGACATGGTGAGTTGCTGTCCTTCAAAACCATTTCTCTTTTGTCATGAGCTAGTCAGATAGGATAAAAGATTGCAAATCAGGTTTCTTGATGGGGTTTGTCCCTGCCTTGTAACTGAATGTCAAGTTTTTTTTGTTTTGTTTTTGTTTTTTTTTCCCCAAAATTGTGCTCAAAAACCCCAGTACCACCAGCCCCTCTGAGCTTTGCCTCTCCTGGAGCACCCCTTCATGCCACTCTGGCTGGAGGTCCTCTGACTCTAATAAATCTTGCTTTTAACCCTTTAAAAAATTAAAGAGGATGGTAAATAATTCCTTAGGATCTAGTATATTAAGTGTAACTGTGGGTGTAAGCACAGAATCTTACAGGCATTTTTATTTTTAAAAATATTTATTTGAAAAGCAGACAAAATGAGCCAGAGATCTCCCATCTGCTGTTCACTAACCAAATGCCTGCACCAGCTGGGGCTGAGCCAGGCCAAACCAGGTGCTAAGAACTCAATGTAGAGCTCCCTCGTACATGGCAGTATCTCAACTATTTGAGTCATCACCTGCTGCCTTTTTTTTTTTTTTTTTGACAGGCAGAGTGGACAGTGAGAGAGACAAAGGTCTTCCTTTTCCATTGGTTCACCCCACAATGGCTGCTGCAGCTGGCACACCGCACTGATCCGAAGCCAGGAGCCAGGTGCTTCCTCCTGGTCTCCCATGCGGGTGCAGGGCCCAAGCACTTGGGCCATCCTGGGAGTGCACAGCACTCCCAGGCCACAGCAGAGAGTTGGCCTGGAAGAGGGGCAACCGGGACAGAATCTGGCGCCCGGACTGGGACTAGAACCTGGGGTGCCGGCGCCGCAGGCAGAGGATTAGCCTATTGAGCCACAGCACCGGCCACTTGCTGCCTTCTAAGGTGCACATTAGCAGGAAGCTAGAATCAGGAGTGGAATTGGGACTCAAACCCAGGCACTCTGATGTAGGCTTCCAGAGTGATTTTCCAGAGTGATGTCTTAACTGGTTTCCAGAGTGATGTCTTAACTGTTGCCCCAGATGGCATCCCATAATGGGCATTTTTATTTAGAAAGCTAGTCTATCCAGGTGAGTGTTTTGGCACAGTGGTTTGAGCCACCTCTTGGTATTCCTGCATCCCGTATCAGAGGCCAGTTTGAGTCCTTGCTACTCTGTTCCATTCCAGCTTCCTCTGAATTTATCTTGGGAGGCAGCAGACGCTGGCTTATGTGGTTGGGCTCCTGTGACCCATGTGGGAGACCCAGCTGGAGTTTGAAGCTCCTGGGTTCTGCCTGGCCCAATCTTGGCTGTTATAGACATTTGGGGAGTGAGCCAGCAGATGGAAGGTCTCTCCTCTCTCTTGCTGTCATTCTGACTTTCAAAAAAATGAATACCTCAATTTATACAACAATCCATTCTATCATCTTCCTTCTCTTGCATAATTCTTAAAATTTGCATATTTGACTTTCTATCCTTTATTAGCCTGGGTTCTGTAGAAAAATAGAATATACAAGGGAATTTCAATAAGCCCATTGTAAAATAGAATTAAATGGTCACTTAGTTTTGGTACAAAAAAATTAGAAATGCATACATAGTTTTTTTTTTGTAATATATACTTTCCTTGAAATTTTATGAAGTACCCTAATATAATATATAAATATCCTAACATATAATACAAATAGATATTTATATATTTACTTCTAGTTATACATGGAAATATAATATAGCTACATATAATTCCAGACTACATATAAAGAGTTGTAATCTATAGTCACTAAGCTAGAGATACAGAGGAGCCAATTGAATAGTTGCAGTCTGAACCAAAAGGCTGTAGAACCCAAGAACTGATGGTGTAAGTTCAAGTCCAAGTCCAACTATGAGTGCAAAGTCAAAATACTGCTGATGTCCCAGCTCAAAGACAATCAGGCACAGAGATGGAAATCTTTCATACTCAGCCTATATTTTATTCAGGCTTTCATCTGATTGGAAGAAGCCCTACTGCATTGGGGAGGATAATAATCTTTGCTCAGTCTACCAGTTAAAATATTAATTTCATTCAGAAACACCTAGAAAGAATATTTAACAAGTATCCGTATAATCTGACAGATAAAATTAACCATCACATATCCCATTTTTTGCTTGGTCTGTCTTTGAAAGTCCCTTATTTTTGACAAGAAGTAGTATCACCATTCAAACACATTTAGGAGCTATGCTCTTCTCTCTCACCTCTTAAGTGTCTTGTCTCAAAATGAATCTCATTCCTTATTCCTGACAACAGCTATTATACGATAAGATCCCCAAGTTCATTCACAAAGTAAAATTCTTTTTGGGGAACTACCATTGTGGTGCAGTGGGTTAAGCCACCACTTGGCAATGTTGGCACCCTGTGTTAGAGCACTGGTTCAAGTTCTATCTGCTTGGCTTCAGTTATAGCTCTCTGATAAAAAGCATGGGAAGGCAAAGAAAGATGGCCTAAGTACTTGGGCCCTTGCCATCCACATTGGAGACCTTGATGGAGTGCCAGGCTCCTGGCTTTGGCCTGGCCCAACCTCAGCCATTGCAGCCATTTGGGGAGTGAAACAACAAAGTGTAGATCTTTTTATCAGTATCTCTTTCTCTGTTTCTGTCAGTTTCCTGTTCAAATAAATAAAATCATGAAAAATTATTTTTTCACATTTCTTTTTAATTTATAGTTATTTTATCTTTCATTTATAGTTATTCATTATATTTTAAGTAAAATACTAATAATGAATTTCAAATTTAATGTATTTTACATATTTGCAAGATGAGGATAAATGGGGGCATTTTTTTACCTTGTATTTTATAATTTAGTAGGATTTCTTATTTTAGAAGAACTAGATAGTTAAATGAAAAAAGCACAATAATCAATAACATTTAGCAAAATAGGTAGGTAAACAAACCCTGAATAATAAAGCAATTCCAAGGAGAATGATTGAGCCTGAATCCTTTTTAATTTATAATTTAATATTATTCATTCTTCATTCCCCATTTTTATGCTATAATATTAATATTGCTGTTACTCAAGTTCATGAAAGTACAAAATAATGTAGTAATTAATCATGTATTTGTATTAGTATCATAGGACTGTTTTAAAAATGTATGGCACAAACTGAGTAGCTTAGAATGGCAGGCATTTATTGAATCAAAGTTATGGTGGTAAAAAAGTTCAAAATTAGAGTCAGCAAAATTGGTTCTTATTGAGAAGTATGAAGGAGAGTGTTTTGTGCCTTTCTTGAAGTTTCTGACAGCCTCACAGATTTCTCGGTTAATAGATTGTATTCTTCACATTGTCTTTCCTCTATGCATGTTTCTCCCTCATATCTAAATTTCCCTTTTTATAAGGATATTTTATAAGGATATGACTATACTGGATTATTGCTTGCTCTACTGACTACATTTTAACTTGATTACCTGGCAATCTCCAAATAAAATCACATTCTTTGGTAGTAAGGGGTTAGGATTACAAAATACTCTTTTCTTGATGGGGTGGGGCACTTTTCAACAGATAACAAGTGTCTTGTTTTTAAAATAAATTTGTTGATATAGTGTTCCTTTTGCAGACCATTGGTCACTAATACATTTTGAATTTTTGTCATGGCTTTTGGTGTTCTGTGGACTACTGTTCTTTCAGAAGCTAATAAGAGCATGTTAGACAAAGATGTTCTATGCTCAAATAATTGTTGTAACAATGGATTAAAAGATTATTTTTGTGAGCCTTTAATATATTAATGTGTGCTGCAAATCTATAGAAATGAAGACACATTTTTTTTCCCAGATTTATTTGGTTATATTATACCTATTGATATTTTTCAAAAGACTGTTGTTCAATGTAAGGACCTATGGGAAATGCTGAAATGAAGACAAAAGACATGCTGCATGACAACATAGGTAGCTTTAGGGACTCCAGAAGATTACCAAGGGGATCTGAAAGATAAAGAGGCAAGTAAATTTCACCAATAAACCGTGGGCTATATCTGTCTACACTATGATGCACTGAGATGATGTTCTTTATTTATATCAGCAGTAAGGTGTGCATATTAACTTACTCTAACACTAGTTAGGACTTTTGTGTAGATATTTAGACATTATTGTGCTCAGCTTACTTTTGTTGCTAGCTGTAGTTTCAAGATGGCTGACCAACGCTTTTATATTAAAGTTATAGAAACTATTATAATTATAAACTATTTTTATAAAAATCACACAAATGATCCTGACTTCATGAATGTAGTGCTGTAACAACTTATAAAATAGCATTTGGAAACCAGTGTATCAGACCTTTGTGAAATCCTACTATCCTTGAGATCACTAATGCCATGAATCCCTGCTTTCATGACTTTCATGCATTTGGTGACTTGATTTTATTAGTACTTCTCATTATCATTTAATACCAATATGTTCTTTGAATACACTTTGTGTCATTTACTTCTTAATTCTGTGATATACATGAACTTTATATGTAAATATCCATAATGGGATCCTTACATTCTTGTTAAAATTTTATTTATTTACATGCTCTCATCCCCTGAAGATGGAACCACTGCTTTAAGAATAGTATCTTTGCTATTAGTTCACCCTATCTCATCAAGGAACTTTTGACTAAACCAAAAATTAAATCATTTCTACTCTTAGGAACTCAGAAAGAGCACTGCAGGTATCTTTGAGGATAGTCAGTTAATAGAACATTCTTATTTGTTTCTTTTTGTTTTTTTTAGTCAGACTTGTATACAGAATTTAGAACTTCTAGCTAGCTAGTTTAATTTGCAAAATCCATAGTAGGCACTCAGTAAATATTTTATTGAATAAATAATGAATAAATCTCATTCCATGGAATACTTTTATGAATATCCTCTTAGAAAAATATAGTGATTTGTGATATAAAATGTATTATTCATTCCTTGCCTTTGTTTTATTAAGATGTTTGGTGATCTTTGTAAGATCTTTGGTGATTCTATTTCCCAAATAAGGTGCTGTTGGTTTGACTAGATTATTGATTCGCTGTTAGGTGTCATATGAGACTTAGAATCACTACCCAAATATACATTTGCTAGAAGGCATATAAAAAGGGTATTTTCCTTATTATTTTGAGATATGCACCTTTTAGCAAATTACTTCAGCTGGTATCTCTACTAGCCACATTAAAATAGAGAAATATTTTTCTTTGAACTTTCCTCCTAATATGTACTTTTAAAATAAAATTTAGTGTGCATTTCTGAAATAGACAAAGGAATAATTCATGTGACTAATTTAACATCTGAATCACATTTTAATAACTGTATTCTGAAGAAAAAGCATGAATGAAACAGCATTTTTAAAAAATTAATATTATATATTATATCTATTAAGTGGTTTATAAGTCTAGTTTCATTTTAATAGTTTATATATTCATAATTTTATTATAATTATGTAAACACTCAGATATAATAAAGTAAGAAGCAAGTAAAGTCACACCAGAAAGGCTCATCTGTAAGACTATTTTCCTATTATTACTACTTAATGGAAAGAGACACTGATAAGAATTATTATAGAAAAACTTAAACTTGATAATATTGAACATTTTACAGTGAATCAGAAACTATAGCATCCAGTGCTTTGATTAATTAGTATGCCTAGTGCAGAGCTTGGGACATGATGAGTGATTTATAGAATTTAGGAGTTATCTATTGGGTCTTAATCTTGGTTTTAATAACGTAGTTTCTATTTGAGAATTAAGGAAGACATTGGGAATATATTCTATGATTAATGGTAGTTGTTAAAAATGCTAAAATTGTGTCGCACCGTGGCTCAATAGGCTAATGCTCTGCCTGTGGCACCGGCACATTGGGTTCTAGTCCTGGTCAGGGCGCCGGATTCTGTCCCGGTGGCTCCTCTTCCAGTCAGCTCTCTGCTGTGGCCCAGGAGTGCAGTGGAGGATGGCCCAAGTCCTTGGGCCCTGCACCAGCAAGGGAGACCAGGAGAAGCACCTGGCTCCTGGCTTCGGATCAGCGTGGTGCACCAGCCACAGCATGCCGGCCGCAGTAGCCATTGGGAGATGAACCAACGGAAAAGGAAGACCTTTCTCTCTGTCTCACTGTCTAACTCTGCCTGTCAAAAAAAAAAATCCTAAAATAGTAAAAGTACTAATAAAAATAAATATCCCATTAATTCAATGGAATCATTTTGAAATTACTAAGAAAAAAAGTTAAATGTCCTATTGTATTAATTTTTACTTCTTAGTCCATCTTTTTACTTAAGAATTTTTAATGATTCTAGCACAGAACTATAATGATTCCTGAAACATTGAGCTTATATTTGACAATTTTAAAGAAATTCATTACAAGTGTGATGAGGGATGAGCCTGGCTTCAATGAAGAATAATTTTCAGATAGCTATTGTTGAACTCTTATATAAAGTATTCATTTTTAGTTTAACTGTAAGTTTATTTTGAAATTATGTCTGGCCATGAATCTCTTCTAATATGATCTTTAAATATCTTATAATTATTTTATTAAAAATTTTCTAATATATTCTGTTATAATTCTCTGTGAGCGCTTTAGTCTTTTTTTTTTCTTTTTGTGAGGCAATAAGCTCCCCATCTAATGGTTCACACCCAAAATGGCCACATTGGCTTGGGAATGTAGGAGTAGACCAGGAAGAAGCTAGGACTTAGGAACTTAATCCAGGTCTGCCATTTGTGTTGCAGAACCCGATTATGTTAGCCATTCTTCCTGCTTCCAGCATTTGCATTAACAGGAAACTGGAACTAGGAACCACAGCTGAGTGTCAGAATTAAGAATTACAATATATGATGTGGGCCTTTTAACTAGTAGGCCAAACACTTGCTCCTTAAGTGATCCCAATAAACATAATTAACTTGTTTATCTATGAAAAGATACCAACATTATTAATTATTAATCTTCTATTTGATTAATTTATTTCACATACTTATTATTAGAAATTTTGTAGTTCAAAGAAAGGAAGTGATACATTGATTGATTACCAAATTTAGTATGAAAATTCAAGTTTGCATTTAAATTATTCTTTGTGTCTTAAAAGATATAAATGGTCTGAATTTTGAAAATGGAGAAACTGAAACACACTGAAGTAGCTATGTCAAAGTCAAATTTAGCAACTTGGAGCAACAAGCTTTGAACTGTTGTCAACATTTAGTATCCTGTATATGAAGCACATCTGATTCTGCAGTTGTACTGGACAAAATCTAAAATAGTACCCTAATTTGTTTACTTTTATTTCATAAACAAAACTATGCTATTTTTTTTTGAAAAAAAGAATTATTTATCTGAAAGAGTTACAGAGAGAGAGAAAGAGACAGAGAGAGAGGAGAGAGAGAGAGTGAGAATGAGTGAGATGAGCAGGCTAAAGCCAGAAGCTAGGAGCTTCATCTGGAACTCCTACAAGGGTGGCAGGGGCCCAAATACTTAAACCATCTCCATTGCCTTTCCCAGGCCATTAACAGGGAGCTGGATTGTAAGGGAAGCAGTGGGACTTGAACCAACATGCTTATGGGATGCCAGCATCACAGGCGCCACTTTGCCCTCTATGCCACAACACTGGCCCCTAAATTGTGCCACTTTTAAAGCAAGTTTGCAATAACTGTAATTTATATATCGTCTAACATTTTGCAGAATAAAATTTATTCTGAATATCTCTGTCAAATGACAACATTCTACACTTTTTTAAATCAAGTACCTGCATCTCCAAATGGCACATAGAATGCTTCTTGCTATATAGAAGATTCAAATATTTCCTAAGAATTACTTAATAAATGTGTCCTAGGGCTGGCGCCATGGGGCAGTAAGTTAATCCTCTGCCTGTGGCACTGGCATCCCCTATGGGCACCAATTCTAGTCCCAGATGCTCTTCTTCCAATCCAGCTCTCTGCTATGGCCTGGGAAAGCAGTAGAAGATGGCCCAAGTGCTTGGGCCCCTGCACCCACATGGGAGACTGGGAAGATGCACCTGGCTCCTGGCTTCGGATCAGCACATCTCTGGCCATTGTGGCTATTGCGTAGTGAACCAATGGAAGGATGACCTTTCTGTCTGTCTCTCCCTCTCGCTGTCTGTAACTCTGCCTCTCAAATAAATAAATAAAATCTTTTAAAAAAATGTCCTACTATAATATATTTAAAATAGAATGACAAAATAATCATTCTCCTGAGACACATAGAAATGTAGTAAAATAATCAAACTCTATGAGCTATCATTTTGTTGTCTAATTGAGAGGTAAGAGGTCAAACATTGAATTTGGCTCCTGTCAGAGCATCACTGTTAGTGTCTGGGAAGAAGAGAGGTAAAGAAGCTACCTTTTGTTTTGTGCTTCTTTAGGGGAGACACAGTGCCAGGGCCTCTGCCTTTGTTAATTATTCAATTTAATCACTATAATTTAAACCTATGTTTTCTTTTCCATATTTTGTGGGAAGAGAAATTGAATTTAAATAATGTTCTTAAGATTATGCAGCTAACAGGAGAAACCTTTAAGAATAGAATTCAGATCTTTTTCATGCCTACTTATGTGACTATAGTTTTAGAGTTCTTGGTCCTCAACCAGAAAAGATACAAATTCATTCAAATAGACATATGAATAGAGGTACACGAATATTTGAAATTCTTATGTGAAAAAAAATCTCAAGACATTATATGTTTTACCTGAGAAATATGGTTTTTAAGTAATATGAATATATTTTTGAGTAATAAGAATTGGAACTTCGCAAGTTTGTTTCATGCTTATACCTAATGAAAATTTATCACATATATTATATATTTATAAGTCGGTTACTGTAATTGTTTAATGTAGAATTTGAGAACAACAAAGTAGTGGCTATTTTGTGATTTCTTCAACAGTAGTAAGCTTTGCTCTCCTAGTTTTTCATGGTGGAACCCAGAAAGGTTAAACTGAGCTACTTCCAACATAGGTTCTATCTTATATCCTTCCTCCTCTGTGACCTTTGTACTTTATTACACATTAATCCTAAATGCATGGGCTAAGGAATGATATTTTCACTTCAAAAAAAATCATGCTTTGTGTGTGAAAAATTTTTGTGTTGAAATAGATACAAATATTCAAAATATTTTAAATAGGCTTGTGAAAAATTATATGCATGTTAAGAACAAAAAAGAAATGAAACCAATTACATAGTAAAATTGTGAATTACGTAAGCAGTTTTAAAAAAAAAGTACAGTGAGAGGGCTGAATTTATTAAGGGAACCTATTCTGTGATATGAAGTATTCTCTTTGTTCTTCTGCTTAAATATTAAAAAACCATTCATGTTTACATGCTATCTTCTTTTAAATTTCATATTTAGATGTTTAGCTTTCTATTTGAAACATTATATCATACTTTCTTCAAACTTACTTGCTATTTTGTGTTCTACAGAGCCAAGAAAATGATGAGCTAAGAGATGCCCATGAAAAACGCAAGGAAAGGCTACAGATGTTACAGACCAACTACAGAGCAGTAAAAGAGCAATTAAAACAGTGGGAGGAAGGCAGTGGCATGTGAGTTACCTAGCTCATAAAGACATTTCTCTAAATATTAAATGGAATGGAGTAGCATATATAGGTATTTTAATGGCTTTTGTTTGGTTTTAAAGAAATTATTTAGTAGTCAAATCTTTGTTCTGAATATTTAAATGAAGAATATGACAAATGAAACAGAGAAATATACTAGCCATAGCTATAGATTTTCCTATCATTTTCAACAATCCTTAGCAATAGGTGATTATGAATTATTGAGTAGGTTTTGCATATCAATAGAATTGCTGAAGTTTATAATTTAAAGCAAAGTAGTTAATATCCATATGATTTATATACTGCTTTTAAATAAATAAGATACTGTTAAAATATTTTTAACTGTAAAGGTACTTAAATTTTAATGGAAGATAGAAATATGAAATTTATACTTATAGTTAACTATCATAAAACTGTTTCAACCTAGTATGCAGTTTGAAGATCTTTACTATCCATCAGTTTGTTCTCCGGCTTATCTGAATGAATTGGCGGTCTCAGTTCAATTGCTCTGAACAGGTGTTCAGATCTTGGTTAGTCGTAAGTGGCTCCCCTGTTAACAGTATCAACAAAGGGCAAAGGACTGAATGAGTACAGAAAATCTACTACCCTCTCATCTTTTGAGATGGATCCTTTAGGGCAGTGTTGATGATACACATTGGTCTGTTCTGTAGAGAAATACTGTTTCTAAATTGGCCAGCACAGCACTTTTGAAAAATAAGAATGTACAGAAAATGAAAATGTAAGGGGCATATAGCATCACTTAAGCATAATTGTCACATCTAATTTTTTCTTTTGATGAATGGAAAGTATGTCATATTGCTTGTCAGTAAAGTGGTGATGAAGCAATTTGTCCTAGATTTAGCCAGTAACCACTACAGGAGTGCAATCTACTTTCTGACAAATTCACTGCTAATAGTTTGTTTTCAGATCAGGTGTCTATACTATAGTCAGATTGCTTAGCAGAAAATTCTAGATGAGTTGATTTGCCTATAGTCTTGGAGACTAGGACAGTTCTAGAGTGTATGTTTTATTACCACTAAACAAAAATGAGTGAGAGAAATAGACCTAAGAATATTATGTGTCTGCCTAAAGTTTGCTCTCCATAGCAGCAGTTTAGTGTTAGGAAATTATGATACAGGATTTTAATTTCTACATGCTTTGGTTTTAGGAAATTTAATTAATAGTGAACTTGGATTAAAATTTTGGTTATTAGGTATTTTTAAGTTTTAAGGAATGTGTAAATTACTTTTTTGTTGCATGTATATAACATGTTAATGAGAAAAGAAACTTCATTTTAAAAATAGGGATGAAATCAGAAAAATGAAGAGAGCAGATCCCCAACAACTTCGACAAGAAGATTCTGATGCTGTATGGAATGAACTGGCATATTTCAAAAGGGAGAACCAAGAACTAATGATTCAAAAGTGAGTTTTTTTACAACAACATAGACTTAGATGAACATTTGGGAAGAAATTTTTGTGGCTTCACACTCATTAAAGAAATACACTATAACATTAGAAAATGAAGTAATCTTTTACTTTTCCAATAAAAGCCATGAAAAAAGACTACCTTTAAAAATGTGTGTGTGTGTGTGTGTTTTATGCAATAACAAGTTGCACATTTGCTAGCTCTAACAGAAACTGTATAATATGATCTAGGGATTGTGTTAATTAACGTGGCTCTCATCTGTTGGAGGTGTCGCTCTTCATTAGCCTGTATTTTAGACACTGCCGTGCTTCATTTTTGGAATGAGGTGGAGAGGGGATAACCTAGCCAGCCATCCTTGTTTGATCTCCTAGATACATACGCAATGCAGAATGCCTGAGCTCTCTTGGTTCCCTGCCCTGTCCTGCTAATCCCAGCTGAGCTCATTATGGTGTAGCCTTGCTGCTACTCTTGGAGCCAGAGCTGTCCAAGCTAATTACTGGTAGCAGCAGAACTGCCTGTTAAGGGTCTGGTGTGGATCTGCTAACATGGTCCTTGGTAGTGACCTGCAAAAGACACAGGGGAATTGCTTTCTTTCTTGCTGTGCACTGACTGTCCTTTGGGCTTAATGCTGATCCCTTCACATAGGTCTTTTAGCTGCCCTAAGTATAAAACTTGATGAAGGATACTCATATTTTAGAAAACATACAGTTTGCTTGCTTGATCTTATAATTCACAAGCTATTATATTCAGCCTGGCAAAAAGAAAGAACACTTTTTTTTTGAGACAAAGAGGAGTTATACCAATATAATTAGCCTCTTCTGCTACTTAACTATTTGTTCATTTAGAGTTAATTTTTGATAGACTATACACTTTAAAAAAATGAATATCTTTATTGAATTTAGCATAATGTGGCATGATATAATTAAATTGAATTGTCTTTAGCTAGAAATCACAAGCTTCTTTTATATATAAAATTATGACATGTAATTTTTATTATTATATTTTCCGTGTAATATTAAATTTCTGAAGAAATGACCATGTTATATTTAAACATATATGGGCACTTACCTGTGAAAGTATAGAATATTCTAATAGTGCCAAATATTTGAAACTGATAATAAAGTCTGTTATCTGGAAAATTATTTTATAGAGTACATAGATTTGTCTTAGAAATATTTACTGGTAATTTTACTAGCTTACATAAATGTAATTCAGAAGCCATGTGTTCACCTATATATATGAAGTGTATTTTTAGTTTATTCAAAGAATTGTATTCCATCTATCATCACAATCAATTTTAAAACATTTTCGTCACCTCACTCTCTTAAACCCACATAACTTAACTATCACCACCCCAGTCATCCCATCTACCATTTCCAGCCCTAGGCAACTACGGTTCTGCTTACTGTGTTTTATCAATTTGCTTATTTGGACCATTTTATATAAATGGGTTCATACAATATGTGTTCCTTGTGACTAGATGCTTTCAGTTAGCATCATGTTTCTAAGATTCATCCATATTGTAGCATCTATCAACACTTGCTCTGATAATCTTTTATGACCTTCTCTCTCCACAAAAGGAAAGTTATTTTTGTAGAAATTCTAGTGGGTGAGATATCTAATGTAAGTAGCTGAGAAATCTAATTTATTTCAAGAGAATTCAGGCACATATGAGCTATAAGTAATATACATTCTTTAATGAAAGAAAAAGTAATGAGGTTTTTTTAAAAGAAAGTTTCAGAACTCAGAATTCTGATCTCTCAGCAGTATTTGTATATTACAAAAAGGTCTTCAAATTAAATGCTGAGTCACTGTTAAAGTATGGAACATTTTCCCCTGACATCAGTTTAAATTAACTAATGTGATAGCTGTTTGTAAAATAGTTATTTTTTGGATCAGCTTTAGCTTACTAAAATGTAATGAAATTTGATTTCAAACAGAATGCTGAAGAATTGAGTAAAGCTTAAATTATGTAGTAAAAGTTTCTTGGATGGTTATTTTGAGAAACATTTATTCAATAAACAAATGTGTCTGAGTTACTGCTGTGTGACAGGTGCTCTGCTTGGTGAATTTTTAAATGAGAACATCAGACAAAACTTCTGCTCTCCAGTAGCTTACATGGAAGCACATTCAGTGTTAAATTTTCTTAATGAAATGTGATCTTAAGAATGAAACTAATGTCAGAAAGTATCATAAATATAAAACATGACTTAAAAAAGTCAATCATTGAAGTTTGTTAATAAGGATAGAAATTTTTAATTTTGTTTTTGTAAATTTATATATAGCACATTGACTTTTTTAGTGTGTACTTTTACAAGTTATAACGTGTGTGTGTGTGTGTGTATTTGAGTAACTACCACCATAGCTCAAAATAGTTATATCATCTCAAATAATTTCCTTGTTCTGCTCCCATGTAGTTAAATACTCTCACTGCCCTTCAACACTTGATAACCACTTACTTGTTCTCCTGTCTAGGGCTTTGCCTTTTACTGAATGTAGTTTGCACAAAGTCACACAGCCTGTAACTTTTTGAGGCTGGCTTCTTTCACTCAGCATAATGGTTTTCAAATTCATTCAAGTTGGTTCATCCAGCTTCTTCCTTTTTCTTGCTAAATATCATTCAATTGTATGGCTGATTAACTGTTAATCTAACTGATGAAGGAACAAGTCTTTTCTGATTTTTTTTTGTTGCAATTATGATTGGAGTTTCTATATACAGGTTTTTATGTGATCATATTTTTATTCATTCTTTATGTTAAATACCTAGGAGTTGTATTACTGGGTCATATGATCAGTATGTGTATAATGGAATAAAAAACCGAGAATGGTTTTCCAGAGTAGCAATACTATTTGCATTTTCACATATTCTGGAGAGTCCAGTTGCTCTGTATATTTGTCAGGACTGGGTGTTACCAATCTTTTAAAAACCACTCCAAAAGCAGTGTGTTGGTATCCAATTGGGATTTTCATTTTCATTTCTCAAATTGCTAATGACATTGATTGTCTTTTTTAACATTTATTTTTTATTTTTTTGAAAGGCAAAATGACAGAAAGACACAAAGAGAGAAACCTTCCATCTGCAGGTTAATTCCTCAGTGACCTAAGTCAGGAACCAAGAATTGCATCCAGGTCTCCCATATGGGAGAGATAATAGCAGTCCCCTCAAATTGTTTTCTGTTGTTAAGCTTTATGAATTCTTTATCCATGCTGAATATAAGTCCTTAGTGAAATATGTGGTTTAAAAATAGTTTCTGCCATCCTGTAGATTATCTTCTTGGTCTCTTGATTTTTAAAAACATGTTAGTTTATTTTTATCTACCTGAAAGCGTGACAGAGAGAGATGAGAGATCTTCTACCTGCTGTTGATCTCTCTAAATGCCCACAACATCCAGGGTTGGCTGGATCAGGCCAAACCCAGGAGCCCAGAACTCCATCTGTGTCTTCTATGTGTATACTTCAGCAATTGTCTGCTGCCTCCCAGGACGCATTAACAGGAAATCAGATCAGAAGCAGAACAGCTGGAACTTGACTTGCACTCTGATATGGGAAGACTGTCCCAAGCAGCAGCTTAAGCCACTAATCCACTTTACCACAATGCCTGTCCATTAACATTGTTTGTTTGTTTGTTTTGGTATTCTTTTTCTTTAGTTTTGATGCAATCATATTATCAGTTTTAACCTCTTTTATGCATCATGACTTGATGGCATATCTAGACTTTTTTCATCACAAGCATCTTATCTCATATTTTCAAATTATAAAATGTTTAAACATTTTATATTTAGCTCTACGATCCATTTTGAGCTGCTTTTTTGTATGAGGTGTGAGTTTAAGTTAAAGTACATTTTTTTCAAATATATGTTGTATCAATATCATTTTTGAAAAGGCTATGCTTTCTTCAATAAATTATATTTGTAACTGTCCAATATCAATTAATTATATTTCTATGAGTCTATTTTGGGACCCTTTTATTTCATCAATGTACATTCCTAAGCTTTCATGAAGCTCACACTGTCTTGATTAGTATAGGTTTCTTTTCTTTTTTTTTTTTTAAACTCTTATTTAATGAATATAAATTTCCAGAGTACAGCTTAAGGATTACAATGGCTTCCCCCCCACAAACTTCCCTCCCACCTGCAACCCTCCCCTTTCCCGCTCCCTCTCCCTTTCCATTCACATCAAGATTCATTTTCAATTCTCTTTATATATAGAAGATCAGTTCAGTATATATTAAGTAAAGATTTCAACAGTTTGCCCCCACATAGCAACACAAAGTGAAAAATACTGTTGGAGTACTAGTTATAGCATTCAATCACAATGTACAGCACATTAAGGACAGAGATCCTACATGATATTTTTTAAAAATTGATTAATTTTCTATGCAATTTCCAATTTAAAACCAAGTTTTTTTTTTCATTTTCAATTATCTTTATATACCGAAGATCGATTCAGTATTTCATCAGTTTGCACCCACACAGAAACACAAAGTGTAAAAATACTGTTTTAGTACTAGTTATAGCATTACTTCACATTGGACAACACATTAAGGACAGATCCCATATGAGACAAAAGTACACAGTGACTCCTGTTGTTGACTTAACAATTTGACACTCTTGTTTATGGTGTCAGTAATCTCCCTAGGCTCTAGTCATGAGTTGCCAAGGCTATGCAAGCCTTTAGGGTTTGCTGACTTTGATCTTATTTCGACAGGGTCATAGTCAAAGTGGAAGTTCTCTCCTCCCTTCAGAGAAAGGTACCTCCTTCTTTGATGACCCCGTTCTTTCCACTGGGATCTCACTTGCAGAGATCTTTCATTTAGTTTGTTTGTTTTTGTTTTTTTGTTTGTTTGTTTGTTTGTTTCTTTTCCAGAGTGTCTTTGCTTTCCATGCCTACAATACTCTCATGGGCTCTTCAGCCAGATCCGAATGCCTTAAGGGCTGATTCTGAGGACAGAGTGCTATTTAGGACATCTGCTATTCTATGGGTCTGCTGTGTCTCCCGCTTCCCATGTTGGATTGTTCTCTCCCTTTTTGATTTTATCAGTTAGTATGAGCAGACACTAATCTTGTTTGCGTAATCCCTTTGACTCTTAGACCTATCAGTGTGATCACTTGTGACTGAAGATGATCACTTGGACTAGTGAGATGGCATTGGTACATGCCACCTTGATGGGATTGTATTGGAATCCCCTGGCACGTTTCTAACTCCACCATTTGGGGCAGGTCCGATGGAGCATGTCCCAAATTGTACATCTCCTCCCTCTCTTTTTCCCACTCTTACAGTGCAGTTTTCTAATAAGCATTACATTCAGCTTATGAGAGTAGACAACTTCACTGTTCTCTTCAAAATTGTTCTGGCTTTTCTACTTCCTTTGCCTTCCCAAATAAGTTTTAGCTATAAGAATAGGCTTAAGCCGGCGCCGTGGCTCAACAGGCTAATCCTCCACCTTGCGGCGCCGGCACACCGGGTTCTAGTCCTGGTCAGGGCGCCGGATTCTGTCCCCATTGCCCCTCTTCCAGGCCAGCTCTCTGCTATGGCCCAGGAGTGCAGTGGAGGATGGCCAAGTGCTTGGGCTCTGCACCCCATGGGAGACCAGGAGAAGCACCTGGCTCCTGCCATTGGATCAGCGTGGTGCGCCGGCCACAGTGTGCCGGCCATGGCAGCCATTGGAGGGTGAGCCAACAGCAAACACTGTCCACTCTGCCTGTCCAAAAAAAAAAAAAAGAATAGGCTTAAAACACACACATACACACAGAAGTCATGAAGGAATTTCAGTTGGAATGCTGCTAAGTCTGTAGATCAGTTTAGCAAGATATTAACTATGTTGAATCTACTGTCATATTTTGATTTTACTTTTTTACTAGTGTTTTGAATTTTCAGCTTACAGATCATATTTGTTGAATATGTTTTTTATATTTGTTCCAAAGTATTTGATTAATGGAACTGTTTTTTAGTAGTATTTTAATTTTCATTTGGGTTTCTAATTGTACATTGTTAATATCTAGCAATGTTACATTTTAACATGCCAGCATTTTATCTTGCAATGTTAGACCTAAGTCTATTGTGTTATTATTTATTTTCTGTTTTTTTTCCTGTCCCCCTTTTTTTCCTTTCTATAAATTACTTGAACATTTTCAGAATTTTTACTTCATTTACAATTTTTTAGCATGCTGGGTCTTCAAAAACTTTGTGGAAAATGAAATTAAAAGGTGTTTTTTTTTGTAAATAAAATTAGAAATACACTTATATGAGGAATCTTCAAAAAAGTGCATGAACATATATATTATGAAAAAACCTATGCATGGATTTCAAAATTTTTTGCACCAAAATAAAATTGTGTTTTAATTCCATGTTCTGTGTTTTGAAGTACTTTCTTTATTTCCTTAAATAGTGTTATTGATGTTTGCTCTAGAGATTACATTATACTTATATAATGCATTAAAGTTCACTAGTAGCAACATTTTAAACCTTTTTTTTTTTTTTTTTTTTTTTTTTTTTTTTTTCTTTTTTAAATTAAACTTTTATTTAATGAATATAAATTTCCAAAGTATAGCTTGTGGGTTACAATGGCTTCCCCCGTCCCATAACCTCCCTCCCGCCCGCAACCCTCCCCCCTCCCGCTCCCTTTCCCCCTCCATTCGTGTAAAGATTCATTTTCAATTCTTTTTGTATACAGAAGATCAGTTTAGTATATATTAGGTAAAGATTTCAACATTTTGCCCATATAGCAACATCAAGTGAAAAAACTACCATTGGATTACTAATTATAGCATAAAATAGCAATGTACAGCACATTAAAGACAGAGATCCTACATAATTTTTTTTCAAAATAATTAATTTTCTATGCCATTTCCATTTTAACACCAGGTTTTTTTTTTTTTTTTCATTTCCAATTCTCTTTATATACAGAAGATCACTTCAGTATATAATTAGCAAAGACCTCATCAGTCTGCGCCCACACAGAAACGCAAAGTATAAAAATACTGTTTCAGTACCAGTCGTAGCATCACTTGGCTTTAGACGACACATTGGGGACAGATCCCGCATGGGGTGTAAGTACACAGTGACTCCTGTTGCTGACTTAACAATTTGACACTCCTGTTCATGGCGTCAGTAATCTCCCTGGGCTCTAGTCATGAGTTGCAAGGGCTATGGAAGCCTTTAGGGTTCGCTGACTTTGATCTTATTCCGATAGGGTCATAGTCAAAGTGGATGTTCTCTCCTCCCTTCGGAGAAGGGTACCTCCTTCTTTGATGGCCCCGTTCTTCCCACTGGGATCTCACTCACAGAGATCATTCACTTAGGTCTTTTTTTTTTTTTCCCATGGTATCTTGGCTTTCCATGCCTGCTATACTCTCATGGGCTCTTCAGCCAGATCTGAATGCCTTGAGGGCTGATTCTGAGGCCGGAGTGTTGTTTAGGACATCTGCCATCCTATGAGTCTGCTGTGTATCCCACTTCCCATGTTGGATCTTTCTCTCCCTTTTTGATTCTATCAGTATTAGCAGATACTTATCTTGTTTGTGTGATCTCTTTGACTCTTAGACCTATCAGAGCTATCAATTGTGAGCTGAAATTGATCACTTGGACTAGTGCGATGGCATTGGTACATGCCATCTTGATGGAATTGTGTTGGAATCCCCTGCACATTTCTAACTCCCCCATTTGCAGCCAGTCCGATTGAGCATGTTCCTAATTGTTTACCTCCTCCCTCTCTTTTTCCACTCTTAGATTTAACAGGGATCACTTTTCAGTTAAAATTTAAACACCTAAGAGTAATTGTGTGTTAATTACTGAGTTCAACCAATAGTACTAGAACAACAACAACAACAACGAATACTAAAAAGGATAGAGTATTACATTGTACATCTAAAGTCAGGACAGGAGCTGATCAGTTCATTGTTGCTTATAGTGTCCATTTCACTTAACAGGTTTTCTCTTTGGCGCTCAGTTGTCACCGATCAGGGAAAACAAATGAAATTTGTCTCTTTGGGACTGGCTTAATTCACTCAGCATGATGTTTTCCAGTTTGCTCCATCTTGTTGCAAATGACTGGGTTTCATTGTTTCTTACTGCTGTATAGTATTCTATGGAGTACATGTCCCATAATTTCTTTATCCAGTCTACTGTTGATGGGCATTTGGGTTGGTTCCAGGTCTTAGCTATTGTGAATTGAGCTGCAATAAACATTAATGTGCAGATGGCTTTTTTATTTGCCAAATTAAATTCCTTTGGGTAAATTCCAAGGAGTGGGATGGCTGGGTTGTATGGTAGGGTTATATTCAGGTTTCTGAGGAATCTCCAGACAGACTTCCATAGTGGCTTAACCAGTTTGCATTCCCACCAACAGTGGGTTAGTGTCCCTTTTTCCCCACATCCTCTCCAGCATCTGTTGTTGGTAGATTTCTGAATGTGAGCTATTCTCACCGGGGTGAGATGGAACCTCATTGTGGTTTTGATTTGCATTTCTCTGATTGCTAGTGATCTTGAACATTTTTTCATGTGTCTGTTGGCCATTTGGATTTCCTCTTTCGAAAAATGTCTATTGAGTTCCTTGGCCCATCTCTTAAGTGGGTTGTTTGTTTTGTTGTTGTGGTTTTTCTTGATTTCTTTGTAGATTCTGGTTATCAATCCTTTATCTGTAGTATAATTTGCGAATATTTTTTCCCATTCTGTTGGTTGCCTCTTCACTTTCCTGACTGTTTCTTTCGAGGTACAGAAGCTTCTCAATTTGATGCAATCCCAAATGTTAATTTTGGTTTTGACTGCCTGTGCTTTTGGAGTATTTTCCAGGAAGTCTTTGCCTGTGCCTATATCTTGCAGGGTTTCTCCAATGCTCTCTAATAATTTGATGGTTTCGGGTCGTAGATTTAAGTCTTTAATCCATGTTGAGTGAATTTTTGTGTAAGGTGATAGGTATGGGTCTTGCTTCAAGCTTCTGCACGTGGAAATCCAATTTTCCCAGCACCATTTATTGAATAGACTGTCCTTATTCCAGGGATTAGATTTGGATCTTTGGTCAAATATAAGTTGGCTGTAGATGTTTGGATTGATTTCTGGTGTTTCTATTCTGTTCCATTGGTCTATCCATCTGTTTCTGTACCAGTACCATGCTGTTTTGATAACAACTGCCCTGTAGTATGTCCTAAAATCAGGTATTGTGATGCCTCCGGCTTTGTTTTTGTTGTACAGGATTGCTTTGGCTATTCGAGGTCTTCTGTGTCTCCATATGAATTTCAGCATCATTTTTTCTAGATCTGTGAAGAAGGTCTTCGGGATCTTGATGGGTATTGCATTGAATGTATAAATTGCTTTTGGGAGGATAGACATTTTGATGATGTTGATTCTTCCAATCCATGAGCATGGAAGATTTCTCCATTTTTTGGTATCCTCTTCTATTTCTTTCTGTAAGGTTTTGTAGTTTTCATCGTAGAGATCTTTAACGTCTTTGGTTAAGTTTATTCCAAGGTATTTGATTGTTTTTGTAGCTATTGTGAATGGGATTGATTTTAGAAGTTCTTCCTCAGCCGTGGCATTGCCTGTGTATACAAAGGCTGTTGATTTTTGTGCATTGATTTTATATCCTGCTACTTTGCCAAACTCTTCGATGAGTTCCAGCAGTCTCTTAGTAGAGTTCTTTGGGTCCCCTAAATAAAGAATCATATCATCTGCAAAGAGGGATAGTTTGAGTTCGTCCTTCCCGATTTGTATCCCTTTAATTTCTTTTTCTTGCCTAATAGCTCTGGCCAAAACTTCCAGAACTATATTGAATAGCAGTGGTGAGAGAGGGCATCCCTGTCTCGTACCAGATTTCAGTGGAAATGCTTCCAACCTTTCCCCATTCAATAGGATGTTGGCCGTGGGTTTTTCATATATTGCTTTGATTGTATTAAGGAATGTTCCTTCCATACCCAGTTTGCTTAGAGTTTTCATCATGAAAGGGTGTTGTATTTTATCAAATGCTTTCTCTGCGTCTATTGAGAGAATCATATGGTTTTTCTTCTGCAGTCTGTTAATGTAGTGTATTACGTTGATTGTTTTGCGAATGTTGAACCATCCCTGCATACCGGGGATGAATCCCACTTGGTCTGGGTGGATGATCTTTCTGATGTGTTGTTGCATTCTATTGGCCAGAATTTTATTGAGAATTTTTGCATCTATGTTCATCAGGGATATTGGTCTGTAATTCTCTTTCAGTGTTGCGTCTCTTTCTGGCTTAGGAATTAAGGTGATGGTGGCTTCATAGAAGGAATTTGGGAGGATTCCCTCTTTTTCGATTGCTCTGAATAGTTTGAGAAGAATTGGAGTTAGTTCTTCTCTAAATGTCTGGTAGAACTCAGCAGTGAATCCATCTGGCCCTGGGCTTTTCTTTGTTGGGAGGGCCTTTATTACTGTTTCAATTTCTGTGTCAGTTATTGGTCTGTTTAGGTTTTCTATGTCTTCCTGGCTCAATTTAGGGAGGTTGTATGTGTCCAAGAATCTGTCCATTTCTGATAGATTTTCTTGTTTGCTGGCATACAAGTCCTTGTAGTAATTTCTGATGATTCTTTTTATTTCTGTGGCGTCTGTTGTTACGTTTCCCATTTCATCTCTGATCCTATTGATTTGGGTCTTTTCTCTTCTTTTTTTAGTGAGTTGGGCCAATGGGGTGTCAATTTTGTTTATTTTTTCAAAAAACCAGCTCCTCGTTTGGCTGATTTTTTGTAATGTTTTTTTGGATTCAATCTTGTTGATTTCTTCTCGGATTTTAATTATTTCTCTTCTCCTACTGGGTTTGGGTTTGGTTTGCTGCAGATTTTCTAGATCCTTGAGGTGACTTGAAAGCTCATCTATTTGGTGCCTTTCCAATTTCTTGATGTAGGCACCTATTGATATAAACTTTCCTCTTAACACTGCTTTTGTTGTATCCCATAGGTTTTGGTATGTTGTGCTGTTATCCTCATTTACTTCCAGAAAATTTTTGATTTCTCTTTTAATTTCTTCTATGACCCATTGTTCATTCAGGAGCATGTTGTTCAATCTCCATGTGTTTGCACGTGCTCTAGGGATTCCTGAGTTGCCAATTTCCAATTTCATTCCTTTGTGGTCTGAGAAGCTGCATGGTATGATTCTAATTCTTTTGAATTTGCTGAGACTTGCTTTATGGCCTAGTATGTGGTCAATCCTAGAGAGGGTTCCATGTACTGCTGAGAAGAATGTAAAGTCCTTAGATGTAGGATGAAATGTTCTGTAGATGTCTGTTAGATCCATTTGGGCTATAGTGTCATTTAAATCTACTGTCTCCTTGTTGATCTTCTGTCCTGTTGATCTGTCTATCTCTGAGAGTGGAGTATTGAAGTCCCCCAGTACTATTGTATTAGGGTCTAAGTCTCCCTTTAAGTCCCTTAACAAGTCTTTTAAATAGGCTGGTGCCCTGTAATTAGGTGCATATACGTTGATAATCGTTATATCTTCCTGTTGAATGGATCCCTTAATCATTATATAGTGCCCCTCTTTGTCTCTCCTAACAGTTTTTGTGGTAAAGTTTATGTTGTCCGATATTAAGATGGCTACGCCCGCTCTCTTTTCATTTCTGTTGGCGTGGTATATCTTTTTCCAGCCTTTCACTCTCAGCTTGTATGGATCATTGTTGGATAGATGGGTTTCTTGTAAGCAGCAAAAGGATGGGTTTTGGTCCTTAACCCAATCGGACAATCGGTGTCTTTTAACTGGACAGTTCAAGCCATTAACATTCAATGTGACTATTGAGAAGGAGTAACTTTGCCCTGCCATTTGCCAAAGATATTTTCTAATATCTGGTTTGAGCTTCTTGTGATCTTTTGCTCTGAGGTTTCCTTCCTTTACCTTCTTTCATATTGGTGACCGTGTTTCTGTGTTTCTGTATGTAACACATCTTTAAGCATCTTTTGCAGGGCTGGACGAGTGGCGACGAATTCTTTCAATTTCTGTTTGCTGTGAAAGGTCTTAATTTCACCTTCATTCACAAATGAGAGCTTTGCAGGATATAATATTCTGGGCTGGCAGTTTTTCTCTCTTAGTACCTGGGCTATATCTCGCCATTCTCTCCTGGCTTGTAGGGTTTCTGATGAGAAATCAGCTGTAAGTCTAATTGGAGATCCTCTGAGAGTAATCTGGCGTTTCTCTCTTGCACATTTTAGGATCTTTTCTTTGTGTTTCACTGTGGTGAGTTTGATTACGACGTGTCTTGGTGAGGATCTCTTTTGATCATGTTTATTAGGGGTTCTCTGAGCTTCCTGTACTAGGATGTCTCTGTCCTTCTCCAAACCTGGGAAATTTTCTGCTAGTATCTCACTAAAAAGGCCTTCTAATCCTTTCTCCCTTTCCATGCCTTCAGGAACTCCTAGAACCCGAATGTTGGGTTTTTTAATAGTATCCTGTAGATTCCTAACAGTATTTTTTAGATTACTGATTTCTTCTTCTTTTTTTTGATTTGACTGTTTCCTTTCCTGTTCTCTGTCTTCTAATTCCGATATTCTCTCTTCTGCTTCATCCATTCTGTTTTTAAGGCTCTCTAATGTGTTTGCCATTTGATCTATTGAGTTCTTCATTTCATTGAGATTTTTTGCCAGTACTGCAGTTTCCTGTTCCACTAATTTTTTCATTTCATTTTGATTCCTCCTTAATATTTCATTTTCACGGGAGAGATTTTCTATCTTGTCCATTAAGGATTTCTGTAGTTCAAGAATTTGTTTTTGAGAACTTCTTAATGTTCTTATGAAATTTTTGCCATCTGCTTCGTGCATTTGCTCTAACTGTTCCTCTTCATAATCTTGCATTGGCGTGTCTTGTTCACTTGGGGGCGTCATAGTGCTATCCTTATCTTTGGTACCTCCGCTTCTATGTTTCTTGCTTGGCATGTTAGAGATAGTTTGTGGTGTTTTTGTTTTTGTTTTTGTTTTGGTTTTTGTTTTTGTTTTTTTCTCTCGTTATACTGTGCCTCTGAGTGAGCTGTCTGTTTTGTTGGAGCCTTAGGGGCTGTGATGGGTGTGGCTAGAGAGCTATGCTTGTTTCTTGAGGTTTAAGGCTGTGTAAAGAGCGACTCTCCTGGATTACTTGCTCCTTGCTGGGACGCTCTCTCTCTCTCTCTCTCTCTCTCTTTTTTTTTTTTTTTTTTCTTTTGACTCAGTTGGGAGTGGAGTTGAGGGTAGTTGAAATCTAGCCTCTGTGGGTATTCGTTTGATTTATGCCTGGGAACATACACAGGGTTTATGCAGCCCTCAATGTGTTCTCCAGTTTCGCTAATGATACTGAGTTTGGCTGAGCTTTACATATGTAAAATCGCGGTGCTCTTTGTTTTGCTTGGTGAGTGAAGGGAGAGGCCTCTGTTCCCCCTCCCCCCAGTGTCTCGGACTTCTCAGGTCTTTGTCTTACCGACCTCCGTTCCCGCGCTGGCGAGATTCTGTGGCTCTGGCTCCTCTCCCGCTCGGCTCGTCTCGGTTGGTTTTCCACGCGGTGGGTTCCCTGTAAGTCCTCCGTGTCTCATCCACAAGGTCCGGAAGCGTCTCCTCTGCAGTTTTTTTTTTTTTTGAGTCTTTTCCTGAGGCTACAGTAATTCCACTTTTATGAGAGTTTATTTTCCCAAACTAAGGCACACGTCCTCACTATCCGCCATCTTCCGGGCTCCACATTTTAAACCTTAAAGTGGAGTGTAGAAACCTCACTTTCATTTGTATCTCTTTACGCTTCCCTCTTTTTACTATAATTTCTTAAATATTTTTCTAATTACAATGAGTATTTCCTCACATGAAATTTTTATTTTGTCTCAATTGTCAAACATAATTTTTATTTTTTTAATTTTTTAAACTTTTATTTAATGAATATAAATTTCTAAAGTACAGCTTATGGATTGCATTGGCTTCCCCCCCCCCATAACTTCCCTCCCACCCGCAACCCTTCCCTTTCCCGCTACCTCTCCCCCTCCATTCACATCAAGATTCATTTTCAATTCTCTTTATATACAGAAGATCAGTTTAGTATATATTAAATAAAGATTTCAACAGTTTGCACCCACATAGCAACACAAAGTGAAAAATACTGTTGGAGTACTAGTGATAGCATTAAATCACAATGTACAGCATATTAAGGACAGAGATCCTACATGATATTTTTATTTTAAATAAATATCTTAAATATTTAATATTAAAAAAATCTTAAATATTTTTCTAATTACAATGAGTATTTCCTCACATGAAATTTTTATTTTGCCTCAATTGTCAAACATAATTTTTAAATACAAAATTTGGATAGCCTATGATATTTACCCATAAATATTTTTAATTTTTTACTGTTTTTCTTCATTTCTAACTATTTTTTTTTCTTTAATGTTTTCTTTCAGTATGAAGAACTTGATTTCAATATTTTGGCATCAAACTCTGGTTTCCTTTATCTAAAATATATTAATCTTCAATGCTGAAGGATATTTTCACTAGATATAGAATTCTAGGTTAGTAGTTCTTTTCTTCATCAGTTGATAAATACACTACTTCCTTCTGTCTCCATGGATTCTGATGAAAATTGCACTGCTTGAATCATTTCTTCTACATGTAATATTTCATTCTTGCTACTCATTTTCAATCATTCTTTTTCTTTTTAGAAGTTTGATTATAACATCTTGGTATAGATTTCATTGAGCTTGTCTTATTTGGGATCCTCTTTTCTTCTTGAAACTCTAGGTTTGTACCTTTTTCCAAATTATGGAAATTTTGGTCATTACTTATTTAACTATTTTTGAGGCCACATTCCTTCTCTTTATTTTTTCAGGACTCTAAATGAGAGTAATATTTAAATCTTTCATTTTGAACCACAGATGCTTTAGACTCTGGTCATTGTATTTTTTAGCCTATTGTAACTCTTTTAGTCAGATTGAGTACTTTCTATTGTTGTGTCCTCAAGTTTACATGTTATCTCTCCTCTCATAGTCACCTCTGCTATTAAGCCCATGCAATATGTTTTTATTTTGGTTCTTGTAATTTTTAGTGGTTTTTTTTTTTTTTTTTTTTTCGACAGGCAGAATTAGATACTGAGAGAGAGAGACAGAGAGAAAGGTCTTCCTTTTCCATTGGTTCACCCCCCAAATGGTCGTTGTGGCTGGCGCACTGCGGCCTGCACGCTGCGGTGATCCAAAGCCAGAAGCCAGGTGCTTCCTCCTGGTCTCCCTCCACTGCCTTCCCGGGCCACAGCAGAGAGCTGGACTGGAAGAGGAGCAACCGGGACAGAACCGGCGCCCTAACCGGGACTAGAACCTGGGGTGCCGGCGCCACAGGCAGAGGATTAGCCAAGTGAGCCGCAGCGCCAGCATATAATTTTTAGTTTTAAAATTTCCATTTGATTCTTCTTTCTACAGCCTGTTTATTTGCTGAGAGTTGCTAATGTATTTGTTTTAAGAATGTTCATAAATGTTCCTTGGAATATTTTCATCATAGTTGCTTTAAAATTCTTGTGAATTAATTCTGACATATTCATTATCTTCTGTGGATATCTATTGATTATAATTTCTCTTCAATTTGAGAACCTCTTTATTTTTGGTACAATGAGTAATTAAAAAAAAATCTCCAGGACATGTGGAGTGTTATATTTTCAGATGTTGGATCTTATTTCAATATTTTGTTTTAATAGGCCTCTGATGATATCATGCCTGAGGGAGAGGGTCAGCTCATTACTGCTAGGAAAAGGTAGTCCAACCTCCTAATTTGATCTTTGCTGATTTTTGCATTTAAGGGGGTAGGAAAGGTTACTGCTTGGTGAAGGCTGAAGATGGGCTTCTTATTCAGCTTTTGTTGACAGAAGGAGCATGGCTATATTTTATTTTTGTTATATTTCCCTCCAGTGGTATATGGCTAAGTGGAATAAGCATGGTCAACAAAATTTTTGCTTGCTCACCTCTTTTTTGGTTCCTTGGCTACAGACAGCAGGCTTTCGAGGGATTTCTTCTTATTTTGTTTTTCCTTTCTGTTTGTTTATTGGTACTTCTCAGTGATGGGTATCTCAAGTACCTAGTTGGAGACATTTAGGAAATATAAAGAAAGTTTAGGGAATTTACCACTGTTTTATTTCTGTAGTGTTATTCCCTATCTTGTTCTTCTCCCTGCCTTTTAGACTCTTCTGTTTTTTACACGTATTATCTTGAGGCTTTTTATATTTGACCATATGAAGCAATATTGGCACATACGTTTATTCCTTTCTATTGGGAACCAGGAGTTTTAGCTATTTCTACTATGGTGCAGGCAGCCTTATTTTTGTGTCATATATTAACATGCAGTTTAATACTAAATCTTCATTATAAATGTAGTAAAACTTACCCCTATTTCCACAGTAATTATCTTTTAAATGTAAGGCTAGAATCCACAAAAGAAGATATACTCCTCTTCCCCTCTTCCTCCTATTATTTTTTAAAAAGATTTATTTATGTTGAAAGTCATAGTTACAAAGAGTGAGGGAGTGACACAGAAAGAGAGATCGTCCAATCTTTGCTTTACTCCCCAGATGGCCGCACCAGTGAGGTCTGGGGCAGGCAGAATTCAGAAGCCAGGAGCTTCACTGGGGTCTCCCACATGAGTTGTAGAGGACCAAACACTTTGGGATCTTTTGCTGCTTTTCCCCAGCCATTAGAAGAGAACTGCATTGTAAGTGGAGCAGCCAGGACACAAACTGGTGCCCTTATAGGATGCTGGTGTCCCAGGCAGTGGCTTTATCCGTTAGGCCACAATGCCAGCCCCTCCTCTTACTACTACTTCTAAAACAAATTTAAACAATACTTCCAAATCCAGTCTTAACAGTTAAAGTAACTTGGAGGCTGGCATTATAGCAACGCGGATAAATCCACTGCCTCTGATGTGGGCATCCCATATGGGCATTGGTTTGAGTTCTAGCTGCTTCACTTCTGATACAGCTCCATCTTTGATAAAATGTGAGGCCATTGTAAAAGGGTGGCATATTATTTCCCTTTCTTTTTACTAGTGCTAGGCAGAGTGCCCAGCTGCAGTAATTTATATAGGCTACAGATTAGTAGAAAAAGACCAAAACTACCAAACCATTGCAAGTTCCTGGTATATTTAGCCAAGGACACAGAAAACATGCAAAAATGTTGATACATCTAGGATTCCTGGCAAGGACATGCAGCTGTGGTTAACAGTGTGTAATGTGTAATTTACTAGACTAGAAAAACTTAACTTCCTGCTATACCTGAACCCACTTTTTATAGTGTTATGTCACTCTTCAGAAAGAATGTTCACAAATGTGTTGATATTAATGCTTTTATTTGGGAGAATCTTAACATATTGGACTTTGAAGTTTTTAAGTCTAAACTAGCATTAATAAGGCAACATTCTCAACTGAGCAAGAGAGGAAAATAAGCCCATTGGCATTTCTGAAAGCTTGTTTGGCTTTTATACTGCCTAACATCCAAATAGAAGTTTTACTTCACTAGTACATGGGAGGTATCCCTAGACTAAACCTCTTCAGAGTTTTATTAATCTTCACTAATCACTGAAGTTTAGTACTTGGCCCTGAATTGTGTAATTTAAATATTGATTGAAGGAACATGTTAGATAAATGTTGAATGACCAGCCAGTTCTTCATTTCTTAGATAACTGTATGATTTTCTGGTCAAAATATAATTATGATATAGTAACTATATGTATTTTGTAAATCAAAATGAAATATTATATAACTATATTCCATTCAAATTTTTCAAGTCCTCAGACATTTTACATTTTACATTTTACATTTTACATTTTACATTTTTGGTCTTTTTCTACTAATCTGTAGCCTATATAAATTACTGCAGCTGGGCACTCTGCCTAGCACTAGTAAAAAGAAAGGGAAATAATATGCCACCCTTTTACAATGGCCTCACATTTTATTTGAAATTTAGCAGCAACTAAATATTTCTGACTATACTCAATGGTAGAAACACCGTAAAAGTCAGTGGTAGCCAGATCCGAATGTCCCAAGGCTTGATTCTGAGGCAGGAGTGCTGTTTTGGGCATTTGCCATTCTATGAGTCTGCTGTGTGTCCTGCTTCCCCCGATGGATCATTCTCTCCCTTTTAATTCTATCCTTCATTATTTACTTACACTGGTCTTTTTTGTGAAATCTCTTCGACACTTACCCTATCTTTTTGATCGGTTGTGTATTTATACTTATCACTTTACCAAGTGCGCTGGCATTGGTACCTGCCTCCTTGGTAAGATTGAGTTGAAATCCCCTGGCACATTTCTAGTTCCACCATTGGAGGTAAGTCTGAGTGAGCATGTGCCAACCTATATATCTCCTCCCTCTCTTATTCCCACTCCTATGTTTTTGTTTTTGTTTTTTTTAATTTATTTGACAGGCAGAGTGGGTAGTGAGAGAGAGAGAGACAGAGAGAAAGGCCTTCCTTTTTGCCGTTGGCTCACCCTCCAGTGGCCGCTGCGGCTGGCGCATAGTGCTGATCTGAAGCCAGGAGCCAGGTGCTTCTCCTGGTCTCCCATGCGGGTGCAGGGCCCAAGCACTTGGGCCATCCTCCACTGCACTCCCAGGCCATAGCAGAGAGCTGGCCTGGAAAAGGGGCAACCAGGACAGAATCCGGTGCCCCAACCAGGACTAGAACCCGGTGTGCCGGTGCCGCAAGGCGGAGGATTAGCCTGTTAAGCCCCAGCGCCGGCCTCCTATGTTTAACATAGATCACTTTTCTGTTAATTTTAAACGCCTAAGAATGATTGTGCATTGATTACAGAGTTCAACCAGTGGTCTTATGTAGAACAAACAGAGCAACAGCAACAACAACAACAACAACAAAAATACTAAAAGGAATAAAATAGTAAGTTGTTCTTAACAGTCAAGACAAGGGCTGATCATGTCATTGTCTCTCATAGTATCCATTTCACTTCAATGGGTATCATTTTAGATGCTTGTTTAGTTGCCATTGATCAGGGAGAACATATGATATTTGTCCCTTTTGGACTGGCTTATTTCACTCAGCATGATGTTTTCCAGCTTCCTCTATTTTGTTGTAAATGCCCAGATTTCATTGTTTTTTTACTGGAAAGCCATGACACGGTGGCAAAAAAAAACAATCTAAATGAAAGACCCTGGTGAACAAGACCCCAGCAGAAGGAACAGGCCATCAAGGAGAGAGGCACCTTTCTCTGAAGCAGGAAGGAACCTCCACTGTGACAGGGCCTTGACTAAACAAGTTCAGAGTTGGTGAACTCAAGGGACTTCCATAGCCTAAACAGCTTATAGCAAGAGTCTCGGGTGATTGCTGACGTCACAAATAAGAGTGCCAATTGTTAAATCAACAACAGGAGTCACTGGGTACATGATCCCCATGTAGGATCTCTGTCCTTAATGTGTTTTACTATGAAACTTAAAAACACTACTAGTCGAACAATACCCTATACCTTGTGCGGTTTTGTGAGTGCAGCCTGTTGAAATCCTTGCTTAGTATATACTAAGTTGATCTTCAGTTTATGAAGGTAATTAAAAATGAAACTCGATAAAGGACGGGATGGGAGAGGGAGAGGGGAGGGCCACGGGAGGGAGGGAGGTTGGGGGGGAAGCCACAACAATACAAAAGTTGTACTTTATAAATTCACATTTATGAAATAAAAAAAGTCAGTGGTAGCATCATTTTTATTATATTTGTAAACTAGTTGTTTTGTTAGAGTCTCAAACAGTTACTTTAACCTTTTATTAAGATTGATATATTTATTTGAAAGGCTACAGAGAGAGAGAGAGAGAGTGAAACAGAGAGTGAGGGAGAGAGAGAGAGAGAGAGAGAGAGAGAGAAATCTTCCATCTGCTGGCTCAGTCACCAGATGACTGCAGTGTCCAGGGTTGAGCCAGGACAAAGCCAGGAGCCCCGAACTTCTGTGTCTCCCACGTGAGTGCAGGTACCCAAGCACTTGGGCCATCTTCTGCTTTCCCAGGCACATTAGCGGGGATCTGGATTGGAAGTGAAGAAGCCAGGACTCAAACTGACACCCACATGGGATAACAGCGATGCAGGCAGAGGGTTAACTTGCCATCTGCTGCTGCTTGCCCAGGTACACTAGCAAGGAGCTGTGATCACATCTTCTTCAAAAACAAATTGTTATCTTTCATGTTTCACCATTCTTTTATTTTTTTTTTGTCCCTGATTCTCTAGACCCCATTCCCCTTTATCAGCTCTTCACCCTGAAATCAATTTTTACTTCTGCAATATTTTAGAAGTTTGTGGTAGCATTCTCTGTACTTAATTCATATATTCTCCTGTGACAATCACATATGCTCCCATAGTTTCAGTTATCATCTCTTGTCAGTTAACTTTCAACTCTATATTTCTAGCCTAGACTTCTCTTTTGAACTAAGAATCAGTATAACCAAATGCCTACACAGTGTCCCCTTTTGGATGTTCTATTCAAAACTTCTAAAACCAAATTCATGATTTTCATCTGAATAGTTACTCTTTATCCAATACTCTAAATCTCAGTAAGTGGCAGTGTAATTTTGTCCATACCATGTTTGAAGATTTCACAGGTATCTCTATTTTTATTTTTCCCATTCTTACTAGTATTGCCTCCATCCAGACTACCATCATTTCGCCTCAGTCAACTAGAATAAACTCAAATGTTTATATCCATCCATATCCTTACAAATCCATATTTTTTTCATCAGTGCCCCTGAGGGGTTTTTAATACAGATCTGAGCATATCTAAATCTTTATATAAACTACTTGACCATCAAGCTCATCCACCTGCCTTTTTTTCCCTTTGCTGCTTTAAATTTTTTCATAAAATAAGTATGAGGTAGGTGTTTGGCACAGTAGTTAAGATGCCACTTGGGATACCTGCATCCTGTTTTATAGCACCAGGGGTTTGAGTTCCAGCTTAGGCAGGAAACTGCTACCTGGGAGGTAGCAGGTGATGACTCATAGGTTGAGTTCTGGCCACCCACATTTGAGACCTGTTTTGGTTTTGGGCCCTTAGGTTTGGGCTGGCCCAACTCTGGCTGTGGCAGACATTTGGGAAGTGAATCATGTAGGGATGGACAATCAATCTCTCTCTCTCTCTTATTCTATCTCTCTCTCTGCATTTCACACTAGAAAAGAAGTATGTAAATAAAAAATATTTGTGAAGAAATACTGATGACTTTCCAGGTTGGCTCCGAGAATTCTGACTGGTGAGTTTATCAGTGAAGGTTTAGAAGTAGGATAAATGCTAAGGGATTTAGACTTCATGATAAAAAAAAAAAAAAAAAAAAAAAAAACAACAACAACAACAACAACTTCAGTATTATTTTATAGAATTAGGGAATTTTTAGAAAATAATTTATTTATTTGAAAGAGTTACAGAGAGAAAGAAAGAGAGTATGTGAGCAAGTGAGACATAAAGAGATCTTCCATCCTCTTGTTCACTCCACAAATGGCTACATGCCTTGACTGGGCCAGATGAAAGCTAGAAGCCAGAATCCTCATCCAGGTCTCACATGAGGGTACAGGGGCCCTAGCACCTGGGCCATCTTCTTCTGCTTTCCCAGGCACATTGGCAGGGAGCTGGATCGGGAGTACAGCAGCCAGGACTCAAACCTGCACCTGTATGGGATGCTGGCATTACATTAACTGGCTGTGCCACAGTGCCAGCCCCAAATTAGGGAATTTTAAGCCTTATACTATAACTAGACTTAGTCTTGTTTGTTTAATTATCTTTTCTTCATTTTTCCTCATTGATAAAAAGTTAGCAAGCTACAGATCAATGGCATAGCTGAGGCTGGCATACTTTCTTCGATCTTGGTTAAATATATGTAGCCCATAGTTTGAAAGAATGTCTTATAAAATTCAATAATAATTGCTTAAGGAGCTAAAAATCAAAATATTGCACCCTTAGGAGTGCTCAATCAGTTTTTTTTTTCCTTTGCAAAGAATGATTCCTGGTATTCGTAGCAAGAATATTATATTTTTGCTGTGTAGAAATGAGTATTTTAGGCTGGCACCACGTCTCAATAGGCTAATCCTCTGCCTGCGGTGCCGGCACACCGGGTTCTAGTCCTGGTTGGGGCGCCGGATTCTGTCCTGGTTGCCCCTCTTCCAGGCCAGCTCTCTGCTATGGCCTGGGAGTGCAGTGGAGGATGGCCCAAGTGCTTGGGCCCTGCACCCGCATGGGAGACCAGGAGAAGCACCTGGCTCCTGGCTTCAGATCAGCACGATGCACCGGCCGCAGTGCGCCGGCTGCAGCGGCCATTGGAGGGTGAGCCAACGGCAAAAAGGAAGGCCTTTCTCTCTGTCTCTCTCTCTCACTGTCCACTCTGACTGTCAAAAAAAAAAAAATGAGTATTTTAGGAACTGCATTTCTCTAACAAGATGAAATTAAAATAGAGAAAAATGTCTGCCAGCCATTATGACATATCTTAAAAATAAATGTATTTTAAAATAGCCATTAGCTATATACAAATTGCTATTAGTTTTCTTTTACAATTCCGAAGCATTTAATGCATTCACAATGTTATGCAGTCTGAGCTTTATCGAATTTCAAAGCATTTTAATCACCACCAAAAGATACCACGTAACTATTAAGCAGTCACTCCCCATTTCTCTATTTGTCCCTCTGCTAGCTGCTGCCAACCAATAATCTATTTTCTTTCTCCTTGGATTTGCCTATTCTGAATATTTCATATAAATATACAATATGTGACTTTTTGTATCTGGCTCCTTTCACTTACCATAATGTTTTTAAGATTGATCCACATTGTAACATGTATCTGAACATCATGTTTTATGGTTGAATACTTTGCCATTATATGTATACTCGTGTACTATAATTTATTTATTCTTTATCCATTGGTGGAGAGTCGAGTTACTTCCACCTTTTGGCCGCTGTGAATAGAGCTACTGTGCACATTTGTATGCAAGTATTTTTTTTTTATTTTACTCTATGATATAAGCAATAGCTAATAAGATCATATAACAAATGCGAATTTACATGTATCTGTGCTTTCAAACAGGGTCTGTTTGAAAGAAAGGCAATTTGAAAATCAGGTACAAGAAATTTATCAAGTATGGTTGGAGCACATAGGAAGTATATTCATCTTTTTTTAAAAGATTTATTTTTTTATTTATTTGAAAGACAGAGTTATAGAGAGAGGTAGAGACAGAGAGAGGGGTCTTCCATCCACTGGTTCACTCCCCCGATGGCCGCAACAGCTGGAGTTGAGCCAATCTGAAGCCAGGAGCCTCGAGCCTCCTCTGGATCTCCCATGTAGGTGCAGGGACCCAAGCACTTGGGCCATCCTCCACCACTATCCCAGGCCAGAGCAGAGAGCTGGATCAGAAGAGGAGCAGCCGGAACTAGAACCGGTGCCTATATGAGATGCCAGCGCTCAGGCCAGGGCTTTAACCCGCTACGCCAAAGGGCCGGCCCCAGGAAGTATATTCATCTATTAAGTATCCCTAAGTTAGAGTGGAAATTTTCAGAACATTAATAGAAAAACTAATTCATTGCTAAGTTAGAACTCTGAAGACTCTAGTCCCTTATATTCTTCTTTTGTCTTTTAGCAGGCTTCAGTGTGACACAACATGAGGCCTATATTTGGGCTTTGAATAGTCATAAAACAGAGCACTGGTCCCTGGAAGGGAGTAAACACTATACTTAAGTAAAGAATACCTGTGAAAAGTGCTTTTAAACTGGGAAGTTCTATAATGCCAGTTATGTATTATCTGAATCAGTAACCATTTGTGTTGCTTTTGATTTCATTCATTGATTCAATAAATATGCCAGGTACCAGAAGTAAAATATTGAACTGAACACAGGTGGTTTCAGGCCTCATACAGCTTCTGTTATTGGAGAACATAAATAGTAATCAATTAGCACATAAATATACAATAAAAAACTTGTAATAAAAATAAAGCTTTCTAAGCCTTTCTGTTTTTATGTTTTCCCTTTTTTTGAGTCTCAATCTATTTTTTTACTTCAAAATAAAGATATTATGTTTCATAAATACAATGACATGAGTAAAAAATATGTATAACTATGCAAGATTCAGAGACTAACATCAAAAGAAGAAATGCACGTATGATTCCAGCACCTAAAAAAACTGTTTAATAAATGGCACATGTCCTCTAGGGCTTTCATTGGAAATACTTATTATAAATAAATACAAAAGTACTTATAGTATAATTCAATTATACATGTAAGAAATTAGGGAATAATGAATTCCCTTAGAGTTTGTACTTTCCCTCCTTTCTTTTTCTTGCCCTTCCTATCTGTTAAAGTATACACATGATTTATACATTAATTTCCTGTACAATTAAACTTAATTGTGTGTGTATATATATATATATATTTTTTTTAATTGTGGTAAAATTTATAGGATCTAACATTCATAATTTGAGTTTCTTTAGGTGTATAGTTCTGAGACATTAAGAATAGTTACAGTGTCATGCTGCATTATTAGTACCACCTCTAGATATTTTCATCTTCTCAAATTGAAATTCTGTGTTAGCTTTATTAATAATTTGTTTATACCAAACATGTGGTCTTATCTTGGTGACTGTGTCATGGCACTAAAAAACAATGTTTCTATTGCAGTTGTTGGGTGAAAGAAAAGTGTTTTAAATGTCAGTTAAGCTATGTTTTTGATACCGTTCTTCACATATTTTGTATCCTTATAGAATTCTGTTTACTTTTTCTATTGATTACTCAGGAAGTTGTGCTAAAAATCTAAGCTTATGTATTTTCAGATTTTTTTTAAAAAAAACTTCTTCAGTACATTAAATTATCCTTTACCAGGGATTTGTTTCTCTCTCCTTACTACCTTTTGGGTTCTCTACTGAATGCCCCTGGAGTCAGCAAAGATTGTCTTCTCTCACTGGTCACTACTAAAAGTAGATCTCAATCCCCTGTAAACTCTGGGAATAGTTTCATTTGTGGCACTTGTTCTTTGCCTGACCTTGTTTTATTTCATACTGTGCATATACCACATATATAGCCATAGATTCAATGGAATTCTTACATAGATTTATAGAGCTCTTTCTCAATGTAGTTTCTTCCTCTCTGGGTAGAGTGCTTCACAGATTAACAAATTCCAGCCACTTGAGCTTTTCTAAACTCTTTTTGCAACTCAGACCACCATGTTCTTCTTGGGACCCATCTCTCTGCATCATGGTCTGGAAAGTGCCTAAATCTGGGCAATTCATTAGGGACTCTCTTGTTATTGGTTTCACTTAGGGATCACAGTTCTGTGCCACCTATTGTCCAGTAATAAAATAGATTTTGAATGATAATCTTCATACCAGAGTATCAGAAACATGAGAATAAATGCATAGTAAACCAGAGTCAGTAGATAGCCAATGCCCATCCTGCTTATGCCAAGGCACTGACTGACTCTGTCAGCCTCTTCCCCAGTAACCCTTTAAAATGTGGTTTGTTGGTGCTTAGCTTGACTCATGTTGGTTCCTGATGTCTATATAAAATATTCTTTCTACAAGAAGCAAATGCTAAGTATAAAATATTCGTAAAGAAGCAAGAAATAACATTTTTTTTCTTTATTTTTTTTTAAATTTTTTACAGGCAGAGTGGATAGTGAGAGAGAGAGAGACAGAGAGAAAGGTCTTCCTTTGCCGTTGGTTCACCCTCCAATGGCCGCCGCAGCCAGTGCGCTGCGACCGGCGCACCGCGCTGATCCGATGGCAGGAGCCAGGTGCTTATCCTGGTCTCCCATGGGGTGCAGAGCCCAAGCACTTGGGCCATCCTCCACTGCACTCCCTGGCCACAGCAGAGAGCTGGCCTGGAAGAGGGGCAACCGGGACAGAATCGGTGCCCCGACCGGGACTAGAACCCGGTGTGCCGGCGCCGCAAGGCAGAGGATTAGCCTATTGAGCCGTGGCACAGGCCAACATTTTCAAAAAGTGTAGCTCTGTATAGTGCTGGCTTAGGGATCTCAGAGCCAGGGAAAACTAAGTTGGGATAAGTTACATTTGATTTTTCTTTGTTTGGCCATCTTGCTTCAGTGTGCTCTGTGTTCTTAACTAAACAAATCAGGAACCTATTCTAAACATCATTGACTCTATGTGTGTACCTCAGAATATGCTCTTTCTTTTATCTGTAATCGATCTAGGTAGCTGTCAGGATCAAAACACTCCAGTTTTTTAAAATCCTCGTGTATGTTCCTTTATGTTTAAATGAACAAGAAATGTAAGTATACACATCAGACTGTTATCAGTTTTTTCAAGTAGTAAGTTTAGAGAAAGCAGAGACTCTTACATTTTAGTTTATGTATCTTTTTCTCATTTGAATCACCATAAGAGTTTTTTTTTAAGTTTATTTCATTTTATTTATTTGAAAGGCAGAATTACAGAGATGGGTAATTACAGGGAGGGTGGGGAGAGACAGAGAGAGAGAGGTCTTCTATCCACCGGTTCATTCCCCAAATGGCCGGGACTGGGCCAGGCCAAGGCCAGGAGCCAAGAGCTTCTTCCGGGTTGCCCATGTGGGTTCAGGGGCCCAAGCACTTGGTGCATCCTCCACACTTCCCCAGGGCATTAGCAGGGAACTGGATCAGAAGTGGAGCAGCTGGGATTTGAACCAGTGCCCATACGGAGTGCTGGCACTGCAGGCGATGGCCTAACCTGCTATACCACAATGCCAACCTCCATTATAAGAGTTTTATTTTATATTGTTGGGTACATAAAAATTTAGAACTAAATATTTTCCTTTAAGTCATTCTTTTGATATTTTTGTAATGGCCATCATTATCTCTAAATTGCTTTTTCCTTAGTATATATTTTTGTTTTATGCTCTTTTTACAATGGTGTTTTTGCCTTCAGCTTGATTATATTTTTTTCATTTCTATAATGATCTCCTCTAATTTGTAAATTTTACATTTGTTTTCCATTCTTTAAATTATCCTTAAAATTATAACATGCATCATGTAGTTTACAAACTTTGAAGTTCATTAGTCCCTCTGTCCTCCAACAGTACAAGGACCTTAAAATGCTTTAATTCTGTTTCTTCCCATGATTTTATGTGAGTTTGTTGTCCAGAATTTTAGTTCTACCTTCATTTAGAAGGAATTGTTATTATTGTTTTATATAAATATAAAAGATATCATTTTGTTCCATGTACACATTTACCAGTATATTTCATCATCATTGCATGTTTTGTTTCATACCTTGCTTTTAAGTTTTTTGTTCCTAAAATATATTCTTTAATGTTTTTTCATTTAGGATCTATAAATAACAAATCTTGGTACATAGAACATATTACGTATTTACCCTCTGATTTTCTTGTTGATACAAAGAAGTGTGTTATTATTACAAAGTTCTTTAGTTATTAGTGAATTGTTTTCAAGTTGGTTAAAAATTGTCTCTGATGTCTGGCAGTTTGAAAATGATAAATTTAAATGTGAGTGTAGTTTTATTTGTTCTGCTTGCAATTTTTCATCTTTTCTTAATCTGTTAGTTCACATATTTCATCAGCTCTCCAACCCATGGTTATTGAATTTTCACTGTAACCTAACCTGAATCCTTATTCCCTCCTTTCCTTGAATAATTTGCATTGGATGCTCTCCAGATTTCATTTTCCAAAATACTTTGTATGTCTCTACTATTTTCTGTCTCTTTGTATCGTCTTCCTTTTTAGCAATGCTCATTACCTTTTTCTGCATGGTATTTAATTCTTCCATTGAATTTTTTTAATTTCCATTATTGTGTTATTATTATGAATTTTTGTTTTATTTAACATTTCTAGACATATTATTTGATGTTTTCTTATATTTTGTTTCATAACATTATTTATATGTTTATCATCTCTTTTTGGTTTTTAATGTTTAAACAAAAATTAATTATAAAAATTATTTTGAATTGTTCTATTACCTATGTTTGGTTGTACATTCTCGCATTTTGGGCAGTGTGATATACAGACTGGCATTCATATCTTTGAACATATTCATTTACTTGTATCTGAAAGCTTGACTTCTTTGAGAAGTATTTTCTGTGTTGATTTTTCTGCCATCCATTTTCTCTGTTGTTTTCTGTGTTGTCAAATGTTTCTGCCTAAACTGTTGTGTATACACTGGCATTTTATATTTTTATAAAACTGTTAATTTTTGATGTTTCTACAAATGTGTTAGCTCAATTTTAAATCCAGTGATATAGGTTTAGTATCCTGATCTCATGTGATTGTCTCTATCCTACCCTCAGATTGGAGAGCAGAAGGACTCTTTTTTTTGGGGGGGGGGGGGACAGGTAGAGTTATAGACAGTGAGAGAGAGAGTCAGAGAAAGGCCTTCCCTCCATTGGTTCACTCTCCAAATGGCCGCTACAGCCGGTGCTGCTCTGATCCGAAGCCAGGAGCCAGGTGCTTCTTCCTAGTCTCTGATGCAGGTGCAGGGGCCCAAGCTCTTGGACCATCCTCCATTGCCTTTGTGGGCCACAGCAGAGAGCTGGATTGGAAGAGGAGCAACCGGGACTAGAACTCGGAACCCATATGGGATGCCTGCACCACAGGTGGAGGATTAACCAAGTGAGCCACTGCGCTGGCCCAATAGAAGGACCCTTTTTAATGGAAACCTTAACACATAAGCTCAAATGTTGGTATTTTCATTCAGCACCTTTTTGCCTCCCTGTAGTTAGCCCAGTATTGTCTCTTCACCATATAGGGCAATGGGTCTGAACTTCCATCCCCACTCAGATTTCACAGTCTTCAGTCCCCATGGGTAAAATTTGACCCATATCCAATATTCAGCATGTTAGCTTAGTTCCATTTTATTGTAAGAGTTGTTTGTCTTTATTTGGCAATTAGAGATTTACTGTCTTTGTTTTCAGTGGTAAGTTTTAACACTTTAAAATACTGTTCTACCTACACTAACTCTGTACTAGAAAATGGTCAAGGAGCACACATTTAAGTATATCAATTAATATTCCCTTGTCCCACATCAGAGTGTCTGAGTTTGATTCCCACATCTGGCTTCTGACTCCAGCTTACTGCTAATGCAGACTTTGGTGGGTAGAGGTGATGGCTCTTGCCACTGACATAGGAAAGCTGAATAGCATTCATGGTTCCTGGCTTTTACCCAACCAGCCCTGCCTGCTGTGGGCATTTAGAGAGTGAATAAGTAGGTGAGATCTTTCTCTATATCTCTGTCTTTTGAAATAAAAGTAAATAAATAAATACATTTTTAAAGGAATTGATTGAGCAACTCAATACATGATTTTTAAAATCATATAATCTATCTTTTAAGTATTTAAAATAATTACCTAACTGAAGTTAGCAGAAATCACTTACATGAAACATTTTGCTTTTAAATCCTCCTTAAAATGTAATTCTTATTTTTAGGATTTGTTAATATTGTTAATATAGTTTTCTTTTTTTTTTAAAGATTTATTTCTTATTTATTTGAAAGACAGAGTTACAGAGAGAGGTAGAGACAGAGAGAGGTCTTCCATCCGCTCGTTCACTCCCCAGATGGCCACAACAGCTGGAGCTGTGCTGATCTGAAGCCAGGAGCCAGGAGCTTCTTCCAGGTCTCTCACGTGGGTGCAGGGGCCCAAGCACTTGGGCCATCTTTTACTGCTATTCCAGGCCATACAAGAGAGTTGGATCGGAGAGGAGCAGCTGGGACTAGAACCGGTGCCCATATGGGATGCCAGCACTCAGGCCAGGGGTTTAGCCCGCGACGCCACAGTGCCAGCTCCCTGTTAATATAGTTTTCTAAACATTCTCCGATTATATATTTGAAAACGCCTTTCTGCCTTTATTTGTTTTCTCTATTATTCCTTAACATTTTAAATAATTTTTCCTTTAATTTTTATAGATTGAATCTTCAAGAAGAATTGGATGAACTAAAAGTACATATATCTGTTGATAAGGCAACAATACAAGAGTTGAACAGATTTGTAGCAGAGAAAAGAGAAGGTAAATATTTTTGTGGAGATAAATATTTAACAGGAATTTTTAAAAGATTGCTAATCTGATTTTTAGTAAAATTATACAAAGCTCCTAGAGATAATGTATTTGTTATATAAAAAAAAAGTGAAAGAAAGAAATAAAATCTTGCTTTCCAGGAACTTGAAAAAAGGAAATTATCATTTTGAACAATATTGAAATTTATTTAAAAATTAAGTATTATAAAAATATTTAAATTTTATTAGCTTCCAGGTTAATGTTGTTTCCAAATTTTGCATTTTATTGAACTTTCAAATCTGCTAACACTCACTGAATTGCTTCCAGTATGGATTGTGAAGTGTCAATTACTTCTTGCTAGTTTTTTAACTTCTTTTAAAATTTCTTGTATTTTTTTCTTAAAAAAAGTCACTAATTTGATATAATGAAGTAGTCATCAGTATAAGCATGATGTCATCACAATCATCCTCTAAATTTTGGGATTGTTTTTCTTCTATTTCTTCCTTTAATCCTGTGATTTTACTTGTGTTCCAAGCAAACTTGTTTACCTCTAGTCACCTTGGAAAGTCACATTGTTATCTCTACCTGTCTTCTTAGGGGTGGCCATTTTGGGATTCCTACATTTATCATATTTGTTTAGAGCCAGATGTACCCACACCTACACACACACACACACACACCAAAAACAGAAAAGAAAGAAACAGAGGTAAAGGTGAATAAACTGTTGAAATTTAGATAAATGTTTATTTGATTTAAGAGATACTAATTTCCAATGATGCCTCTTAAAATTATAAGGAAGGGTTATACAAATTTTGAAGATAGACATTATATGTATTTTTTAAAGTATTTAAATTTTAGGAGCTTTAAAAGTTAGCATCTTTCCATGTAATTAAAAAGAAAACACATTCTTTTAAAAAATGTGTTTGAGAGTCAGAGAGTCAGAGAGTAATAGAGAGTTCCTATCAGTTAATTTACTCTCCAAATGTCCTTAATAACTGAGGGAAGGCCAAGGTGAAGCCAGGAGCTGGGAACTCATTTCTGGTCACCTATGTAGGTAGCAGGAACCCAAAAACTTATATCCCACATGCTACCTCCTAGGATCTGCATTAATGGGAAGATGGAATTGAGGGCAGAGCCAGGACTCCAGCCCAGGTACTCCAATATGGGATGTAGACATATTAATCCAGCATATTACCTACTAGGCCAAATGCCTGTAGCCCAACATTCTTATAAAACATTTCTTTTTTTTATCAGTCTTAAGTTTTATTATTTAAATTATCATTTTAAAGATTCTATCCAGCTCTATAACTTTGTACATATATTTTTTGTTGACAGGCAGAGTTAGACAGTGAGAGAGAGAGAGAGAGAAAGGTCTTTCTTTTTCCGTTGGTTCATCTCCCAAATGGCCGCTACGGCTGGCGCCCTGCGCCGATCTGAAGCCAGGAGTCAGGTGCTTCTCCTGGTCTCCCATGCGGGTACAGGGCCCAAGCACTTGGGTCATCCTCCACTGCCTTCCCAGGCCACAGCAGAGAGCTGGCCTGGAAGAGGGGCTACCGGTACAGAATCTGGCGCCCCAACTGGGACTGAAACCCAGGGTGCCAGCGCCGCAGGCAGAGGATTAGCCTAGTGAGCCGTGGCGCTGGCCTAACTCTATATATTATAATAATAATGTCCTCTGTTTTGAAGTCTTATTTATATATAATATATTCAATATTCATCACATTTGTAAAGCCTTGACTTTTCTATTCATTTCTTTTTCAAAATGTTTTTTTTATTAGCCAAGATTCAACTGAAAGTATGATTTTCTTCAAAGAAAGAATGAAAATAGTCAAATTTGTAATAGTTTAGATATTTGAGAATATGCTACAACTATCTTTATATTCAAGGCATAAATTGGGTGGGTATAATTTTATTGAATCAGAACATTTTTCCTCAGAACTTTCTCATGTTCGCTTTTAGAGTAAAGGATTGCTATGAAGTGTGGAGATACATTATAGAGTGTTAACTATTACCACCCATCCCCATGTCAACCCTTGTTTTGGATTGCCTTGCTAACTAGATACCCAAATATTTTCTTCTTCATATTGACATTCAAAAATTTAATAAAATGTTTCCATATATAATTTGTTCTAAATCACAATTTCTTTGAATGTCTATTTATTCATTATTTGTCAATTAAAATATTACTTTGTTCCAAGGACTTTTTTGGTATATGTTTTTGGATACTTTTCTAGTACATAGTCATGTGCTAATTCAAGACATTAATTGCCTTTTAAATTTCTATTTATTTGAAAAGCAGAGTGACAAAGATGTGGAAACAGAGGGAGAGGAAGAGAGGGCAAGAGAGGGACATCAATCTTTCATCTTGTCTCACTTCGAAATGCCAGCAACATCCAAGGCTAGGGCAGTCTAAAGGCAAGAGTCCAAAACTCTGTCCAGGTCTCCTACATGAGTGTCAGGGACCCAAGCACTCAAGTCATCACCTGCTGAATCCCAGAGTGTGCATTAGCAGGAAACTGGATAATGGAGCTGGGTCCTGAACCAGGCACTTTAACATGGATGCCAGCATCTTAACTGATGATCCAAAGCCCACCCCACCATCAGTTCTTTATGTTAAATCATTTCTTGTCTGGGCTTCATTTCCATTTTCTTCTAATTCTTTAATCTTTGACTTTTTCCTCTGCATTCATTTTATCTGAAGACTTTCATGTATTAGTAATTCAATGTTTAGCCATGTAGATTCTTTTGTTCTTTCTGTTAAATCTGTAATGATGTTTTTTGCTTCTCAAGTTATTGCCTCAGCTCTTTAAATTCCTGTTTTATTTTTTTTTTATTTTTATTTTTTTTATACAGAAGATCAGTTTAGTACATATTAGGTAAAGATTTCAACAGTTTGCCCATATAGCAATACAAAGTGAAAAAACTACCATTGGAGTACTAATTATAGCATTAAATAACAATGTACAGCACATTAAAGACAGAGATACTACATAATAGTTTTTTTTAAAAAAATTAATTAATTTTCTATGCCATTTCCAATTTAACACCAGGTTGTTTTTTTCATTTCCAATTCTCTTTATATACAGAAGATCAATTCAGTAGATAATTAGTGAAGACCTCATCAGTTTGTACCCACACAGAAACACAAAGTATAAAAATACTGTTTCAGTACTAGTTATAGCATCACTGTACATTAAGGACAGATCCCACATGGGATGTAAGTACACAGTGACTCCTATTGCTGACTTAACAATTTGACACTCCTGTTCATGGCGTCAGTAATCTCCCTAGGCTCTAGTCATGAGTTGCCAGGGCTATGGAAGCCTTTAGAGTTCGCTGACTTTAATATTATTCCGATAGGGTCATAGTCAAAGTGGAAGTTCTCTCCTCCCTTCAGAGAAAGGTACCTCCTTCTTTGATGGCCCTGTTCTTTCCACTGGGATCTCACTCACAGAGATCTTTCATTTAGGTCTTTTTTTTTTTTTCCATGATATCTTGGCTTTCCATGCCTACTATACTCTCATGGGCTCTTCAGCCAGATCTGAATGCCTTGAGGGTTGATTCTGAGGCCAGAGTGTTGCTTAGGACATCTGCCATTCTATGAGTCTGCTGTGTATCCCGCTTCCCATGTTGGATCTTTCTCTCCCTTTTTGATTCTATCAGTTAGTATTAGCAGACACTTGTCTTGTTTGTGTGATCCCTTTGACTCTTAGACCTATCAGAGCCATCAATTGTGAGCTGAAATTGATCACTTGGACTTATTTTCTTTGCATGTTTTGTTATTTTCTGAGATTTTATTTTTATTCGGGTATTCAGTAAACTATTTTCTACCTTTGTGTTTTCCTCCAGATTGTATTTTAAGTCTGTATTTCATTAACTATACAGTTTGTCTAATAGAGAACGTTTTCTGTTATAGAGGGGATAACTCAGAATTTCAGATTATAATCTGGCTATATCAAATGGGTTGTTTCAATCTGTTACGCAGGCTCGACCCAGGAGGCCCGCATACTACCAGGATGATGGGGCGAAGGCATTCTTCCACAAGCACCAGAGACAAGTTTCAGTGAACATGTTCACTTTATTAACAAACACACACACAGTTTTTAAGGGCAGGCAGGGGGCCAGCACTATGGTGCAGTGGGTTAAAGCCCTGGACTGCAGCACTGGCATCCCATATGGTCACTGGTTCGAGTTCCAGCTACTCCACTTACAATCCAGCTCCTTACTAATGTTCCTGGGAAAGCAGCAGGAGATGGCCAAGTCCTTAGGCCCCTGAACCCACGTGGGAGACCCAGAAAAAGAACCTGGCTCCTGGCTTCAGATTGGCACAGCTCCAGCCATTGTGGCCATTTAGGGAGTGAACCAGCAGATGGAAGACCTCCCTTTGTCTCCACCTCTCTCTGTACCTCTGTCTTTCAAATAAATAAAATGAATCTTTTTTTAAGAAAAAAGGGCAGGCAGAAGGGGCGTAACTAATTCAGGGCAACACTAATTCTATGGGATAGAACCGATACTGGTGCTGCTATGCTTCTCTAATCAGTTTGAAGGTCATGTAGCTGGGATAGCTTTCCAGGCAGTCCTTAGGGGCTTGGGCCACACCTCAGTGCTGTTTACCTGATTGGCAATTACAGGGCCCTTTAACAGGGAGCGGTGGTGGGGAAAAGTGCCTGGGGCTCCCAGCACCTGCCAGCAGTCAGGTTATGGGGTCCCTTCTCAGAGGTATGGTGTGCCATGTCCTGTCAGCCTCCTTCATGGGCAAGGCAGGCAGACTATCCGACAAGTACATTATCAACCCCACTGTCACAGGAGTTCTCCTTTTTCTTTGCTAAGACTACTTCTGCTTCTCTTGATTCCTTTCTGTAGATTCACGTTTCCATTCAGTGTTATTTTCTTTATGCCTAAAGGACTTCCTTTATCATTTCTTGCAATGCACATTTAATAGTAATGAATTTTTCAGCTTTTGTATACTTGTAAAAAATCTCATTTTTTATCTCCATTTTTGAAAGGTTTTGTTGCCAAGTGTAGAATTCTACATGGACAGTTTTTTTTTTTTTCTTTTTAACCCTTTAATGATGAGCATTATACCATCTCATTGTTTTACTGTACATATTATGTCTGTCTGTCCTTCTTTCCTTCCTTCATTCCTTCCTTCCTGTTGGGCATTTCTTTTCCTTGAATGTGGATAGTTTCCTCACATGCATGTGCTGATTAGTACTTAGGTAAAGACTTGAGTGGGACCCACTGTAGGTCTTGAGAGCTCTCCATTTCTTTGAGCAGTTAGATCTCTCCTTGGTAGCATTTTGTCCTACTACATCTAGCTTATTTCCCTCTCTGGCCACCAGGTCTCTCTGAATATAGGAAGATCGGACTCCACTGAGATTCCCTATTTCTATGCTGTGGCTTGGAAGCCCTCTCTAAGCAGTGAACTGAGGAAATCATAGGACCCACTTTCTTTGTTTTCCTTCTCTCGGGGATGTCATGCCCAATACCTGAACACCATTTTTTCATATATTTTGCCTAGTTTTTAGTTGATCCATATGGAAGAGTAAATTTGGTCCCTCTGGCTTACTTTTATTTTTATTGAACCTGTTTTCCCTGGTTTAAATCCCAAATCTACATGCATAGTAAACTTTCTCCATGTACCAGATGTTGTATTTCTTACTTCCTGCTACCTGTTTCCCCTGACTACTTTTATAAGGGTCTGAAAGTTAAACATGTCCTTCAAGTCAACATTACCTTTCCTCTCTAATCAGTTCTATCTCCTGCAGACCTCCCATGTGAACACTTTACGCTCCTACCACATTAAATATGTCCTCATGGAAAATCACAGTTCATAGTGTAATGAGTCTTTAATAGAATCCAACAATATCTTTCTTGAGAGCTCAGCTGAGCTGAAGAGAGCTGAGCCTGCAGTGTGTGTGAATAGCTGATTTAAGTCAACAAGCCACAATGAAAGCTCCGATTGCCTTTAATTACTTACTGAGAAAGAATAAGCAAGAGGCTACCATGAAGAATGTGCCAACTTGCCCAGTTGTTTTTCCCCTGCAGCAGACTTCAGGGTTGTCTCACTGTCAAGGGAACCCCAACAAAAGAATCCTATATTTTTGTGGTCCTGGGGAAGGCCAGAATGGATGAGAATAAGGGAAAATATCTATAGTAAGCTCCACTATCAAGGAAGACCCTGCAGAGGAACCTGAAGATGCCTCAGCCAAAGGACTCCATTAAAGAGGCCTCCAAATATAGGCTCTCAGGCTAGGGTTATGGATACATGTTATGTCATGGTTGACCAGGGGACTTGAGCCATTGACCAGGGAAACCTAAATCCTTGACTACAACTTCTGACACTGCAGTCCATTGGCTGTGTACGCAGTCTGGTTGGGGAGGCCTGCCAGGTAAAGCCTTTTTGATTACCTATCTCCGGGCTTTAAAAATCACCCACAGGCTTCTGCCAGGCACTACACTCCTCATGCTTTACACCCAGTGCAGAACTATGTTCATAAAACCACTTCTTCTGGAGTTTTTCATTAAAGATGAGGGCTTATGTATCAATCAGACAATGTAAGAAAGAAGCAAAGAGGAAAACTCATTCATAAACAATAGCAACCATTCATTTAATTGGATATGGAATGAGTTGAGTATGTGAATACTGACTATGAGTTGGCTGAAACAAATCTTGCTGCAGGTCATCTGATTTAGCTCAGTTTCAGGAAGCAAATTGAGTTCATTCCTGTTCCACATATCTGATCCTTGACCACAAAAGGACAAGTATAAAACATGCATAACATGCCTAAGTTTGTAACCTCTACTTACATTTCTTTGGCTAAAGAAAGTCTCATTAAATATAGCCATCAACTATTCACGTTATCAGTGTTAATTTCTATGGAAGGTTGGTAGAACATGTCAGTTTTTTTTTAAGTTCTTATCCATAGTCTTTCTAGAAGTCCTTTGTTCTCTTGAAAAGATCTAGTAGGTATTGCATTATTCCTTTCAGAGATTATTAGTAAAAAGTATGACAGCCAAACCCTGAGGCTTAATGTCTTAATGTCAGCCTCTTGGATTTTGCAATGAATGCTGCCACGATTTCAATGATTGCTTCTTTTATATGGTGACAAAAATTTTCATTTTACAACCTTAAAAATGAATAGGAATGAAATGGTCACTTTAGAATATGATTGTCATTTTTTAAAAGATTTACATTATTTATTTGAAAGGCAAAGTTACAGAGAGAGGTACAGACAGAGAGAGAGATCTTCCATCTGCTGGGTGACTCCCAAAGTGGCTGCATTGTCTGGAGCTGAGCTGTTCGAACCCAGGAGCCAGGAGCTTCTTCTGGTTCTCCCGTGTGGGTTCAAGGGCCCAAGGAATTGGGTCATTCTCTCATGCTTTCCCAGGCACATTAGCAGGGCGCTGGATCAGAAGTGATGCAGCCAGGACTCGAACTGGTATTCATATGGGATGCTGGCACTGCAGGTTTGAGCTTTAACCCACTGTTTCTCTCTTATACTCTCTTTCTCTCTCTCTCCCAGGCACATTAGCAGGGAGCTGGATGAGAAGTGGAGCAGCCAGGATGTTATATATTAATGTTAGCTGCCACAAAACACACAGAACACCGGAGTAAGGGAAAGGGTTTATTGGAGAACACCCAACAGACCGGAGTGAAGAAGCGGCGAAGGGAGAGAGAGAGAAAGAGAGTATAAGAGAGAAACAGAGAGGAGAGGAGCTAGCCAGGAGAGAAGAAAGATGAGAGGAGCAGAGAGGAGTCGAGAGAGAGAGCCAAGAGACTAGAGGAGGAGGCTAGAGAGAGAACCAAGAGAGCAGAGAGAAACCAAGAGAGAAGAACCAAGAGAGCACGTGTTCAGGAACAGGCCCTTTTAAAACTTTGCCAGAGGGCGGGCAGGGAAGCAGAAGCAGCGATTCCCATTAGGATGGGGGTGGAGGTTGACCACAGAGGTTGGGCCATGTGGCCACCTGGCTAAAACTGCACCAGTTTCCTAACACAGGACTCGAACTGGTATTCATATGGAATGCTGGCGCTGCAGGCTTTTAATCCTCTGCACCACAGCACCAGCCCCTGTGATTATCATTTTTGAGCTAAAACATGTGCTGTTTATACTCTTGTGGAACTGTTTTCTTCCTACTTTTTACCTGTTGAATTTTTTAAAAAAGATTTATTTTATTTGAAAGACAGTTACAGAGAGATGTAGGTCTTCTATCCACTGGTTCACTCCCCAGATGGCTGCAATGGCTGGAGCTGCGTGGATCCGGAGCCCAGAGCCAGGAGCCTCCTCCGGGTCTCCCACATGGGTGCAGGGGCCCAAGGACTTGGGCCATCTTCTACTGCTTTCCCAGGCCATAGCAGAGAGCTGGATCAGAAGAGGGGAAGCCGGGACTAGAACCGGCGCCTACATGGATGCTGGCACTTCAGGCCAGGGCATTAACCCACTGAGCCACAGCACTGGCCCCTTTACTTATTGAATTTTATGATGAGTGGTGAATTAAGCCTGTGAATATAGAGTTGATTAAGATTATGTCCTTTCAAAAACTAATGAAGAGAGGGGAGCGGGGAGGGGAGAGCAAGAGAGTGAGGGAAATGTGTTTGTCTTCTTGGAACTGTACCTATGGAATGCATAAAATATTTTTACATTAATAAAAAATTTTACAAGTATTGAAACTTATACATTTCCTACACTAAAGCCAGTTTCTTTCCAGATTAGATTTTTTTTTTTTTAGGGTTTATTTCTTTATTTGAAAGGTATAGTTACGTAGAGGCAGAGAGAGAGAGAGAGAGAGAAAGAGAAAGAGAGAGAAAAAGAGATCTTCCATCTGATGGTTCACTCTCCAAATGTCCGCAGCAGCTGGAGCTGGGATGATCCAAAGCCTGGAGCCAGGAGCTTCTTCTGGCTCCCACACAGGTGCAGGGGCCCAAGCACTTGGGCCATTTTCTACTGCTTTCCCAAGCCATAGCAGAGAGCTGGATCGGAAGTAGAGCAGCCTGGATTTAAACAGGAACCCATATGGGATGCCAGCATTGTGGGTAGAGGCTTTACCCACTATACCACAGTGTCAGCCCCTTAGATTATTCTTAAAGTACCTAGTCAAGTACAACCAGGAATGATCATTTCACACCATCAGCATTCTGCATTGAGACTTCCTCAATCAATTTGACAAATTTATGATCTGTACTTGTTGTAGCATGTTATTCTAGGTGCCAGTTTGCCAACATGTAACATGGGTGACTATTTTACTTAACCTCTTGTGACATATTTTGACTACCTACCATTATGTTGTAAACTTAGGGCCACATAATTCAGATTTCAATTGCAGCAAAGCCCCATTTATACTTACCAGTTTCTGTATCCAGCAGCTCTTGCTGTAGAATTAACAACTGCAAAATCACAATAACATGCAATAGTTTTGGGGTCTGTGGATCATTGTCATTGCAGAGCCTTAGGCTTATAGGTCTGTGCTTGGCTAGAGTACTTTAACTTGAGACTGCATTGTTGGATTCAGATCTTCACATTTGCTAATTTCAGCACAAGGATGAACCAGCATTGACTGTCTAGGCATGTAGTTTTCAAGGTGGATGTTTGAAACTTCTCAAGGACAAGCAGAAACACATAATGCCTTGAGTTCTGAGTTTATAACAGACCCACTCTCATTTATATCCACATTCCTCTGGTTAAAGAAAATCAAGTGGCCAAGCTCAACATCAATGGAATGGGAAGCTATGGCCCTTCCATGAAAGTGTAGAAGGGAGTAAGCATTAGCTGAATAATGATCTGCCATAGTGTGGTATAAGTCAGTAAGAGAAAGCATAGTGGGGATATTAGTACATGTTGTCAGTGTTCATATGAATGGGTTTCAAAAATATTTTACTCTAAAATAAACTTATCTTTTAATTCTACTTTAACAAGCTTTCTGCTATACCCTTGTATATGACTTTCTAGATGGCCTGGTCCAGTCCAGCAATAAAGCTTCTAAAGTAGAATAAATAGTTTCTAACTATCAGATTTTCACTAGTAATATTACTTAAAAGAAAACATTGGGACATTTAAAATAGTGTGTAATTTGTGTTTAGAATTTCTGGCAAGTATTTCAAGTTTACTTACTAGTAAGGAAAATGTTAGAATATGATTATTGTTTAATAATTAAGTAGTTCTTATCATAATTTATTATATATTCATTAATCTATAGAAGATATACTAAGTACCTAAAACATTAAAGAGGATAAACAACAATTGATCTGCTGGCCAGTGCTGAGGTGTAATGGATAAAGACACCACTTAAAATGCTGGCATCCTATATGGAAGCTGGTTCAGTTCTAGCTGCCCTACTTCTACTAGTGCATCTGGGAAAGCAATGAAGGATGGCCCAAGTGCTTGGCCCCTGCAGATATGCAGTAGACCTGGAAGAAGCTACTGGCTCCTAGCTTTGGCCTGGCCCAGCCCTAGCCATTTATGACCATTTGGGGAGTGAACCAGTCTCTCCCCAAATCCCTCTCTTTGTAAGTCTGCCTTTCAAGTAAATAAAATAAACCTTAAAAAAGGGATTATTCTAAATATATGCAGTATATTTTGTAAAGAAGGAGAAGGTCAGGCTGTAGTTTTATTTTTTATACTATTATCAGTTGCTAAATTATCTAGGATAAGAATATTTTTTCCAGCCCTACTCTTGGTATGTCAATAGCAGACTTCATCTCATATGACTTGTTTATTTAATGACTTCCTACTGCTAGCACAGTAAAGTCCAGATTTTTTGATCTCACTAATATCTACCCTCTACCCTTTGCCTACCTCATTAGCTTTATCTTTCATATGGTTAGCCTTAATTTTCTATCCTGGAACTGAAAATGAAACTCTCAATATGCTATATCATTTAAGAACCCTGCATAATTGTGTTCTTTACTCTCTTTCATTCCCTGTCAGTTCCATCTAGAAATGACTTACTCATTTTTACCAATTGGGTTAGAGTATAATCTCTTATCAGAGCTTTTCTAAGATGTCTTTTCTGTGCCCTCATTATATACTATATACACTGTATGTATAAAATGAATATATATATATATATATATATATACACTGATGTATATTCATTTTTACACAATTTGGTGTTGCTGCTATTAGGCTTAAAGACATCCTTCCTTCTAATCACTGATTCTTTAAAAAAGAAAGCAGTAAAATAGATGATTACCACAGATTTTAAGATTAAGAAATTATTTTTTAAAAGAGCAAAAGTATTAATTTTAGGAATATAGGAAAGTATTAAAGTAATTTGAAACCAAAATGAATTAATTAATTTATAACATAAAATAGACATGAAACTAAAAACACAAATTAAAATATTAAACTTGGGGCCAGAGCTGTGGCACAGTGGGTTTAAGCCCCAGCCTGCAGCACCAACATCCCATATGGATGCCAGTTCGAGTCCTCGATGCCCCACTTCCAATCCAGCTCTCTGCTATGGCCTGGGAAAGCAGCAGAAGATGGCACAAGTCCTTGGGCCCTTCCACCCATGTGGGAGACCCAGAAGAAACTTGGCCCCTGGCTTCAGATCAGCTCAGCTCTGGCCTTTGGGGCCATTTTGGGGAGTGAACCAGTGGACAGAAGACCTCTCTCTCTCTCTCTTTCTCTCTCTCTCTCTCTCTCTGGCTCTACCACTCTATGCAACTCTGTCTTTCGAATGAATAAATTAAATCTTTTAAAAAATAAAATATCAAACTTTACAGAGCTAAAAAACTAAAATATAAAAATAAGAATTATAGTGTAATAAAACACTTGAAAGTAGAAGGAAAAAAGTTAAAGCAGTTAAAACTTACAGATTTAAATCCTATCATGAAAATAATAAGAGTTTTATAAGCTACCAAGAGGAATTAAGGATAGCATACTAAAATCTCTATATCCCAACTTTGTGAATTAATGGAATCAAAGACCCCTGCTCAAAGGCATTTTAAGGCAAAGAATCCAATTCATTAGGTGTACTTTACAATGAAAAGGGGGAAAACAGGCTATTTATGCTCTTGTTTATCCGCACTCTTCCTAGGAAAACATACTTCAATTGTTCTAGCAACTTTTTTTCTGAATAGTTGTAGTTGTAACAAAAATGTCCCATGGTCAGTGTTAACCAATTGAATAGATTCTTTCAAGGCTCACACTTTAGTAAATTCAAAGGGGATGAATTGACTCTCAAGAAAGATTTGCCCAGTATGATAGTTCTGTGGCATGACTGAGATTCCTTCCTGTCCATCAGAAGCAGGATTGATTTCTTGTTCTTCCATCTTAACTGTCTTAAATGGGACTTAGATTTTATTGCTTTTCACAGGAGAATAAAAAGTAAAAAGTTACAGAAGAGTAATTATCCAGTATAATTTGGGAACTCGAAAATAAAAACCAGAAGTATGATGCTGTGATGTATTGAGCAGTTTGAATGAAAGGAAATTGGAAGGTCTTAGAATCAAGTCTCTGTAACCTTCCATTGTTTCTCTTTCTCTTGAAGGAGTACACAAAGGGGCTTTTTGAAGGAAGTGAATTCATTTCCTTTTTTTTTTTTTAAGATGTATTTCTTTAATTTGAAAGTCAGAGTAACAGAGAGAGAGGAGAGCAAGCAAGAGAGAGTGCTCTTCCATGCACTAGTTCACTACACAAATGGCTGCAGTAGCCAGGTCCAGACCAAGCTGAAGAAAGTAGCCAGGAGCTTCACCTGTGTCTCACACATGGGTGACAGGGCCCCAAGTACTTGTGCCATCCTCCACTGCTTTCCCAAGTGCATTTGCAGGGAGCTAGGTAGGAAGAGGAGCAGCTGGCCTCCAGGGGGCACCCATATGGCTTACCCATACGCTATACTGCCGGCCCTAGGAAGTACATTTTTTTTTTTTAATAAAAAAGTATGTTTTATTCAAAACAACTCAAATAGAAAGCAATCCAAGTCAATTATCAGGAGAACATATATGCCTGTTGTGGTATTTTCATGGAACAGTATTCAACATTAAAAATGAATTAAGTAAATCATAACAATGTGGATCAATATCATTGTTGTCAATTGAATTATGTCCCCACAAATTTCTTATGTTGAAATCCCAGTGAAATTGTATTTGTAAAGTAAATGAAATTTTAAGGGCAGAGTCCTACTCCAGTAGGATTGGTGGCCTTTGTAAAAGAAAAAGAACTCAGTCCTCTTGATGCATAAACCAAATCCTGAAATCCTTGAAGGGGGAGAGAATCAAAGGACAGAAAATTGGTTCTTTGTTTCTCTCCATGGCCTACTCCTAACAGTATTTTTTTTTTAAGATTTATTTATTTGAAAGACAGCGTTACAGAGAGAGAGAGAGAGAGAGAAAGAGAGAGAGAGAGAGAGAGAGAGAGAGAGAGAGAGAGAGATGTGTTCCATCCACTGGTTCACTCCCCAAATGGCTGCAGTGGCTGGAACTGGACCGATCCGAAGCCAGGAGCCAGAGCTTCCTCTGGTTCTCACCATGTGGGGCAGGGGCCCAAGGACTTGGGCCATCTTCTGCTGATTTCCCAGGACATAGCAGAGAGCTGGATCAGAAGTGGAACAGTTGGGACCCAAACCTGCATTCACATGAGATGCCAGCACAGCAGTGGCAGCTTTACCTGCTACACCAAAACGGCAGCAACTGTTTGAGTATTCTTTATTAAAAATTGTGAAGGTGGCCAGCGCTGCGGCTCAATAGGCTAATGCTCCGCCTGCGGCACCAGCACATTGGGTTCTAGTCCCGGTCAGAGCACTGGATTCTGTCCTGGTTGCTCCTCTTCCAGGCCAGCTCTCTGCTGTGGCCCGGGAGTACAGTGGAGGATGGCCCAAGTGCTTGGGCCCTGCACCCACATGGGAGATCAGGAGAAGCACCTGGCTCCTGGCTTCAGATCCGCGCAGTGCGCCGGCCTCAGCGCACCGGCTGCAGCGGCCATTGTGGGATGAACCGACGGAAAAGGAAGACCTTTCCCTCTGTCTCTCTCTTTCGCTGTCCACTCTGCCTGTCAAAAAAAAAAAAAAAAAGAAAAAAAAGAAAAAAATTGTGAAGGTGAGAAATATGCTTTTCAGTTATAATCAAAGGTTAATATAGTTAGCCTATTGACTAGTGAGCCTTGCACTTACCCAGGAATGAAAAAAAAAAAAAAATGAAACAACAAATTCTTTCTAAAATCAACCTTTAGCATTTATTTTATTAGTTATTTGTTAGCACTCTATGCTGTTTGAATATACAACTATTACTTTTAAGAGGAAATATTGCACTCAGAATTATAGCAGATATTTAAATGACTAGAATGAAAGAATTGTATTTGCATATTATTTCTATATTGTTGAAAGAGTGTTGTAAATGAATTCAGCACCATGGCGTTAGGGGACTAGAAAAAGAAACATGGGAACTGATAGATTATTATCAAGGTAAAGGTACTTATTCCCAAGGTGGCAAATTCTACCTATTCTAGCTTTTATTATCCTAAGGATAGTGTTCTATTTATTTCATGAGTACAGAAGTTTTAATTGGGTATGTCATGTTTCAAAGACAAAAGAAATGCCTAATTCACTCTAACAAACTTGTTAGTCACTGTTTATACCAAGAGGATTTCTACTCTACAGAGAATAATATTGTTTTCTTTTTCCTTTGTTGATAAATCAAAGTTTTACCCTGACCTACAGCAGACAAGAATACTTTAAAGAAAAATCGTCTCAAGTTAACAGAATTGCATCCTTTTAGCTTTATGTATTCTTTGCCCCCTTTCTTATTTTTTAAGAAATTGAATATACAAAAATAATCTGAGGAAAAGATGTTAGTTAAATTTGTCCCAGTACCTTATCAGATAAGAGTGAAGTTATTTCTAGGTCTTTTTGTATTTTGATTTTAACAAGATTTATACAGGTTTGTGGTAATTTTTTTTTTCTCCTTTGAAGTTGTTAAGTTGCTTACAGATTTTTGCTTCATTGAAAAGGTTTGGATCATCAAAATTGTGTAGCCAGCATAGAAATGATTTGTAGAAACTACTTTACCCCTATACCTGAGTTTCTATTTGTTATGAAGTCTCAAAAATTCAAGAAATGAGATTTTTTTTCATGGTGTACCCTGCCCAGTGCATGATCTTTCACTTGAAAAAGAAGGTGGTGGTAGGGGGTTATACAGTTTCAGTCTACCCTAATTCTGTTACTGTTTGCTTTGTTCAGCAATCGCTCTGATCCTCCTGGCAGGGAACATGATCCACAGAACAAAACTAGTAGTGACTGTGTAGATAAAAAGGCAATGAATTCAGCTTTTAAGGCAAAGGGGGAATAGTCTACAAAGAATGAAAATAGGAATAAAAGTATACCATTGTTAACCTACAGATCTATTGTACTTTTGAAAATCTTAACGCTGTATAAAAAAAAGTGACAGTACAAAGATACATAATTATGTGACTGAAAATCATGAAAAAGGTCACTGTTTAGTTACTGGCCAAATACTTGACAAGAAAATAGAGTAGATTATTTATAATTGAAAGACCAAAGAATTCTTTTGCTTAAAATGACAGGACAGTGTTTCAACAATATATTAGGTACCATAATATATTATTTATTCTCTACCAGAACAACTCTTCAGATACGGTGAAGATGATGGGGTCAAGAAGAGTACTACAGAGAAGAATGAGAAAGAAATGTTGGAGCAGACATTACAGAAGGTAGTCTAATCTTCAAGATATTGAGCTGAACAAGTTAAATCTGACTTTTAACATAAAGGATTATGTTTTAAAATGTGGGCTCATGATCTTAAACCTTATGTGAATCCTTAATTTAAATTCATAATTCAAAATCGTTGGCTTACCAAAATGGGGTTAAAGAAATCAATGTTAGTGAAATAAATGTATAAATACTTGTGCTTTTGTTGACATAGATTAGAAATATTTTCAAACACAAAATGAAGAGATGAAGACAATAGAAATTAACAGAATTTAGACTATATGTGCATATTAGTTAGGAATTTAAAAGGTCATGATGAGACTCCACTATACTTCAACAAACATACAGATTTACAGTATTTGTACTAAAAAACTGAGCATACTTATAGCTCTACTGTAATAAAATGGTAATATGTTTATATTTTAATTTTAAATTTGAAAATATACATGACTTATCTCATTTTAGATAAAAATTTATACCCATATGATTTAGTGTAGCTCTCTATATTTTAATAAGAAAATCCATGTCAATCCTGTAAATATAAGATAGCATCCCTACCATTAATAAAATACTATTTTAAAATCATAACATTTATCTTGACAATTATACATCTAATTTATATTTTTGGTGTATAAAGACAATTAAGTGGTCTTGATTGTATTAACTCTTGTAAAGAAAATGTATTTAAATTCTTTATAACTCATTTGGCTACACCTACACTGGATTTTTAAAAATAAATCTTTAACACTTAGGTAATGCTGTAAGTGCACAAATATATAAACAAAAATATCAATGTAGCTACTTATATTTCTTGCTTCTGTGAATTCACTTGTAGTAGATCTAGTGATTTACAGCAGATGATGTGATTCCCTATATTTCGAATACTTGCCATATGGTCAGGTATCAAATGCTGTCATCTCATGATTACTGAATGACATACGTCAGGTTAATATAATGACACAGAGAACAAGAAATGTACCCTTTCATTTATCTTGAGATAAAATGAACAATTGAAATAACCCATGCATTACCAGCTAGGCTGTCATATAGTTTGTACTAGGCTGCCATCTTTGTTCCAGAGCAGTATTTTTGTTTACCATATCTTATATAATTTTTGTTTCTATGAATTTGTAAGATTATGCTAGTATTTATTGGCTTAGGGTAGAAACCCTAAAAACATTCAGTATATCAACTGCCATAAACAACACTATAATGGTGAATCCAAAAATCTATTTTAAGAGCTGAAAAACCCAATAGAAATTATTTTTATACTAACATATTCTTTTCTATATTAACCTAATATAGATCTATGAGTCACAATTCCTTGTGTTTGTGTTTTGTTGTTCATATATATATATATATATATATATATATCATTCATTCACTCAAAATGGATTTAAGAGAGTAGCAAGAGGAAAATAGTGTTTCTATGTACTGGAAATGAAATATAGACATAGTTTTTTTTTCCTTAATAGAGCTGATATTTTGTTTTCGTAGATTATTTTTAAAATAATGAATCGGCACTTCACACTGTTTTCGGCTGAATTGCATGCCTCTTCCCCACTTTTATGTTGATGTTCTAATCTCCAATATTTCAGAAAGTAACTTTATTTAGATATTTATTAAAGATATGATTAAGCTAAAATGAGATTATTAGGTTGGACAATAATTCAGTCTGACTGACGTCCTTATAAGGAAAGGAAATTAGGATACAAATACAGAGCGGAAGACTCTGCAAAGATACAGGGAAAAATATTATCATTTACAAGATAATAAGAGGGGTCTCATAAGAAATGAAACCTATTTATACCTGGATACCTTGATCTTAGATTTCTAGATTTTAAAACTGTGAGAAAGTAAATTTTTGTTGTCTAAGAAACACACTATGTGGTACTTTTTTATGGCAGCTCTAAGAGCTAATATACACAATTTACAATGTCAAGTGATTTATTTCCATTTGGTAAATTATTTTATATGTGCATTACTAAAAAAAAAAAAACAACAGCGTGAACTGATGTACAACACTCAAACCGAATGCCTTTAACAATTCCCCAGATTCCTGTCCCCAAATATATGTTGGAATTTACCTTTTTTATTTTTAAGAATGAATTAATTTTTATTTATTCAAAATAGAGAGAGAGGAGCTGGCAGATTAAGGCACTGGCTTACAACACTGACATGCCATATGGGCACTGGTTCATGTCCTGGCTCCTCCATTTTTGATCCAGCTGTCTGCTAATGCCCCTGGGAAAGTAGCAGAAAATGGCCAAGTGCTTGGACCCCATGTACCCTCAGGAGACCTGGAAGAAGCTCCTGGTTTCCTCTTCTTTATTTTTCTCCCTCTCCCTCTCTCTCTGTAATTCCCCCTTTCAAATAAATAAATCTTTTAATAATAATTAAAAAAAAAAGCAGAGGGAGAGAGAAGGAATGAATGCTGCTTCACTTCCCAAACTCCTTTAATGGCTGAAGCTGGGCAAGGCTGAATCCAGGACCCCAGAACTCAATCCAGGTCTTCCACATGTGTGCCTGGAATCCCACTACTTGAGACATCATCATCTGCTCCTTTCAGGATTTGCATTAGCAGGAAGCTGGACTTGAAGGTGGGGCTGGGACTCAAATCCAGGCACTCCAGTGTAGATGGAGGTGTCCCAAACTGAGCTGAATGCCTAACCCCTTTCTGCTTTTAGAGTCTTACATTCAGCCTAACAGTTTTTGAGAGTATACACTAAAGAACACTTTAGTAGGTGCTGTGTACTTTCCCTTACCCATGTCTTTAGAAGTACTGTCATTGAGTTACTGTTTGCTCTAATCGTATACTTAAATACAAATACTTTTGACCAGTTCTTATGCGAAACCATAGAATCACATTAGACTTTAAAGGCACATTTTCAATTTTCACGTGTATGGCTGACTGGTGTGGTAACTTTCCTTCCTGTCATCAGGGTCACAGCTGACTCTCCCATAACACAGAAAGGTAAACAAAGAAAAGCATAACAAATATATTTAATTCAAGTTTTATGTGCTATGTGTCTATTCAGAAATAAAGACCCTCAGATCCTGGGAGAACTCTATTTTTATGGGTTGGATTGATGGAGAATGAACAATCACAAAGAAACGTGATTGCAGTGGAAGGTGTCAACTAATGGTAATAGACCGTGTTGTGGAACACAGCAAGACCTGTTTGCTCAGACTCTTGATCTCTCTCATTACATTCATTTCTCTGGACTGGGGGTCTTCAAGAAAGAAAAGAAAGTGACCTGTCTGGATCTTATAACTTCTTTTGATTGAGATGAATTCTAGTTTCAATGACACACCTTAGGGAATAGGAATTCTAGTTTGTATGATTCACTTCTTGAGAGCAGGAGAGGCCAGGAGACATAAGCCAGGAGGTCAGAGAGACCTTGTTTCTGACGCCCTTGAGCCCTTCAGTATAAAGGACTCAGCATGTCTATGTGCTGTACTTGGGGATTCTGATCTGAGTTCCAACATGTGTAAAATTTTCATGAGTTTTAGTCAAAAAATACTAATTTCCAAAATTGAAATTTCACATTTCATGTTTATTTACTACATCTGTTTATGAAAGTGTTTTATTTTAATTAAAAGTTTAAGGTTTTTTTATTAGATACTACAGCTTATTTACCACAAGAAATTATATTTTATTTCAAATAGTTTTTTTAGAAAGGTATTAAGATTAGGGGCTGGCGCTGTGGCATAGCAGCTAAAGCCACCGCCTGCAGTGCCAGCATCCCATATGGGCACTGGTTCAAGACCCAGCTGCTCCACTTCCAATCCAGTTCTCTGCTATGGCCTGGGAAAGCAGTAGATGTGGCCCAAATCCTTCAGCCACTGCACCCGTTTGGGAGATCGGGAAGAAGCTCCTGGTTCCTGGCTTCAGATTGGCACAGCTCTGATGGTTGTGGCCAAGTAGGGAGTGAACCAGCGGATGGAAGACCTCTCTCTCTCTCTCTCTCTCTCTCTCTCTCTCTCTCTCTCTTTCTCTCTCCCCTTCTCTCTCTGTGTAACTCTGACTTTCAAATAAATAAATAAATCTTTTTTTTTAAAAGAAAGATATTAAGATTAGTAATAGGTGCAGATGTTATGGCACTGTGAGATAAGTGGTCAGTTGGGACTTTTGCATCCCATATAGGAGTACTTAGTTTGAGTCCCAGGTACTCTGTTTCCAAGCCATATTTCTGGTAAAGCATCCTGGGACTTAAGTGTTTAGGCCCCTCCCACCCACACAGGAGACTCAGATGGAGTTGTGGACTCCTGACTTTTGGGGCATTTGGGGAGTAAGCCAGAGGATGGAAAATCTTTTGTTTCTCTCTCTCTCTCTCTCTCTCTCTCTCTCTCTCTCTTCTTTTTGTCTGTATCTCTTGCTCTGCCATTCAAGTACATGAAGATAAGCATTTTTTTAAAAGTTAGTAATAATATCAACAATAATGACAATAATGGTGAATTATTTAGAATTACCTGTCTGTGAGGAACTGTGGTTTACCATCATATTTAATATAACAAAGTTACAAATATTACTATTCTCATTTCATATATAAAGGTTAAATATTTTATTAGCTAAACCAACTAGAACTGGACAATACACATCTGATTTATGATTCCATTTTCCTTCAGATGATATTGCTTCTTTTTTTTAAAAGATTTATTTACTTATTTGAAAGTCAGAGTTACACACAGAGAGAAGGAGAGGCAAAGAGAGAGTGAGAGAGGTCTTCCATCCACTTGTTTACTCCCCAATTGGCCACAATGACCAGAGCTGAGCCAATCCAGAGCCAGGAGCTTCCTCTGGGTCTCCCATGTGGGTGCAGGGGTCCAAGGACCTGGGCCATCCTCTACTGCTTTCCCAGGCCACACCAGCACCCATATGGGATGCCAGCACTGCAGGTGGCTGCCTCACTCACTGTGCCACTACACCAGCCCCAAATATTGCTTCTCATTAATACTTTTATACCACCACTATCTAAGCCCCTTTAAAAAAAAGTTTAATTGTTTTCTTGCACAAAATACATATTTAAAATAAAGTCTATTCTACCCAGTCTACTCTGGAATTGAAATTAATTATGGAAAGTGTACTGTTTGGGTAGTAATTAAAGATCCACTGAGGGAAATTGAAGAGCATATAAAGTAGTGATATTCCTTATTTGTCTGGAGCAATTCTTTAATGAAAGTATAATAAAATTCAGAGATAGAGTGATTTGGAAGAATTAAGTTTGTGTTTTCATGAACACTATGTTTTTTATCACATTTCCCAGCTCTCCAATAAACTATTGCAATGAGAAGGAGCAATAAAATCTCTTTCACAGAAATATACAGGATCAACAATAGTTTGGTTAAATATTATTCATAAGTTTATGCTCATATCAAGAATATTTCCTATAAGAACATAGGTCCAATAGTAGATAAGTATATTATACGGTGACATAGAAGCAATTAAAATTAGGTGAGATTCTTCAAACTGTATTGGGAAATATCTGCCCCAGGGTGGGATAACCAACCAGTAAACTACTGTTGAATTAAATGAAGGAATTTGAATTCAAAAGAGCAATAGGTGTACAGAAGTATATGTAACTCTGAGATGACTGAAACTTATGTTTAGGAAACAGCTTACATATTCACAAGTTCAGTAAACTGGAAAAATGTTAAGAACCCGTATAATTTTGATCTTGTTCATTTCTGTAATATTACTTTGCATCATTGATTATGGTCTTAGTCCTTTATGGCTGCTATAACTAAATACTAGTATACTGAGTAGCTTATAAAAAACACAAATTTCTTTCTCATAATTTTTGAAGTTTAAGTTGAGAAATCCAAAATCAAGGTATTCACAAATTTGATATCTGCTGAGGGCCTGCTTACTGTGCTTACTTTCTAGCTTTGTCCTCACATGGTTCAGGAGCTAGACAGGTCTTTGGGATCTCTTATAAGGGCATTAATCCATTCATGAGACTCTTCATTTATGACCTAATATACCCTTCAAACACCCCACCTATCACTTTAATGATCACATCATTGCAGTTGTCAACATATCCGAAATGTTTCTGATTTGAAGAATTTTGTCTTGAAAGTAAAAATGCATTTATATCAATTTCCAATCATTTACATTTCTGGCATAACCCTGGTTCTTTCTTAATTCCAATTCTTTACTAATTTTCCCTATATTCCTGGGTAACTCTTCTTTCTCTTATGGCTTCTGGGATGGTAGAAGTGTTGTAAAATCCTGAACGTTAAAGCCAAGTTCATGGCAGGAAAGGTTTACCTCTGTATAATTTAAGTTTTCAGCCTCTCTCCTTTTTCTGTTTCAGTTCTAGAAAGATAATTATTGGTCTACTTGCCTCATGTTTTTGAGCTGATCAGAAGAGATAATGTTTATAAAACTATTCTGTAAATAGTAAAATGTGTTTTATAAAGAATAGTGTTTATCATTTATTTTTCAGTATCTACTCTAAATCAGCTCCTCCATTAAATTTCATGTTCATGAATTAGAATTAATTGCTCTTATGTGGATGTTCAGACTTATGGCACCTGAATCAAATTGCTTGTTAGGTTTCAATATGCAAGTATCTGTTTTCCAAATAGTTTTTGGAATTCTTTAATGTCAGGAAATACTTGTTACCTTTGATGTGCCCTACATGAACATCATATATTGACACAAATGAAGAAAATATATATGCAAGCTTGAAATAATTCGGAGTTAAAATAAAATTGTTAAGACTTTTGATAGAACGTTGGAGCTGTGACACACTGAGTGGCCTTCAAAGCAACATTGTGTTGAGGACCTCTGAGTGTACCTTGTTTCTCCCCTCCCAGTATAGGGAGAGGCTTTTTGCAAAGTGACCTAAACAGCTTAAAGTGCAGACTGTGCCTGCCAAGGAAGGAATAGTTCCCTCGGCTTCCTTCCCTGACTTTTCATGAACTAAACTCACATCACAGGAAGAAAGATCGCAGTCTGTCAACATACTTAGACAGACTTCTGTCACATATCATTGTCTTGTATTTTGGTCCCCAAAGAATTATTTAAAAATTATTGTCTATCTTGGGGGCCATAGTATGTTCTCCATGCCTACTGAGTTCCCCTAAAAAGTCAGTCAATGATTGTTTACAGCCCTTGTCTCTTCTGTTGAAGTACAGTATTTTTTTTTCATACTATTTGTTAAACTTTTTTACTTAGTGTAAGGTTAACTTTATAATCATTAAGTAAATTTAAAGTAGATCTCTGTAAAAATTAAGAATGGGAATGGGAGAGGGAGGAGGAAGAAGGGTTGGAGCGTGGGTGGGAGAGAGGGAAGTATTACTGTGTTCCTAAATCTGTATACATGAAATACATCAAACTTATATAACTTAAATAAAATTTCAAAAGAAAGAAAGTCAATCATTTCCATTCCCTAAAATTAGTCTACAGTTCCTATACTCCTTTCCCTTATAGAACAGGGTGTATATATATATATATATATATATGCATATATATTTATATTGCTATTGAGTTACTGGCAGGGGCAAGGTAGGGGTATCACGCTTGTGTGATTTACCATGTCTGGTGATTTTTCCCTTTTACCATGTTAATAAATGTGTGTACCTTTTCCCCTGTTAATTCTATCCTTGTAAATCTATTACAGCAAATCTTCAGACAGCAGAAGGAAAATTTCTACTTGCCCTTAGAAAACTGAGCACCACTTGACTACTAAGTTATATTTTTCTTTCTTTTTTAAAATTTGTATTAATTTATTTGAAGGTCAGAGTTACAGAGGGAGAGACAGAGAGGGAGAGATCTTCCACCCACTGATTCAGTCCCCAGAGGGCCAGGAACTTCATCTGGGTCCCCTACATGTATGGCAGGGGTCCTAACGCTTGGGCGATCTTCTGCTGCTTTGCCCAGGCCATTAGTAAGGAGTTGGATCAGACCTGGAGCAATTGGGACAAGGAGGTGGATTGGAAGTTCAATAGCCAGAACATGAGCTGCTATACAGATGGGTTGCTGGTGTTGCAGGTGATGGCTTTACTCACCATGCTACAATGCTGGCCTCACGTTTTCCTAATTTAGAAAAAAAAAAGCAACTCAATAATCATAGATTGTTTTGTATTTAGTCATTACTTTTTTTTTTTTTTTTTTGACAGGCAGAGTGGATAGTAAGAGAGAGAGACAGAGAGAAAGGTCTTCCTTTTTGCCATTGGTTCACCCTCCAATGGCCGCTGCGGCCTGCGCATCGCGCTGATCCGAAACCAGGAGCCAGGTGCTTCTCCTGGTCTCCCATGCGGGTGCAGGGCCCAAGGACTTGGGCCATCCTCCACTGCCTTCCCGGGCCATAGCAGAGAGCTGGCCTGGAAGAGGGGCAACTGGGATAGAATCCGGCGCCCCAACCGGGACTAGAACCCGGTATGCCGGTGCCGCAAGGCAGAGGATTAGCCTGTTAAGCCACGGCGCCGGCCTAGTCATTACTTTTTTAAAGTTGTTTGAGTATTAAAGAAAAATATTAATAATGCAATTTATGTATCCCTTTCTGGACTTTTTGTGTAAATTTTTTATCTGAAAATATGTTTTCATAATAAATAGCCTATAAGCAAGACACATAGGAGCTCAGAAAACTCTGCAGTGTATTAGCATGCTTACTTCTGTGTCACTTTGTATAGAATTTTAACTTACCATCTGTCCTTTATTCAGCAGATGTATTATTGCACTTTTGAATGTATTCATCTATGCTACCTTAGAATTACTTAAGAACTAAGTACAATGGGTTTATTTTGTCCTTGTGCTAATTGCAATTTTTTTCATCAGAAATGATAATAAAAATACAGAAGATTATGGTTTTGGATTTTTAAAGGCATAAATTAAACTCTTTTGTTTAGGTCATTGAGTTGGAAAATCGGCTAAAATCTTTTGAGAAAAGATCGAGGAAATTAAGAGAGGGAAATAAAAAATTAATACAAGAAAATGATTGCCTGAAATCCCTCTTACAACAGCAGCAAGAAGATGCAGACACCAGAGAAAAAGAGCTAGAACAGCTCCTAAAGGAGAGTAAAGATGTAGAAAAAGACAAAACTGAACTTCAAGTAAAAATCAGTGAGCTGGAGAGAGAAGTCACTTCCCTGAGGAGACAAGTGGCAGAAGCTAATGCAATGAGAAATGAAAATGAAGAGCTGATGAATCCAACAGAGAAACTGCACCATTCAGCTGACAAAGTTAAACCTGAGATGGCCATCATGGATGTGAGATCTGGGCACTATGATTGTAAAACAACTACTACCAAGGTTAAATTTAAAGCTGCCAAGAAAAAGTGCTCTGTGGGTCGTCACCACACTGTTCTCAATCACTCCATCAAGGTTATGAGCAATGTGTTTGAGGACCCTAGCAAGGACGGCTGGCAGGATGTGAGTGAAAGCAGGTAAGGCTCTCATTAACTTAGCTCTGTGGTGGGGACACTGTGCATATGTAAAGTACTGGCAAATGGAGATTGAATTTCAACTACTGTCGATTTGGTATTCAGAAAAAATACTGTCAGATCCTTTGAAATATCTTGGGAGGTCTTGTTCTGAGCTTATTGACTGAAATTTGCATGCAAAATTAGCCACAACTGCATGAGTATTTGAATAGGTGCCAGGAAACCCAAAAGAAGGCAATGCTTGATTTCTTCCAGTGATGCTATTTTCATGCAGTCATGAGGCTTGAAATTGACAGTTTGGCAGGTTGATTTAATTTGCTGGCCCTTTGCATATTCACCACTGACAGCTAAGGATTCCCAGGCAAGCCTACTAAGTCAGTTTAGTTATCTTGTGACATGCCAACCTGGGAGGAGAAACATTTTTCCCCCTTAATTTAGTTAGATAAATTTTGAATGACCCATTTCAGCTTGTTACCAGATGTCTACAAGCTGTTTAACATCCTTTAAATTAAGAACCATCTTCACTAATTATTTCATGTATGTATTATGCAAAGTCATTGTACTAACCTTAATTGAATGGTGGTTAAAAATTATTTCTTAAAAGTTATACAGATTTCTAGTCTTAAATTATTTAACACTTAGAGAATAACAACAGGAGAATACTAAAAATCTATAATTTTCTTTATTTTACCCCTGACTGTAATTCATATATGCAATTGAAACATATCAGTAAAACCACAAAGGTAAATGAATCATGGAGATCTCTTTTTTATACCTAGAAAATAGGGACATTCAGTGTTGACAGAATTGCTAACAGATTATCTAAATTGCTATAGTTTTTAAAATTCTGTCTTGTTTATAAATGGCATATGTTTTTTTTTTTTCTAGTTCGTTGCTGTTTTCTTTTGTTTTTAAACTCCCAATAGTCATTCTGTTTTAAATTTGGGATACCTATTGATAGTTTTCTTAATTACAGAGAGATCTGAAAATTATGTTAAAATGTGGTTCCCAAACATGGTAGAGGCAGAAAGGTGTGCTACCTGAGGGTCATGGCTGACAGAAGACAGATTAACAAGAAAAACATAACATGTGTAACTAATCAAAATTTTACATGCCATGAATTGAAGACTCAAAGAACCAGGGAAAGCTTTCCATTTTTATGCTGAGATATGATTAAGAATGGATAGTAACATTGAAATGTGATTGGACCAAAAGGGTATGAACTAATGTAATAGACCAAAGCGAGAAACTCAGCAAGGCCTGTTTGTTCAGATTTTTCTTGGTCTTTCCACGTGGCATTTCATCCTCTCAGATATGATAGGACCCATTCTCTAATGAAGGTCTTATGATCTATCAGACAAGGTAGGTTAGAGAATTTCTTTATGGTCAGCTCTTACACAGAAAGGTATGGGAAAATTTCATGCTTTTAAGCAGTAGGTCCTGCCTTAGGGAGACAGAGGTTCTAGTTTATGTGACTTGCCTTGGGGAGGAGGGATTCTGGTTTGTGACTTGCTTTGGAGAAGACTGAAGGGCAAGAGAAAGGAGGACAGGAGAAGGTCAGAGAGATCTTGATTCTGAGGCTATCCAGAGTTCTTTAGTTCAAGGTATTATGCATGCCAAACTGCCATAATTTGGGGTATTATTTTCTGAGCACCAATGCTTGTTTGCATATTATAATCACCTAGAGCTCTTATAAAAATCCCAAAGCTCAGGCCACACCTCAAACCAGATAAATTACAATGTTTGGCACATGGTATGGCTTTAGTATGTTTTTGAAGCTTCCCAGCTGATTCTAGCACGCAGACAAATTTGGAAACTACTGTTTTAAATTATCATCTTGTCAAGCCCCTTGACCTCAGGCAGGTAAAAAAAAAAAAAAAAAAAAAAAAAAAAAGCTGAAGAAACAAATTTATTAAGGTAAAGCTGAAGGACCAAATCTGCATTTCATTTCCTTGTTACCTCTTACAAGGTTCTTTTCCCCTTTTCTCAAAAGCAATTAGAGATGAAATCCTACTTAATTTAAAATTCACTAAATATTTACCTATTACAATATTCAACAGGTTCATGGAAAATGGAATTAAAGAAGCATTTATTTTGTTGCAAATTTTTTTCTCAAAATATGCATTTTCCATGAACTTTTTGAAATACCCTCATGTGTCTTCAAGGAAATTCAAGTTTCAAGTACCAAATTTATTGCAGCCACTTGGTATTATCACAGTATTCATAATTTAGTAGTATAGTTTATGTGTGAGTATGTGTGTATGAATAAATGCATAAAGTTAAGTAATGCACTCTAACTTCATTATATTAGTGCATATGCAGAAGGTCACATATTTTATGAAATGTATCACACTATATCTCTTAAAAGAAAGGATTGTCATTGAAGTTATTTAGCAGTAAAACTCAATTTTTCACTGTGAAGATTAAGTGTTAAATTTCCTGCCTGACAGAACATTCTCCTAGGAATCAGTCAGGTGCAAAGAATTCTCAATTAGAAATCCTACAGTGGAACTTTAGGGACGTCAGAAGGTTCTATTTCTTTTACTTTTTTACTTTTTTACTGAAATACAAGAAAGTTATTTGGATACTGAGAAAAATGGAGCTTAGTCATATGTAATAATACTATTCTGTATAATTATTACCTCATTAATATTTATTTCCCATAGTTGAATAATACTTACCAGAACGTGCCCATTTAGGATGAATGATAACCAGGAACTGTTTATACATTCAAAAAGAAAACATAATTTTTGTATCCCTGGCAAAGTGAAATTTTTAGAGAAAAGCACAGAATAAATAAATATATTAATTATATTATAAAGAGTTACAAAATTGCCATCCCAAAATAAATAAGTTTGGCATAAGGATCATTTTGTGCTGGATGCAATTAAGAAAAAACAGGTTTAAGAAAAGCTTTCTACTTTCCTCATGAAAATAGGATGTAAACTTACAAAAGTGTCCCTCCTCATCTGTCTACCAGGAAGGAGTAATCACTGGGGATGCCATCACAGAATCCCACCAAACAAGGGTTGTTAGCTAACCTTTACCAGTCATTAGTGTCACACATATTTGCCTTCTCATAGTTTGCTGTTCTTTGTGACTCAAGGTCCTTTTTCTTTTTTCTTTTCACTTGTGTAAAAATGTTTTGTTCTTTGTTGAAGATGCAAAATAATCTGTAGTCCTAAACCACTACTTTGAGCTACTGACTTCCGTATATTTCCATTCATTATATGTGATACACAAGTCAATAAACTTGTTTTTCTCTTGTTAATCAGTCTTTTGTTGTAGGAGCCCCAGATGACAGCTTAGAAGGAAAGAGGAAGAATAATTTTTTTCATTCCTACAATTATAGGTTCTACTTGCATTTTCTCTCTTATCATTAAATCATTTATTTATTGCCTTGTCAGTTTTCCACAAACACATCATAAGTGCTTGTGAGTCTATATCTTTACTCTGACTGACTTTGTATGTCTCCTAACCAGTGCATTTTATCCTTATTCAAAAGTATTTTAGAGCCGGCGCCGTGGCTCACTAGGCTAATCCTCCGCCTTGCGGCGCCGGCACACCGGGTTCTAGTCCCGGACGGGGCGCCGGTTCTGTCCCGGCTGCCCCTCTTCCAGGCCAGCTCTCTGCTGTGGCCAGGGAGTGCAGTGGAGGATGGCTCAAGTGCTTGGGCCCTGCACCCCATAGGAGACCAGGATAGGCACCTGGCTCCTGCCATCGGATCAGCGCGGTGCGCCGGCCGCAGTGCGCCAGCCGCGGCGGCCATTGGAGGGTGAACCAACGGCAAAGGAAGACCTTTCTCTCTGTCTCTCTCTCTCACTGTCCACTCTGCCTGTCAAAAAAATAAAAATTAAAAAAAAAGGTATTTTAAAAGACACTGATGATCTTTGACCTTCCTTTTATTTCTTTGTTCAGGAATGTATCATACTATTTTTGTTCTTTTGAAATTTTTTTTTTTTTTTTTACAGAAGATCAGTTTAGTATATATTAGGTAAAGATTTCATCATTTTGCCCATATAGCAACATAAAGTGAAAAAACTACCATTGGATTACTAATTATAGCATTAAATAGCAATGTACAGCACATTAAAGACAGAGATCCTACATAATTTTTTTTCAAATTAATTAATTTTCTATGCCATTTCCATTTTAACACCAGGTTGTTTTTTTTTCATTTCCAATTCTCTTTATATACAGAAGATCACTTCAGTATATAATTAGTAAAGACCTCATCAGTCTGTGCCCACACAGAAACGCAAAGTATAAAAATACTGTTTCAGTACTAGTTATAGCATCACTTCGCTTTAGACGACACATTAGGGACAGATCCCACATGGGGTGTAAGTACACAGTGACTCCTGTTGCTGATTTAACAATTTGACACTCCTGTTCATGGCGTCAGTAATCTCCCTAGGCTCTAGTCATGAGTTGCCAGGGCTATGGAAGCCTTTAGAGTTCGCTGACTTTGATCTTATTCCTATAGGGTCATAGTCAAAGTGGAAGTTCTCTCCTCCCTTCAGAGAAAGGTACCTCCTTCTTTGATGGCCCCGTTCTTTCCACTGGGATCTCACTCACAGAGATCATTCATTTAGGTCTTTTTTTTTTTTTCCATGATATCTTGGCTTTCCATGCCTGAAATACTCTCATGGGCTTGTTAGCCAGATCTGAATGCCTTAAGGGCTGATTCTGAGGCCAGAGTGTTGTTTAGGACATCTGCCATTCTATGAGTCTACTGTGTATCCCGCTTCCCATGTTGGATCTTTCTCTCCCTTTTTGATTCTATCAGTTAGTATTAGCAGATACTTGTCTTGTTTGTGTGATCTCTTTGACTCTTAGACCTATCAGAGCTATCAATTGTGAGCTGAAATTGATCACTTGGACTAGTGCGATGGCATTGGTACATGCCATCTTGATGGGATTGTGTTGGAATCCCCTGGCACATTTCTAACTCCACCATTTGCGGCCAGTCCGATTGAGCATGTTCCAAATTGTTCATATCCTCCCTCTCTTTTTCCACTCTTAGATTTAACAGAGATCACTTTTCAGTTAAAATTTAAACACCTAAGAATAATTGTGTGTTAATTACTGAGTTCAACCAATAGTACTAGAACAACAACAACAACAACAAATACTAAAAAGGATAAAGTATTACATTGTACATCTAAAGTCAGGACAGGAGCTGATCAGTTCATTGTTGCTTATAGTGTCCATTTCACTTTGAAATTTTAAACCTTAGTCATAAAACCCTTTCCACCTTTCTCACTTTTTCTGTTTTCCCTTTTTTTCCTAATTTCCCTTTTTTCAGATTTCAAATTTAGAGTTAACATATAATAGTAACATTTTAATGGGATATTGTATTAGAAAGTTTTTCATTACTACTGTGAAATACCTGAAGCAGCTAATGTTATAAAGAGAAAAAGTTTAGTTAACACACAGCTATGGAAGTCCACAGCCCAAGATCAGGTTGCCCCATTGATTTGGCCTCTGATGAAAATGGGAAATCCAATGGTGGAGAGTGTGCAGAGGAAGGGCTAATATGGGAGGCCAGGAAGCGGAGACAATGACTGGGCCCAACTCGGGCTTTTATAACCAACCCTTTCACAAGAAGTACCTTCTGATGTCGTGTCCTCATTAATCCAAGGACCTCCCTCACAGTTCACCTTTCATATACAGTAATCACGTTAAGTTCTTACGTTCTTAGTACCATTATTTTATGACTTGTGGGTTTAAAGTCGTGAATGAGTTCAGGAGCCAAATCATGTTCAAACTATATTTTGTACAATGTAGTTTTTCAGCTTGTGTATACGTGTGCTGATCAAATTAGGTAATTCCCATTTCCATTTTCTTATCATTTTTTAATGTTTAGAGTCTTTGATCTCCTTTCCTCCAGTTCTTCCTAAAAGATAAAATATTCACACCATGTTGCTGTGGAAAACTAGAACTTATTTCCTCTAACTCTGTTTTGGTACTTGTTACTCAACCTTCAGCTGTTCTCCTTACCATTACCCTTCCCAGTCTCTAGTAATTACTATTCTACATTCAAGTCAGCTTTTATTTTAGCTTCCATATATAAGATAATATCTGGCATTTTTATTTATTTTTAAAAGATTTATTTTTATTTGAAAGGCAGAGTTACAGAGAGGGAGGGAGAAAGAGAACTCCCATACACTGGTTCACTCCCCAAATGGCTACAACAGCTAGGGCTGGTCCAGGCTGAAGCTAGAAGGCCAGAACTCCATCTAGGTCTTTGACATGGGTGACAAGGTCTCAAGCACCTGGGCCATCTTCTGCTTTTTTCCAGGTATATTAGCAGGGAGGTGTATAAGGAGTGCAGCAACTGAGACTCGAACCCACATAGTCATATGGGATGCTGGTGTCTCAGGCAGCCATGTAATCCAATGCACCACACCACTGGCTCCTGGCATTTGTATTTCTGTATCTGGCTCATTTCATGTACCATAATATCCTCCAGTTCTATTTGCTACAAATGGCAGTATTTCATTCTTTTTAGAGCTGAATAATAGCCCATTGGATATATACACACATATATATATATATCCAATGAGCTATTATATATATATATATATCCGTGGATATATATATATATATATCACATATACATATACATATATATATATATCCATGGTATATATATACCATGGTGTATCTATATATATGGTATATACATATAATATATATATATAAAATATGGTATATATATGTATATACACACCATATTTTCTTTATCCATTCACCTGTCAATGGGTAGTCCAAATCTTGGCTCTTATAAATAGTGCTGCAATAAACATATTAGAGTGGATATATCTTTAAAATATTGATTTTTATTTCCCTTGGATATAAGCCCAGAAGTAAGATATTTGGATTATCTTGTAGATACATTTTTATTTTACTGAGAAACTTCTATACTATTCCCAGTGATGCCTATAATAGTTTACATTCCCATCAACAGTGTATAAGATTCACTTTTCTCCATATCCTTGCTAGCATTTGTTGTTTTTTTTCTTTTTGATAATAACCATCTTAACTTGGTTTTGATTTGCATTTTTCTAATGGCTAATGATAATGAGTATTTTAAAATATTTTTGTTGACTACTTGTATTTATTATTTTGAAAATGTCTATTCAGATCATTTGCACATTTTAAAACTGGTTTTTTTATTGTTGAGATTTGTTTTAGTTTGTTATATATTCTAGATATTAATCCTTTGCTTGTTAATAGTTTGCACATATTTTCCCCCATTGTGCAGGTTGTGCACCTTCACTTTGTTTATCATGCCCTTTGCTTTGCAGAAGCTTCTAGTTTGCTATATTGCTGTTAGTTTTTGCTATTGTTGCCTGTGCATTTGGTGTATGGTCTTATCTTTCTCCTATGTTTTCTTCAACTACTGGTGCAACTTCAGATATTTCATTTAGCTCTTTCCATTTTTAGTTGATATTTCTAGTGTGAGAGTTGGATTCAGGGGAAATAAACTTCAGTCATCTGTATGCAGATATCCAGTTTTCCCAGCACCATTTATTGAAGAGGCTATCCTGCTTCAATTGCATGTTTTTGGCAGTTTTGTCCAGAATCATATCACTGTAGAGTTGTGGGTTCATTTCTGGTGTCTGTTTTGTTCCATTGGTCAATGTATCTGCTTTTTAGCTGGAACCATGCTTTATTGGTCCTTATAATTCTGTAGTATGTCCTGAAATCAAGTGTTTTGATGTCTCCAGCTTTTTTCTTTTTGTTCAAGACTTCTTAGGCTATTGGGAATCAATTGTGTTTCCATATAACTTTTAGAATTGCTTATTCTAGTCTGGTGAATAATCACACAGATGGGATTATGTTTATTTTGTAAATCATTGGGTAATATGGAAATTTTAATAATATTAGTTCTAATCCATGAACGTAGAGGATCTTTCTAGGCATTTTTTATCGTGTTCAATTTCTTTAGTAACTGTTTTATAATTCTGCATTATAGAGGTATTTAACATGCTTTTTAAAATTTATTCCAATGAATAATACATTTTTAATACTATCACGAATAGAATTGCTCTTTGTTAGAGAGTTTGCTATGGGATTTTAAAATGCTATTGATTTGTATATGTTAATTTTATTCCTACAGTCTTACTGAGTTTGTCTATGACTTCTAATAGTTTTTTGCTGGAGTCTTTAAATATTTCTATACATAGAATCATGTCATCTGCAAAGAGGAATAATTTGAACTCTTCCTCCCTTACTATTTGTTTGCCTGTTATTTCTTTTTCCTGCCTAATAGCTCTAGCTAAAACATTTAATACTATATTTAATAAAAACACTGAGAGTGTACATTCTTGTCTACTTCTAGGCATTAGAGGAAATGCTTCCTGCTTTTCCTTGTTCAAACTTTGTGTTTGTCATATATATTCTTTATTATGGTGAGGTTTGTTCTTTCTGTACCTATTTTGATCAATTTTTTTAAAATTTTAAATAGGTATTTTATTGACTGATTTCCCAGCATCTTTTGAGATTTTCATATGATTATTGTCTTAATTCTGGTCATGTGATTTTAAAAATGTTTATTATTTATTTTTATCAGCTTATATTAGGAGAGAGAGCAAGAACAAGAGAGAGAGAAAGAGAAATAGAAAAAGAGAGAGATTTTTTCTATCCACCGGTTCATTCCCCAAAGGCCTGCAATAGTTGGGGCTAGACCAGACCAAAGCTAGGAGCTCAGAACTCTCATCTGGTTTTCCCACATCAGTGGCAGGATCCCAAGGACTTGAGCCATAATCTGCCGTCTGCCAAGATGCATTGGCAGAAAGCTGGATCAGAAGTGGAGTAGCTAAGGCTTTCACCAAAACTCTGATATGGGAAGCGGCTTGTGATGTTTTATGCTTATTAATCTGTGTGTGCTCGAACATCCTAGCATTCCTTTGGTAAATCCCACTTCATTATAGTGAGTGATTTTTTAAATATTTTGTAGAAATAGATTTCCATTATTTTGTTGAGAAATTTTATATTTGTGTCCATAATGGATTTTGGCATATGTTCTCATTTTTGTCATATCTTTGTCTAGTTTTGGAATCAGGATAATCCTGACCTCAGAATGAGTTTAAAAGGGTTCCCTCCCTTTTGCAATAGTTTGAAACACTGATGTTAGCTCTTAAAAGGTTGATAAAATTTAAGGTAGAAGTTTAGTATCATACTTGGAAAACCCACATTCCTTTTTTTTTTTTTTTGGACAGGCAGAGTGGATAGTGAGAGAGAGAGAGAAAAAGGTCTTCCTTTTTGCCGTTGATTCACCCTCCAATGGCCGCCGCGGCTGGCGCACCGTGCTTATCCGATGGCAGGAGCCAGGTGCTTCTCCTGGTCTCCCATGTGGGTGCAGGGACCAAGGACTTGGGCCATCCTCCACTGCACTCCCTGGCCACAGCAGAGAGCTGGCCTGGAAGAGGGGCAACTGGGATAGAATCCGGCACCCCAACCGGGACTAGGAAAAACCCACATTCCAAATTGGAGTGCTAGGTTGAAGTCCTAGCTCCATTTTCCATTTCAGCTTTTTAAATTTCAGGCAGACAGTGATGGCTCAAGTAGTTGGAATTTCGCTACTCACATTGGAAACCTAGGTTGAATTCTCCATCCTGTCCTGGCCCAGCCCTGAGTAGCATTTTGGGAGTGAAGCAGCAGATGGAAGATCTCTCTCTGTCTCTCAGTGAGTGATCTCTGTATCCTTTTACAGCATTTGTCTTTAAGCCTATTTTGTCTGAGATAAATATAGCTATTTCTGCTCACTTGTGGTCTCTTTTTGCATGGAATATATTTTTACACCTTCTGACTTTCAATTTTTATGTATCTTCTAATTGGAGAATTTAGTCTGTTTGCACTCAGATTATTATTTTTAAATTTTATTTATATTATTTGAGATACAAAGAGAGAGAGAAAGAACACTTTAATTCACTGGTTCACTCCCTCAGTGCCCACAAGGGCCAAGGCATGATGCAGGATTAAACCTGAGAGCTGGGAATGTTATTCAGGTCTCTCACTGGGTTATAGAAACCTGATTACTGCAGCCATCATTGCTGCCTCTAAGGGTCTACGTTAGCAGGAAGCCACAGTCAGGAACTAGACCGGGATGTCAAACCTGGGTACCCCAATATGGAATATGGGCATATTATCAATGTCTTATCCATTAGTGTAAATATTATCTCCCTCAAGGTTATTGTTGATAAGTAAAGATTTAGGCCTGTATTTAAAACTTCCATTGAGGCCGGCACCGTAGTGCAGTAGGTTAATCCTCCGCTAGTGGCTCCGACATCCCATAAGGGAGCCGGTTCTAGTCTCAGCTGTTCCTCTTCCTATTGAGCTCTCTGCTATGGCCTGGGGAAGCAGTAGAAGATGGCCCAAGTGCTGGGGCCCCTGCACCTGCATGGGAGACCAGGAAGAAGCACCTGGCTCCTGGCTTTGGATCGGCATAACTCCGTCCCTTGCGGCCGTTTGGGGGGTGAACCAACGGAAGGAAGACCTTTCCCTATGTCTCTCCCTCTACCTGTCTATAACTCTACCTCTCAAATGAATAAATAAAAATCTTTTGTTTAAAAACGATAGGAAAAAAAAACTTCTGTTGGTTTCAATTTCTTTTATTCTATTTCTCATAAGTTTAATACTTTCATTTTTAAAAAAACTTTCCAATTGCAGAACTTATGTGAAAATATTTTAGAAGACTAATGTGGGGGTAATGAATTCCCTCATTTTTTGCTTGTCTTTGAAAGTATTTATTTCGCCTTAATTCATGAAAGACAAATTTGCTGGGTATAGTATTATTTGTCAGGGTTTTTTTCTTCACAACTTGGAACATTCCATTCCATTACCTATTGACCTGAAAGTTTCCTAATGGGAAATCTGCTGCCATTTTAATGAGACTTGGTGCTTTTCTCTTGTAGCTTTTAGAAATATCTCTTGTGCTAGTCTTTTGATAATTTGACTGTAATATGCTGTGGTGAGGACCTTTTGTACATTTGGGAGTCCTAAGGGCCTCCTGTAGTTGGGTGTTTGTATCTTTCCTGTGATGGAGGAAGTATTCAGGTTCATATGCCATATGAAATAACCCAGAAACGAAATGACAAATATTTTATGAGTCTACTTACGTGAAGTACTTGGAACAGTTTAATTCAAAAAGAAGGTAGAAGGGTGATTGTCAATGGCTGGGAGAAAGAGAATTGGAAGTTATTGTCTGATAGGGTATAGAGTATCAAATTTGTGAAATGAAAACAGCTCTGGATGGATAATGTTGATGGTTCCTCTACAATGTGAATGTAGTCAGTGCCACTTATTATATACCTAAAGTGATTTAAATGGGGAATTTTGTTATGTACCTTTTACCTCAGTTTTTAAAAATCCTATTGTGTGTAAGAAAAATAGACATAATCTTAGGCACAGACAGACCTCTAAATATATTTTTTTCTGTACAAACCATAGCATATGCACCATACAGAATGAACTGTTGAGGAAATGTAGTCTCTAAATATTTCCTAGGCTAGCTTACATTTCCTCTGTTCCTATGTTCATTCAGTCCATTGGTGAAGTGTTACGGGATGTTGTCAGGCTTTCTCATTAGGGTTTGAACAGCAATTGAGGATTTTTACCTGAATCAATCATTTCTGTGATGACTCTGAAATGATTATTGCTAAATTTATTTTCATTATCTCAATGTCTGCTGAAATTTGAAACCAGAGTGGCTCAATAGGGCTGTGAGGGGCTCTTATAGCTGCCTCTGCCTCCTGAAGTTCAATTTTCCACTTCCAGAAGGCTTACCTTACATTCTCAGTAAAAGGGTAGATTCCCAGGAAGACTGTGAGAGAGTTTTGGGCCCAGGTTGATCATCAGACACAGTGAATTTTCTCTGTATCCGCCATGTTCTGGTACCACAGAAATAATACTTACTAGGAAACTTGGTGCCATTTTACATGTGTTCTGTACCTTTAAATATTTTAGAGATCTTGTTCTAAGGATATATCAGATTCTGTTATTTTATGGTCATGAACTCTAGATCTTTGATTTTGCAATGGAATTTGGGCTCCTGACTCAGGAACACACAACAGCAAATTGTCTTCTAGGATAAAAGTTCTTAAATGACTTAATGAGGGTATATAATTGAGAGGAGTAGTAGCTACTGCAACACAGTCTTTCTCTTCCTTCTTTTATTTTTTATTTTTGGAGTGGCAGAGAGAAAGATTGAGAGACACATGCAGAGGTCCTATTCTGTGGTTCACTCTCCAGATGCCTGCAATGGCCAGGCTGAAACAGGCCAACGCCAGAAGCCAGTAATGCAACCAGGACTCCCATGTGGGTAATAAGAACCCAACTACGTGAGCCATCACCCATTGCCTCCTAGGGTCTGTGTTGGCACAAAGCTGGAATAAGAAGTGGTCATCCTAACTGGTGGCTTAACTTGCAAGTCAGACAGAGCTGACCCTGTCTTTTCTACTTTGAACCTGTTCTTAAGGTGATTTGGGCTGTGGCCTTGCCTTGATCCTAAAGCCTTCATAAATTCTGGTCTGGTCTTTTCTGGAATTGGCACCTAGCTCTTTTATGCTGAAATCTAATCTGGATTCTTGATTTTCAGTTCGGACATCCTAAGAAAGTGTTTATTTGGTAGGATAACCTGGGTAAGCTTTTTGATTGAAGGTATTTATGAATATTGTCAAATGCTTTTTTCCCCCTTTGTAGGATTTCATTATTAAGATACTGTATGTTTTAGTTGTTTTGTGCACCTTTATTAGTAAAAAATTAACATGCAGGCAGGAAATCCCCCCCCCCATTTTATTCATTACTGCTTTGTCCCTTAGTATTTTATTGAATAATGAGTGGCCTTAGGGATGATACTGGAATCAGTGGATGAAGCTTCAGATATCTGAATTTTATTCCTTATGAGGGAAAAACTTTCTATTAGAAACATCAAGCCTTTCTGGTCTGGCTCAGAAAGTAAAGTATGTATTTTCCAAATCAATACTTAAAAATACTATAGAATTAATGATAGTAGAGATTTGATCTATATAATCTATCATATTTTATGATTTTGTAATCATATATTTAAATTAATTTTCCTTTTTTAACATTGAGAAGCAATAAATGCCCTTGTTAAATAAAATACTATATGAAAATCTATGGTATAATATTATTTGGTGTTGAAATAAAAAGGCGTGCGTGTAACAACTCTTCTTCTTGGGTTTGGTGACTCCATTTCTGTTTCCCCAAAAGCAGTGATTCTGAAACACAGACTTCTCAAAGTTTGGGAACAATTACTGTGGAAACAACTCAGAAAATAAGCCCTATAGAAGATGGAAGAGACCAGAAGGAAACTGACCAAATAAAAGACAGACAAATACAAGGAAAAGAAATAGTACAAGCACATTCAAGTATGGATTGCAAGACCACCAAGGTATTCAAAATATTTTCTGCTTAATTGTAAGCTATGCTCTTCATTTTATCTTATGATTTAATAAGTAAATGTTGATAGTGATTTAATTGTCTTTGAAGTATATAATGAACATATCCATGTTCCAGTAATATTCAAGTACTAGTTTGTTACATAGAATCTTTCAGCATTCATAGATTGAAATAAACACTATTCTCATAAACAAATTTAAGATATTTATACCTCAGTATATATAAATAAATGTGTCCTTTAGGTTATTATTATTTTCAGATAAATGAAATATACCAAGTGAAAAAACTGCTTGCTTGTTGGCTTTTGTGATGATACAGTAACTTAGTCTAAAATTTAAATTACTTGTTTCTGTCTGACTACTCACTGTACTTTTAAATCTTGAAAAATTTATGATCTAATACAATTTATTCAATAATTCTTTTTTTAACTTTTATTTAATAAATATAAATTTCCAAAGTACAGCTTAAGGATTACAATGGCTCCCCCCCCCCATAACTTCCCTCCCACCCGCAACCCTCCCCTTTCCCGCTCCCTCTCCCCTTCCATTCATATCAAGATTCATTATCAATTCTCTTTATATACAGAAGATCAGTTTAGCATATATTAAGTAAAGATTTCAACAGTTTGCACCCACACAGAAACACAAAGTGTAAAATACTGTTTGTACTAGTTATAGCATTAAATCACAATGTACAGCACATTAAGGACAGAGATCCTGCAAGAGGAGTAAGTGCACAGTGACTCCTGTTGTTGACTTAACAAACTGACACTCTTGTTTATGGAGTCAGTAATCACCCTAGGCTCTAGTCATGAGTTGCCAAGGCTATGGAGGCCTTTTGAGTTCACCAACTCCAATCTTATTTAGACAAGGTCATAGTCAAAGTGGAAGTTCTCTCCTTCCTTCAGAGAAAGGTACCTCCTTCTTTGATGACCTGTGCTTTCCACTGGGATCTCACTCACAAAGAGCTTTCATTTAGGTTGTTTTTTTTTTCTTTTTTTGCCAAAGGGCCAACAGACTCATGAAAAAATGTTCAAGATCACTAGCAATCAGGGAAATGCAAATCAAAACCACAATGAGGTTTCACATCACCCTGGTTAGAATGGCTCACATTCAGAAATCTACCAACAATAGACGCTGGAGAGGATATGGGGGAAAAGGGACACTAACCCACTGTTGGTGGGAATGCAAACTGGTTAAGCCACTATGGAAGTCAGTCTGGAGATTCCTCAGAAACCTGAATATAACCCTACCATTCAACCCAGCCATCCCACTCCTTGGAATTTACCCAAAGGAAATTAATTTGGCAAACAAAAAAGCTGTCTGCACATTAATGTTTATTGCAGCTCAATTCACAATAGCTAAGACCTGGAACCAACCCAAATGCCCATCAACAGTAGACTCAATAAAGAAATTATGGGACATGTACTCTATAGAATACTGTACAGCAGTCAAAAACAATGAAATCCAGTCATTTTGGTTGTAATCAATACACAGTTATTCTTAAGTGTTGAAACTTAACTGAAAAATGATCGCTGTTAAATATAAGAGTGGGAATAAGAGAGGGAAGAGATGTACAATTTGGGACATGCTCAATCGGACCTGCCCCAAACGGTAGAGTTAGAAACATACCAGGGGATTCCAATTCAAACCCATCAAGGTGGCATGTATCAATGCCATCTCACTAGTCCAAGTGATCAATTTCTGTTCACAATTGATCATAATGATAGGACTAAGAGCCAAAGGGATCACATAAACAAGACTAGTGGCTGCAAATACTAACGGATAGAATAAAAAAGGGAGAAAACGATCCAACATGGGAAGCGAGATACACAGCAGACTCATAGAATGGCAGATGTCCTAAACAGCACTCTGGCCTCAGAATCAGCCCTTAAGGCATGCGGATCCAGCTTTAAAGCCCATGAGAGTATTTTGGCATGGAAAGCCAAATAATTCTTTTTTTAAAAAATAAAAGATTTATTTATTTATTTGAAAGGCAGAGGCAGAGGCCAAGGTAGAGAAACATAGCCGATCTGAAGCCAGGAGCCTGGAGCTTTTTCTGAGTCTCCCATGTTGGTGCAGGGTTCCAAAGACTTGGGGCATCTTCCACTGGTTTCCCAGGCACATTAGCAGGGAGCTGGATTGGAAGTGGAGCACTGCAGGAGACAGCTGTAACCCCTACAGTACAGCACCAGCTCCTCAATAATTCTTAAAACTGATACATCATGACCCTGACTATTTACCTTTTCAACATAAAACAGTGAAAACGTGAAGAAAGCTCATTTTATTTTGTGATAAAAATTGGGTTTTCCTTGAAGTAAACCATAAGATTCTTTTAAAACCAAATAATTTTTTTGAAGTCTAGCCAGACCATCAGAGAAAATAATCAAGGAACAAAGGTCTATTTTTGTTAGGCACAGTAAATTTCAGACCAAAATTATTTGCTAAGAGTCTGTTAATTGAGTAATACGGTAAATAGGTTTTTGTAGAAATCATCTATTCTGCCCAATATTATTTGGTAGGGAATTTTCTTTAGCTGTAATAATTTATATCTAGTTTAATTAGTTTTAAAATACAAATAACTCATAACTTCATTCATATAACAAGACTGATATTTGATTAGATTTATGCATATTGTTGAAAATCACAAATTAAATTTTAATAAAATTCAAATTGTAAAAGTGTTTTTAGAAAGTATTACAAACTCTCACTAACCTCAAATATATTCATTATATTGACTTTAATGTGATCACTTCTTACTTTTCTTGATATTATACCTCCCCTAACATTTTGGTTAATTTTCCGGTCTGTAGATTTTATAGAATCTACACAGTGTATCTTTTGTTTTGATTTCGTTTGTTAAATTCTAGGCAGAGTTAATTCATCTTCATGATTGCATATGTAGTGAAAATTCATTCTCTGAATATACTACTGTTTATGCAGTCTGCTGTTGAAATTTGGGTTGCATCAATTTGGACTTCTTGCAAATTATGCTGCAGTGGGCATTTTTCTGCATGTCTCTGTTGCACAAGTGCATACATTTCTCTACTTTAGAACCTATGAATAGACTGACTGAACCTTAGCTTGTGTATCTCTAAGATTTTGCTTGAAAATTCTACTTTCCAAAGTATTTTTTTTTTATTTTTGACAGGCAGAGTGGACAGTGAGAGAGAGACAGAGAGAAAGGTCTTCCTTTTGCCGTTGGTTCACCCTCCAATGGCCGCCGCGGTAGGCGCGCTGCGGCTGGCGCACCGTGCTTATCCGATGTCAGGGGCCAGGTGCTTATCCTGGTCTCCCATGGGGTGCAGGGCCCAAGCACTTGGGCCATCCTCCACTGCACTCCTTGGCCACAGCAGAGAGCTGGCCTGGAAGAGGGGCAACCGGGACAGGATCGGTGCCCCGACCGGGACTAGAACCCGGTATGCCGGCGCTGCAAGGCGGAGGATTAGCCTAGTGAGCCGCAGCGCCGGCCTTTCCAAAGTATTATACCACTTTGTAGTGCCCACCAGCAGGCAATAGAAGTTTTTACTAGTCTTTAGGATCTATTAGTCTTTTTCACACTTTTTGTATATTTTGGGTATATCACTGTGGGTTTACTTTAAGTTTCTTTGAGAACTAACAGGGTGTTGACTACTTTTTTGTGGCTTTTGGCCATTTAGAATTCCTTAGCCAATTGCCTCTTCCTGTCTTTTATTTGTACAAATGGAGTTGATATTTTTCTCACTCGAGTGAGAAGAGACAATCAACAGAAGCCAACAGCAAGATGACAGATGTTGGAATTATATTGCAAGCATTTTTTAAAGAAATATTTATTTATTTGGAAGGCAGAGTTACAGAGAGAGACAGAGGGAGACAGAGATAGAAAGATCTTCCACTCACTGCTTCATTCCCCAAATGGCTGCAGCGGGTGGAGCTGGACCAGACCAAAGCCAGGAGCGTCTTCCAGGTATCCCATGTGAGTGCAGAGGCCCAAGCACTTGGCCCATCCTCTACCACTTTCCCATTAACAGCCATTAGCAGAGAGCTGGACTGGAAATGAAGCAGTAAGGACTCGAACTGGCACCCATATGAGATGTCGGCATGGCAGACAGTGGCTTTACCCGCTATACCACATGTGAAGCATTTTAAAGCACCTGTCATAAAGATGATTCAGTAGCAATATGGTCAAGCTTAACACAAATAAAAAAAAATAGTACATCTCAAGAAAGACATAGAAAATCTCAGCACAGAAATAGTAAAAAAAAAAATCCAAATGTCAATTTTAATTTGAAAAACTAAGTAACAGTTTAATATTTGCCTCACAGAAGTTGACAACAGTACTTATCACCCAAAATTGGTTTGGATGTCAAGACTGATAACAAGAGAGAAGGAAAGCTTTATTATTCACAAAATGGCATTCATCATCCAAAAATGTATCTATGGAATTATCAACAACTGATTTTTGACAAAAGTGTAAGAGCATTTCATGGTACCAGCCTTCTGGCATAGCCGGTTAAGTTGCCTGCTGCAGCACCGGCACCTCATATGGGCCCCAGTTTGTGTCCTGGCTGCTCCAGTTCTGATCCAGCTCCGTGCTAATGCAACTGGGAAAACAGCAGAGGACTGCCTGTGTGCTTGGGCCCTTGCATTTACAAAGGAGACCTGGAAGAAGCTCTGGACTCCTGGCTTCTGCCTGGAGCAGATTTGGCTGTTGTGGACATTTGTGGAGTGAACCAGTGGAAGACCTCTCTTTCTGTTATTTTTTTTAAAGATTTATTCATCTATTTGAAAGAGTTACACAGAGAGAGGTCTTTGATCCAGTGTTTCACTCCTCATTGGCCTCAGCAGCCAGAGCTGCACCGAGCCAAAGCCAGGAGCCAAGAGCTTCCTCCTCCGGGTCTTCCCACCCAGGTACAGGGGCCCAAGGACTTGGGCCATCTCCTACTGTTTTCCCAGGCCACAGCATAGAGCTGGATCAGAAGTGGAGCATCAGGTACTTGAAACGGTGCCCACATGGGATGCCGGCACTGCAGGCGGCAGCGTTAGCTCCTATGCCACAGCGCCAGCCCCAAGACTTCTCTCTCTTTGTTTCTCCCTCTCTGTGTAACTCTGCCTTTCAAATAAATAAAATCAATCTAACAACAACGAAAAAGCAATTAATTAAAGGAAATACGGTCTTTTCAACAGATTTTGCTACAGTAATTGTGAGTCTCTAAGAAAAATAAATGATTGCTTCTCGGCCTTTTGGCTAAGATCAAGTGTAGAAAAATAAATAAATGAAATGAAAGGAATCTACACCAAAGTATAAGGCATACCTCATACCTTATACAAACGTTAACTTGAGATAAGCCACAGTATCAATGTAAAATGTTAAATTAAAAGAAAAATTTTGTAGTGATATGTAAGAGAAATTCTTCATGATTTATGGATGGATTAAGATAATTAAGACATGATATCAAAGTTTGATTCAGTAAAATTACACATTGATAAATTGGACATCATCAAAATTGAGAACATTTTCTCTGTGAAAAACCATATTTAGAGGATGAGAAAACAAGCCACAATTTGGGAATACTTACAAGCCATGTATCTGATAAAAGATTTGCATCTTGAATATATAAAGAACTCTTAAAACATAATAATAAAAAGACAGTATAATTAGAAAATGACCAAGAGATATGAGCAGCTGTTTCATCAAAAAAGTATAAGAAATAAGCAAGTGTTAAGATGTTCAACATCACTACCAATAAGAGAAATTCAGATTAAAACCATGATGAGCTACACATAGGTTAAAACAGCTAACATAAGTGTATGCTAGCAATACCAATTGCTGTCAAGGATACAGAGAAACCAGTCTCTTATACATTGCTAATTTGCATATAAAATGGTACAATATAGCACTCTATGAAACAATGGCACTTTCTGAGAAAGCTAATTTACCATGCAACCTGTCTATCTTTACTTGTGGACACTTATCCCACAGAAATAAATAATATCTGAAAACCAGGAGCAATCAGAATTTCCTTCAATAGCTGAACAAATACATTGGTGGTATACTATACCACAGAATACTACTCAGCGATGAAAAGGAACAAATTATATGATAGATACAGTGCGTAGCTTTGTAACCTCAACATTACTATCTTGGGGACTAGGCTTTCCTTCCTTCTCTCTGAATTTTGTGTTGCTATTTAAATAGAATTTAAAGACCAGAAGGAGTTATCAATTTACCTATGTTTTACTTGCCACTTTGCTGGTCACCTATTTGTCTCTTTGATTTTTTCTTTTATTTCCATTTCTGGTTTGTGAATTTTCCTTAATGTTTGCAATAGGAAGATTCTGTAAGTGAGTTTATTTCAGCATTTGATATTTCTCTGAGTTCCTGTTTCAGTTACAGCACTGTAAAGAGAAGGCAAATTCTTTTTTATTTTAGGTCCAGTAATTTTATACCAAGTCTGGTGTTTGATATTAGTAATTCAGTTGGAAATGGTTTTGGATTTTTCCCCCAGTGCTCTTTATGTGACTGACATTTAAATACTAACTGAATCTTAATAAAATCATGAAACATGTAAAAATTATCTTATATGCTAGTTATGTTATTCAGCTTTTTATTAATACAACAGAATACCTGGTATAAGCTGTTGATGAAAGAATTTTTTTATGACTCATGGTTCTGGAGGTTCACAGTAGAAGATCAAACAGGCAGCATTGATTTGAACCTGATGAGGGTGGTGGATGGCATTCATAGAGTTATTGTGGAAGAAGGATCACGTGGCAAGCAAGAAGCAGAGAGAACGACTGGGCCTGACTCAGGTGTTAATCACCAACTGACTCCAGGAACTACCTTCTAAGGACAGACCTCCCTAAGGACCTCTGGCCAGGCCCACCTTCTGAACAGCACAATCAGACTAAGTTCCTTTACATCCCTTTGGTACCATGTCTTTTAGTTTTAAAGTCTTATATGAGTTTGTGTGCCAAGTGATCTTCCCACCATAGAAATTACTCTGAAAGCAATTGCAAATGAGACATTTCAGAAATGTTTTGAGAAATGAAACATTGTTAAGATTTTATAACCTCTGAAAGTTATTGCTATTTACACCCAATTTATAAGTGTCTTTGGGTTAAATTTCTACTTTTGAGTAGAATTTGTATCAATATCTTCTGCCAACTTTTTCACCCTTACTGTATATTTGATAAGTTCATTTGTGAGTTGTTGGTATCAATTATGACTTTTTTTGTTTAGACCTTTTAAAACATGTTTTAAAAGACATTGCTTATTATGTGAATACATTTAACATTATTATTGAATAGTAATCCAATTTTTCTGATTTCATACAAGAATACCAAAAAGCCAGCTTCTCAAAAGAAGAGTGGTAATATGCAAAAGAACCCATATACAACAATTCCTACTAGAGGTAAGAACTGATATGAAATTAACAAAAGTCTTTTTGAATTTAAGCAGATTTTTAAAATGTCATCTACAACATTATTTTTATATAGTCACCAGAGAAAAGTACAGAGGTATAATTGCCCAGAAATCAAGTAGTAATCTTATTTTATTACGAGAACGGATTATATCCTTGCAACAGCAAAACACTATACTTCAGAATGCAAAAAAAACTGCAGAATTATCTGTTAGAGAATATAAGGAAGTGAACGAAAAACTCCTTCATCAGCAGCAAGTATCTGATCAACGATTTCAGACAAGCAGACAGACAATAAAGGTAAAGAAAACTTTAAGATTGAATTATAATAGAACATATTATAAAAGTAAATATTTTTCTTAGATATGTTGTTTAGTTCATATTTGTATTATATATATATATATGTTAAAAATAATTCCAGACACTGTTAACAGATAATTTGCTTATTATTAGATTTCTTAATTAAGGGGCAGCCTACATGAAAGAAGAAAAACAGTAAATTTAAAAGACAAACATTTTTCTAGCATTCTTTTTCTAATTAGTTTCTCTCTTATTTTTAGCATTTTTCTATGTTCTACATTGTGGTGTGTCCTAGTTTGAAAATCAGGCTCCATAAATGCATTTAGTACTCCCATTTGACCATGTCTAAAACTTTGTACTTGTGATTGTAAATTACATTATTTAACTAGTACATTTCTCAGTTAACTATCTGTAAATAGGAGTGGAAAATATGAAAATTTTAATATATATATCTACCTTAGTGTGTCCTAATTGATGTTTTTCTATCAATCATCCTTTTATTCAAGTGAATTGAGTTTTATGCAATAATTTTTAGACATATTATTCCTTACTTCTGGTTATCATAGATTAACCTTAAAGCAAATGAAGAAGGTAATATTATTCCTTAAATCACCATTCTTAAAAGTATTTGCTTGTATAAGGAACAATTTTTTTGGAACTCTATTTTTTTTCACACAAAAAAAAATTCACTTCGTTGTATTAGAAAATAACTTTGAAGTTACTATTGCAGATAATTTTAAATTACCCCCAAATTATCTAATTCTAGTATCTTTTGCTTTGATTCAAATAGTACTTAGCAATGTTCTCACTGGAATGGGTTAATGTTACAGTAGTTACTAGTAAGAATCATAGTCTGGTCTGATTCCTAAGAGTACCCTTGTACCCCAACCTTATCTAAAATCAAAACTACCCTGAAAGTTTGAGTACTTCACAGATTTGGCCTTTGGAAATTTAGGAGTGTCACACCAGATGCAAATGCGCTGTGTGGTAGAATTTGGAAACACTCACTAACACCACAGCCACCGTCTGCGAACCAGATTTCCTGAGAGGATTTGGTGAACCTATTCTTTTTTTTTTTTACTGGCTGAAACTTTCTCTTCCTTCACTATCATCTCTGAGTTCTTTGTCTCTATCTCTTTTCATGGATTTCTTCTTTCTACTATCCTTCTTTACTCCTTCCTTCTCTAGTTAATTGATCTTCCATTTCATATTTTACCATGGAATTATGGATTATCTATTCCTAAGGGGATTTTTGTTTGTTTTGGTGAAAAAGCAATGTGATGTGAAAAAAATCTTCAAAGAACAAAGGGTAAAAATCTTAGCCTTAATATATCTACCTTATTACTACATCAAAAACATTTGAACTCTAATTTTTTTTTCTTAAATAATGTATCATGCCACTGGCATGTCATGACTAGTAAAAGGTAAATTATGAAACTTTCAGGTTGAAATTGTATAAGAAGGCCACAGTTATTACAGAAACAGGCAGCATGTTTTTCCACTGAGAAATGATTCAAAATAGTGGGCAAATCACATATTTTGGAATTCCTTAAAGTATATATAGTATGAGAAAAAATAGCAAAATGGTACACTAGGAATTCAACTAAAAATCTGTATGAAATTTTTTTCCCTTCTTTCTTAGCATCAAATTCTTGTTCCCTTTCTCTCAACCCTTGAGGAACCATATTTGGTATACCAAATAAGAAATACCTGCTTTTAGCAGAGATTGCAACTACTTGCATTATAAACATTAGGAGGTATAAGAAACACTTGAGTTACTGTGGAATTCATGGACATTTTACAGAGACTGGTACAGATGAGAAAATGAGTTGTTACTCTAAAATGCATTCTTCCCTGAAGCCAACAAGTGAAGCTACCCCCAAATTACTAAATTTTAGCCATCTCACATCTCACCTATTACAGATACAAAATTATTGGAGGATATGAGTTCTACATTAAATTTTTATTGTTTGCCATGTTGCTATCCAAATTCTACCAGTTTTTACTCTCATTGCAAGAGTGCTAGAGTGAGTTTCTTTATATCTTTGCCAATACTTAATATTGTCAGACTTAAATTTTTGTAAGTCTATCAGTGAGACATGAGATTTAAGATTTTTAAGCTATCATTTATCACTCCTTCTGTTGTTGCTATTTCATACAACAACCATAATTTACTGGTTGTATACAACTTGATTTTATAAATACTTTATTGCCAAATGGTAGAGTTGCTCACATCATATTATGAACTAATATTTAAATTATTTCTCCTGTTCTTTCTATTTCTCCTATTCCTTAATGCCCTTCTGTCACCATATTGTCAGTAATGTGTTCAACATCTTGAATGTCAGTACCTAGATTTGATTTAGATGTGCACCTTCACAGAAAAGGCCAAAGTTTTAATAAAAAAATTTTGTATCCAAAGTTTAATAGTATACCTAGAGTGGAAAAGATTTAGGTATTTTAGATTTCTGAAGAAGTCCTTAAATTGTGAAAGCAGTTCACATACTATAAAATCTATCCTTTTCAATAGTACAATTCAGTGATTTTTAGTCTAGTCCTAAAGTTGTGTAACAATCACCACTATCAATACCATGCTATTTTCATCATCTCAAGAAGAAACCTATTAGCATTTTCTTCCTATCCCACCCACTTCTGATCACCTGACAATTGCTAATCTACTTTCTGTCTATATGGATTTACCTAATCTAAGTATTTCTTACAAATTGAATCACTTAATTTGTGGGCTTTTGTGACAAGCTTGTTCCACTTAGTGTAATATTTTCAAGATTCATCCACATATATATCCTCTGCTTACATTTTGTTAATAATATTCCATAATATATTTTATACACACACACACACACACACACACACACATATATATATATACACATACACACACCTTATTTTGTACTGTTTTCACTTTTTGGCTATCCTGAGTAATATACTGTAAACATTTGTATAGAAGTTCTTCTATGGATATATGTTTTCATTTCTTTTGAGTATATACCAAAGAGTGGAATTTCTGAATCATCTGATAATTTTTTTCTTTAAACTTTAGGAGAGCTGTCAAAGCTCCTGCACCATTTTATAACTAGCAATGTATGAGAGCTCAGATTTCACTACATATTCCCCTACAAGCATGATGTGCGTTTCAGATTACTGCTATCTAACATAGTATCTCACTATGGTTTTGATTTGCATTTTGCTAATACTTTTGAGTATGCTTTGGTGTTTACTGGCCATTTGTATGTCATCCATAGAGAAATGTCTGTTCATACCATTATATCAATTTTAAAATTGCCATTTTATTGTTAGATATTAAGAGTTTTTTAAACATTTTGGCTACAAGACCCTTATCAGTATTTGCCTCATGAATATTTCTTCCAATTATGTATACTGTCTTTTAATTGTATTGATAACATTCTTTGATACATAGCAATGTATGATTTTGGTGAAGCCCAATTTATATATTATTTTATTGCTTACACTTCAGGAATTACAATATCTAGAATTTGTGGTCTAATTCAGTTCTTATATGTACATTTTCTTCAAAGAGGTTTTTAATTAAAAGCTGTTAAATTAGTTCTTTGATTCATTTTGAGTTAATTTTGTATATAAGATAGCACTCCAAAGTCATTTTGGGGGGCATATGGATAGCCAATTATCATAGCACGGTCTGCATCAAAGAAAATTATTTCTTCACTGAATTATGTTGGCACTCTTGAGAAAAATCAGTTGATTTTAGATGTACGTGTTTATTTTAGACTTGCAATTCTCTTCCATTGGTCCATGTGTCTTATCTGCTATTTCAGAATGACAGATTCCTAATACCTCTTAAGTGTGTAGTAAGCTTTAAAAATGAAGCTGTATTGTTTTTCAAGATTATTTTGGCATTATTCAGTGTGAATTTGAGATCAACTTGTCAATTTCTGCAAAAAGGCAGTTGGGATTTTGGTAGAGATTGCATTGAATTTGTAGTTCAGTTTGGAGAATATGCCTACCTTAACAATATTATTCACTGATAATCTGCTCGTTATAAGGTTTTTAATAATGTCTCCTTCTTAAATCTTGATTTTAGTAATATTGATCTCTTTTCTTGGACAGTCTACCTAAATATTTGTCAGTGTTATTGATTCTTATTTATTGTTTTGAGAGGCACAGAAACAAGCAAACAGACAGAATGCTCTCACCTGCCTGTTCACGCTTTAGATGTCCATAAATTCTAGCCAGGATTGAGGTCACCTACCTGACAGGCAAAAATTCAGTCATTTAAGCTATTACCAAGAACCAAATCCAGACATTGAATGTGGGATGTGGATTTTTAACCATGAGACTAAACAGTTGCTACAGTTGACCTTTTTAAAGAACAAACTTTAGTTTTGTTGCTTTTTCTCTAATGTTTTATATTACTTTTTTCATATCTTTCTTTTCTAATCTTTGTTATATCTCTAACTTTGTTATTTCCTACTTACACTTTCTATCAAGGTAGATGTTTACATTACTGACGGAATCTTCTTATTTTGAAAAAGACATTTAAAAGCCTGATTTTACTCAAAGCACCATGTTAGCTGTACATCCTGTAAGTTTTGGTACATTGTGGTCAATTTTTATTTATTTCAATGTATTCTCTAGTTTGTGATTCCTCTTTTGACCCATTGTTTCATTTCTACATATTTGTGAATTTTCTTTCTTTTTTTTAAATTTATTTGACAGAGTTAGACAGTGAGGGAGAGAGAGACAGAGAGAGAGAGAGAAAGGTCTCCCTTCCGTTGGTTCACGCCACAAATGGCCGCTACGGCCGGAACTATGCCGATCCGAAGCCAGGTGATTCTTCCCAGTCTCCCATGTGGGTGCAGGCGCCCAAGCACTTAGGCCACCCTCCACTGGCCTCCCGGGCCACAGCAGAGAGCTGGACTGGAAGAGGAGTAACCGGGACTAGAACCCATGCCCACATGGGATGCTGGTGCTGCAGGCAGAGGATTAACCAAGTGAGCCACAGCACCGCCCCTTGTGAATTTTCTAAATTTCCTTCTTGTCATTGTTTGCTAATTTCATTACATTGTGGTCAGAGCAGTATGAACCTAGTTTTTAAAAATGCTTTAATACTTACTTTGTTGCCTAACAAATGGCAAATGCTGCAGAAGTTTCCAGGTACATTGGAGAATGTGTATTCTTCTGTTCTTAGGTTAAGTGTTCAAATTATCTGTTCAGTTTAGTTGGCAGATGGTGAATTTCAACTCTTATGTATCCTTGCTGATTTGCTCTCTGGTTGCTTTATCAGTTGATAACTGGAATATTAAAATCTTGCACTATTTATTATGATTTTTGTTGAGATATAATTCATATGCTATACAATTCTCTCATTCAAGGTGTTTAATTGAGTAGTTGTTAAATATTCCTAGAGTTGTACAAGCATCAAAACATCTCAAAATCAGTTTAGAAAATTTTTATCACCTCAAAAAGAAACCCTGGAGACCAGCATTGTGGCACAGTGACTTAAACTGCTACTTGTAACACCAATGTCCTGTATCAGAGTGCTGCTTTTAGTCTGGGTTATTCCATTTCCTACCCTGTCCCTGCTAATGCTCCTGGCAGGGCAACAGAAGATGCCCCCTACGTTCAAGATCACTTCAGAATTAGCTATCACAGGCATTTGGGAAATGAGCCTGAGAATGGAAGATCTCTGTCTCTCCCTCTCTCTGTTGCTCTTCCTGTCAAATCAATAAATCTTAAAATGAATTTTTTAAAAAGTTATCTGTCCTCCCTCTGTTCCCCTACCTTTCCTAATATTAGGAAACCACTTTCTCTCTTGATTTACCTAATCAGTACATGTCATGTAAATGAAATAATACAGTGCATAGCATATTATGACTAGCTTCTTTTACTTACCATGTTTTTAAAGTTCACTTATGATGTAGAATTTATCATATTAATATAAGAAGTTTGAAAATTTGCCTGTTCATGAAGTCAATGAAAAAACTCAAAAAATTATTGGGAAATTATATTTTTGTAACATTAGGTACAGAATTTAATCTTCTAATGATTAATAAAAATCCCTAGGGGTATTAATTAATGGCTCAAAGAAACCACAGATTTTTCTAAACCATTAATTATACTCCATGAAAAATCAAGATGGCGGATAGTGAGGGTACGCACCGATAGTCAGGGAAAAGAGTGTTTAATAAAAGTGAAATTACCGTAGCCTCAGGAAAAGACTCAAGAAAAAAACTGCAGAGGAAATGCTTCCGGATCTAGTGGATGTGACACAGAGGATGTACGGGGAGCCCACTGCGTGGAAGCCCAGCCATGGGAGCCGAGCCACAGAATCTTGCAAGCGCGGGAACGGGAGGTAAGACAAAAACCTCAGAAACTTGAGACATTGGCGAGGAAAGGCAGAACGAGGCCTGATGCCCCACTAGGGAAAGATCACCAGGCTGACTGGAAGAGAGAAAAAAAAAAAAACGAATAAATAAGGGGAACCTGCACGGACACTAGCCTCTCTATCCACTCACCTTACAAAGCCGAGCAAGACAAAGAGCAGGCGCCATTTTATATATGTAAAGTGGCAACCGCGAGTAGCCAAGAAGAAAAACTTGACCCTGGTCAGGAGAAATAACAGGAGGTTAGAATCTAGTGAAAGTAGGTAGAGCTAACAATCTGAGACTGAAAATAGAAACCTCAATAGACATTTTTCGAAAGAGGAAATCCAAATGGCCAACAGACACATGAAAAAATGTTCAAGATCAATAACAATCAGAGAAATGCAAATCAAAACCACAATGAGGTTTCACCTCACCCCGGTTAGAAAAGCTCACATTCAGAAATCTACCAACAACAGATGCTGGAGAGGATATGGGGGAAAAGGGACACTAACCCACTGTTGGTGGGAATGCAAACTGGTTAAGCCACTATGGAAGTCAGTCTGGAGATTCCTCAGAAACCTAAATACAACCCTACCATTCAACCCAGCCATCCCACTCCTTGGAATTTACCCAAAGGAAATTAATTTGGCAAACAAAAAAGCCGTCTGCACATTAATGTTTATTGCAGCTCAATTCACAATAGCTAAGACCTGGAACCAACCCAAATGCCCATCAACAGTAGACTCAATAAAGAAATTATGGGACATGTACTCTATAGAATACTATACAGCAGTCAAAAATAATGAAATCCGGTCATTTGCAACAAGATGGAGGAATCTGGAACACATCATGCTGAGTGAATTAAGCCAGTCCCAAAGGGACAAATATCATTTGTTTTCCCTGATTGGTGACAACTAACTGAGCACCAAAGGGGAAACCTGTTGAAGTGAAATGGACACTATGAGAAACAGTGACCTGATCACCTCTTGTCCTGACTGTTGATGTACAATGTAATACTTTATCCTTTTTAGTATTTGTTGTTGTTGTGGTTGTTGTTGTTGTTCTAGTACTAGTGGTTGAACTCTGTAATTAACACACAATTATTCTTAGGTGTTTAACTTTTAACTGAAAAGTGATCCCTGTTAAATATAAGAGTGGGAAAAAGAGAGGGAGGAGATGTACAATTTGGGACATGCTCAATCGAACCTGCCCCAAATGGTGGAGTTAGAAATGTGCCAGGGGATTCCAATACAATCCCATCAAGGTGGCATGTACCAATGCCATTTCACTAGTCCAAGTGATCATCTTCAGTTCACAATTGATGACTCTGATAGGTCTAAGAGTCAAAGGGATCACACAGAGAAGACTAGTGTCTGCTAATACTAACTGATAGAATCAAAAAGGGAAAAAACAATCCAACATGGGAAGTGGGATAGACAGCAGACTCATAGAATGGCAGATGTCCTAAATAGCACTCTGGCCTCAGAATCAACCCTTAAGGCATTCTGATATGGCTGAAGAGCCCATGAGAGTATTTTAGGCATGGAAAGCCAAGACACCCTGGGGAAAAAAAAAAAAAAGACCTAACTGAAAGATCTCTGTGAGTGAGATCCCAGTGGAAAGAATGGGGCCATCAAAGAAGGAGGTACCTTTCTCTGAAGGGAGGAGAGAACTTCCACTTTGACTATGACCCTTTCGGAATAAGATCAAAGTTGGCGAACCCTAAAGGCTTCCATAGCCTTGGCAACTCATGATTAGAGCCTATGGAGATTACTGACGCCATAAACAAGAGTGTCAAATTGTTAAGTCAACAACAGGAGTCACTGTGTACTTACATCCCATGTGGGATCTGTCCTTAATGTGTTGTCTAATGTGAAGTGATGCTATAACTAGTACTGAAACAATATTTTTACACTTTGGGTTTCTGTGTGGGTGCAAACTGATAAAATCTTTACTTAGTATATACTGAATCGATCTTTGGTATATAAAGATAACTGAAAATGAAAAAAAAAAAAACCTGGTGTTAAATTGGAAATTGCATAGAAAATTAATTAATTTAAAAAAAATATCACGTAGGATCTCTGTCTTTAATGTGCTGTACACTGTTATTTAATGCTATAACTAGTACTCCAACAGTATTTTTTCACTTTGTGTTGCTATGTGGGGAAAACTGTTGAAATCTTTTTTAATATATACTAAACTGATCTTCTGTATATAAAGAGAATTGAAAATGAATCTTGATGTGAATGGAAGGGGAGAGGGAGCGGGAAAGGGGAGGGTTGTGGGTGGGAGGGAAATTATGAGGGGGGAAGCCATTGTAATCAATAAGCTGTACTTTGGAAATTTATATTCATTAAATAAAAGTTAAAAAAAATTTAAGTTAAAAAAGAAAAATCAAATAATTTGCATTAAATTATGAAACTTTTATTAAGATCTTTCTAAGCATATTTAGGGACACTTCTGATTTCTCCACAACTCTGGAAAATAACTGAAGGCTTGAAAATATCTAGGATAAACTCCCCTTCCCTCCACCACCCATACACACACCAGGAAGAACAGCTGAGTCTCAATAAGAACAGCAAACCTCGTGGCATTTTAACTTGCCTCATTCCCTTTCCCACTCTCTATCTCAGTGGTAGCTTGGAATAACAAGAGTCTGTGTCCCCCAGGCAGCCTGGCAAATGAGAAACAGCAGAAGGGAGATCTTTCAGGACCTCATTTCCAAATAATTGTCATATTTAACCTCTAGTAGTTCCTTGGGAGAAACTCACTTAAAAAGATTACTCTGATCTCATTCAGCATGTGCAGCCTTCATTCTGGCAGGAGATGGTTTGAGTGCTGCATCACAATCAATTATAGGCCAGAGCTAAACTTCTGATCTCTGAAGGGATTGATGATAGTTTAGGCCAAACAGTTTACTAACAAAAACGTTAAAAGGAAAATCTGGGTAATGAGATATCCCTAAGTTTGATAGACTGTGATGTTCCTATGAATCTGGAGGTCACATGGATTCACAGAGCAGTGTGCATGCTCAGGAAAGAAATATGGAAGTCTAAACTCTTGCTTCTGGCTTTGTTGAGGCTGTGCACAAGCAGATAGTAAGTGTGAAGGCAACATTGCTTATGACAGCAGTGTTGACAGTAACCAACGAGTTGAAATAATCTTAATGTCTATTAGTTGATGAGTAGGTAAAGTATGGTACATACACACAATGAAATATTATTCAGCCATAGAAAGCAATTAATAACTGATATATGCTGCAGCATGGATGAACCTTGAAAACATTACATGCAGTGAAAGAAGCCAGTCACAAAAAACCATTATGAGAAATACCCAGTGTAAGAAAATTTATACTGGCAGAAAGTAGATTAGTGGTCATGCAACAACTTGGGGAGAAAAGTGAATTTGCTTGTGATGTCTGAAGTATGTAGGCTTCTTTGTAAAGTGATTTTTAGAACAATTTTTAATTTATTTAAAGTAAACAGATTCCATGTAGTTCATAATTACAATTCTAAGAATATAATAATACTTGCCTCCCTTTCTTTTTTAATTTTTATGATTTTTAATTTACTTTATAGTTACAGGCTTAATATTCCACTAAATAAAATTTGAACAAGTAAAAAGTAGAAAGAGCACTGTTCAGCAGGAATATAAAAAAATGCTATAAATAGTAATCAAGCCCAAGATGTCAATTTCACTCATGTACATTAAAAAAATTTTGAACTCTATATATTAGCTACCACAAATCAGAGAAAGTGCTATATTTGTCATTTTAGATCTGTCTTATTTCACTAAAAATAATGGTCTCCAGTTGCATCCATTTTGTTGCAAAAGACAGAATTTCATTCTTTTTTATGTCTGAGTAGTTTTCCATTGTGTGTGTGTGGTGGGGGGATTACTGAATCAAATCAAATCACATGTCTGGTTTTAGGATTCTGAGGAATCACCATTACTGTCTCCCATAATAGTTGCAATATGATGAAAATGCGGGCAAGATGGCGGAATAGGAAGCGAGCACACTATTAGTCTGGGGGAGAGACAGTTTAATAAAAGTGGAGATACGGCAGGGTCAAGGAAGAGTAGGGGAAGAAACAGCAGAGGAAACACTTCCGGAACTAGTGATTCACAGTGGATCTGCACGGAGAGCGTGGGAGCCCAAGTTCGGGACACCAGCGGCAGACTCAACACACCAGCACTGGAACGCGAGGTGAGCCGAACCTCAATAGCCCGAGACACCAGCTGGAAAGCGGAAAGAGGAGACTAGAGGGAACGAGGCTTGAAACTCCATGGAGAAAAGTTCACCAGGCTAACTAGAAGAGAGAGAGAGGAAAAAAAAAAGTGACTAATACGGACACAAGTTTCTCTCTCTCCGCTCACCCCTCAAAGGCTAGCAAGACAAAGAGCAGGCGCCATTTTGACATACATCATAAGCAGGGCGACCTCAGGTCTGCACCGGCCCTGAGCCTAGCAGAAAAACCTGACTCTGTGGGGAGGGGTGAAATAACAGGAGATTAGCATCTAACTTGGCAACCCAGTGGGAGACTGCAGGAGAATTGGAGCCCACACCGAGGGCTTGGTGTGGTCCTTGGGAAAGAGCTTCCGATCTCTGGCTCCTGTGGGTATATCATTCGCCTGCTAACTACCTCCAATTATGTTCAGCTGTGCGGAATTACTTCCCTTTTGAATCAAAAAAAGAAAGAAAGAGAGATTTGCCACACCTAACCTGGGAGTGTCATCTTTGACACACCCTCAACCCTGAGGAACCAAACAGAGCTCTCAGTCCACACTCATCTCAAGCCTCTAAGGCTCCACCGAAAGCAGACAGTCCACTTAATATAGAGCCATAGTGTAACAAGAAAAAACACCACAGTGAAGAAACCAAATATCTCCAACATGCCAAACAACAAACGCAAAAACCGAGGTAACAAGAACAAGGAAGACACTATGACGCCCCCAAATGAAACAGACACCCCAATTCAAGATTATGAAGATGATGAGATAGAAGCAATGCAAGAAGCGGATCTCAAAAAATTGATAAGAACATTAAAAAGTTCTCAAAAACAAATTCTTGAACTACAGAAATCCTTCATGGACAAGATAGAAAATCTCTCTCGTGAAAATGAAATATTAAGGAGGAATCAAAATGAAATGAAACAACTAGTAGAACAAGAAACTGTGATAGTGACAAGAAACCATAATGAAATGAAGAATTCAATAGATCAAATGAAAAACACATTAGAGAGCCTTAAAAACAGAATGGGCAAAGCAGAAGAGAGAATATCGGAATTAGAAGACAGAGAACAGGAAAGGAAACAGGCAAACCAAAGAAAAGAAGAGGAAATTAGAAATCTAAAAAATACTGTCAGGAATCTACAGGATACTATTAAAAAACAACATTCGGGTTCTAGGAATTCCTGAAGGCATGGAGAGAGAGAAAGGATTAGAAGGCATTTTCAGTGAGATACTAGCAGAAAATTTCCCAGGTTTGGAGAAGGACAGAGGCATCTTAGTACAGGAAGCTTATAGAACCCCTAAGAAACATGACCAAAAGAGATCCTCACCACGACACGTTGTAATCAAACTCACCACAGTGAAACATAAAGAAAAGATCCTAAAATGTGCAAGAGAGAAACGTCAGATCACTCTTAGAGGATCTCCAATTAGACTCACAGCAGACTTCTCATCAGAAACCCTACAAGCTAGAAGGGAATGGCGAGACATAGCCCAGGCACTAAGAGAGAAAAATTGCCAGCCCAGAATATTATATCCTGCAAAGCTCTCATTTGTGAATGAAGGTGAAATTAAGACTTTTCATAGCAAACAGAAACTGAAAGAATTTGTTGCCACTCATCCTGCCCTGCAAAAGATGCTTAAAGATGTGTTACACACAGAAACATGGTCACCAATATGAAAGAAGGTAAAGGAAGGAAACCTCACAGCAAAAGATCACAGGAAGCTCAATTTCTCTTTGACATAGAATTAAACTCTGATGCTCTGTTAAAGCAATGTGTTAAAGTAATCTATTATGTTCTCTTGATGTCTGTTAAATCCTAATTGTTCAAAAACAGCTGAATTTTTATTAAGAGCTATGGGTTATTTAAATATATGCTTATTTTCAAAGATTTGAATAATCATCTGTAACAATGATCAAATTTGGTCTATATTATGTCATGATTTTAAGGAATCTTATTTCAACCAGATATTTTGGAGTTTGAGCCTTCTTGGCATTCTTGACAGGCATTCACAAAATCAAAGTTTCAAACAATCTGGTCTCTAAAATTTCCAGTAAATCCTGGACTTTGGTTTTCCCAGTTTGGGCCCAACTGAAAAAATCGAAGGACCTATGTCTCTCATCTTATAGAGACACCAACTAATCAGGCTATTTGGATTATATTAGAAGTACTGTCAAGATGTGATGGGGTACCAAACTTAAAGTTTCTATAATGGAAAATGCTATTAATACAAATGTTTGAGAATTAAAAAGTCTAATGATCTTGTGTTACTAGACATGATAGTTATCTTAATGAGAAAGCCCCAGAGGCCTAAAGGGTTAAATACTTGTAAAATCCTACAGGTGCTTTCAAAAATACTGTGAAGTAAGCAAGTGCCTCTTGTTGGTTGATGAGTTTATAATTTTAAACATGGCGACTTAAAGTTTTTTGTCATCCACAGTTATATAGGATTTGCTGCTCATAAAACTAAAGTGTTGTTGGTTCTGTGTTTAGATGTCCTCCTATAGGTTCCTATGGAATTTTTCCAGCCACTTCTATTGTATTCAGTACTTTGTGATGCCTCTGTAAACAGATGAAGCCAATAATGTATTAACAATACCAACTGAGAGAAAGTATGGTTAACTGAGGTTACTAAAAACAAAAAGCAATTCAAATCAATTGGCAATCTACAAAAAGAGTTAAAGATTTTAAAAACTATTATTAAAATGGCTATATTGGTCTATTATGTTATCTTATATGTGTGTACATATTGTATGTCCACATGGAAAAATTTTATTAAGAGTTTTATTTTCATTGGCTTATAGATAAGATTGTCCATAAATTTAAGCTGCTAAAAGCAATCAAAGATACATTTTAATTTGTGTGACCTGAATCTGTGTATCATATGTTTTAACTTTTTGCTAGAAAGACACTAAAAACATTTTATATGGTTGTGCTTAAGTTTACTGGTTAAACAAACTACACCATGTTAGATATTTAAGAGGTGTTTTCAAATACATGATTCTTAAAATTTATAGAAGGCATTGGACCTTCTGGTAAATGTTTTCTTAAGTTGTTATCTAATGGTTGAAACTGTTTGCTAAGTATTCATGTGATATTGCTATTGTCAGCAAGCGATCTAGGACTTGCTCCCTCATTTCTCTATTCTAAGCCCAACTTATTCTTTCATTTCTCTATTCTCTTCAAGGTAGGAAACTAATTCTAATATGAAGGAATCTGTAGGACGCACAATTTAATCTTTAGACCTTATAAAAGAGATGGCTAACATTTTTCTGTAATAGCCTAGCCAAAATAAGAACTCAAATAATAATCTCATAGCTAGATTCACTTCGCCATCAGCGAAGTATACAGTAAGTAGAAAAAACCTCCCTTTCAGACCAAAGGGAAAGAAAGTTTTAAAGTGAGAATATAATTTTCCTCATGGGCATTGTCTACCTTAGAAAAACTACTACAGAACATGCCTGTGACTATAGACTTGTAGTTCAGGCCACCGAAGATTAGAGATGGGACTTGGGCACTCCCTTGACTTGCATCCTCTGGTCTGCTTTAACACAAACCAGGAGGAAAAGAAAGCTCGGCATCAGAAGCAATGGGTGGCAGGCCTATTAATGGCTGATCTGTACAGTGATCTGCCCTCAAGGAGACCCAACAGGACAGTCCACTGCAGTGGCTTTCAATGTGGTAAGCCTGGGCTTCAGCAGAAGTCAGCTTGTGAAGAGCCCTGGCAGCTCTGCCAAGAGTTGGATCACTGGAAATGGACCTGCTCTGGAGTCGAAGGATGCCCAGGTCAGACCACAGATCTTATTGGCTCTAAGCTGAAAAGCCCTTCACTCAGCCCAACTTCCAAATTGACCACTGCAGCTGAGGGGATGGTCAAGTAGGGTCAGCAACATTGCAGGCAGAACTGTAAATTTCTTGTTAGAGATGCCCCCTGCCTTTACCTGGCCAGCTCTCCTCCCAGGCCAGCCAAGTAATGAAAGTCAACAGAGTGCCTTCCCCTAGGAGGTTCACACCTACCTTAGGATGTACCCCATGTGAAGAGATAGATAGGTCTGGGCCTCTTAACTTACAAGGCCTAAAGCCCACCAGATTATTATCAAGCCCCTTCTGTCAGGTTCTATTTGCCTCTCAATCAGAAAACTTAATTGTAGCTTAGACAGCACCTTTCTTAGCTCCTCTAATAATGACTCTGTCCTTTGTTCTAGACTCTGTCTAGTGCACTTGGGCCTCATTCCTTTGTAATCATAACCTCTACTCTACCACCAATGGCTCTACTCCCAACCTGTGTGTACTGATGGTCCTCTTCCCCACTTAATGCTGTATAATTGTTCAAACCTGGTAAATGCCACTCTTAGGATCATTGGTTACTATCCTCACTCTGTCTTTTATGACCTTGTCTAAATATGATCAGACTCGGCAAACTTGAAAGGCTTCCATAGCCTTGGCAACTCATGACGACAGCCTAGGGTGGTCACTGGTGCCATAAACTAGAGTGTCAATTTGTTGGGTCAACAACAGGAGCCACTGTGCACTTGCTCCTCATGTGGGATCTCTGTCCTTAATGTGCTGTACATTTTGATTTAATGCTATAACTAGTACTCAAACAGTATGTTTCACTTTGTGTTTCTATGTGGGTGCAAACTGTTGAAATCTTTATACTAAATTGATCTGTATATAAAGAGAATTGAAAATGAATCTTGATGCAAATGGAAGGTGAGAGGGAGCGGGAGAGGGGAGGGCTGTGGGTGGGAGGGAAGTTAAGGGAGGGGGAAGCCATTGTAATCCATAAGCTGTACACTGGAAATTTATATTCATTAAATAAAAGTTTAAAAAAAAAGAAAATGTAAAATTGTGGTAATGGTTGCACATATATGTGAATATACTAAAAAATGCTGAGTTGTATACTTTAAATGTGTAAATCGTGTGGTATATGAATTGTATCTTAGCAAAAATTTTTAATGCTTATATTATTTATTTTCATCTACTTGTCAGAGAGAGAAAGAACATGTGTGACAGAGAGAGAAATCTCTGTTTGCTAGTCCATTCCCAAATAGAAGGGCTGGGCCAGGCTGAAGCCAGGTTCCCAGAACTCCATCCAGTTCTCCGATGTGCATGTCAGGAGCATAAACTCTTGAGCCAACATGCAGTGCTTCTTGGGATGCATTAGCAAGAAGATGGATCAGAATCAGAGGAGCCAGACTTGATCCCAGGCATTCTGATATGGATGCAGATGTCCAAAGTAGCAGTTTACTCACTGCCTGCCCCTCAACAAAGCTTTTAAAATACTGTTTTTATATTGAAAACACACAGACCTTTAGTAATAACTGCATGAATGTTACTGATAATGCATTGACTCATTATTGACAGAATAATATAACAAAATTTATTCTCTATTCAAACTAATAAAACACACTGCCAACACAGAAATTGATTAGGTAATAAATATTATGATAAAATTCAAGAGCTATGTATTTTTTAGGTGTTAAATTACTATTAACCAAAGCATTGACCTTACTTACCATTAAACTCAACAAAGTAAAATACATTTATGGTGAATTTTCTTAAAATTAGTTGATAAGGAAAACAGTACATTTTCTTATCTTCACGTATTAAGATCTACTGTAAAAAAGAAAGCCAAGAGAATGAGTAATAGTGTAGAACAGATGCTATTGACTAATTTTTCCAATTTGAATACTAAGTTCTTTGACTTAAGGTTTTTAGTCATAGTTCATCTGAACCATATAAAACTGAGTCTTAGATCTTAAGAATAATGAGATCTAAATATTATCTTCTTCTGTGTGTCTGGCTAATCCTCTGCCTTGCAGCGCCGGCACACCGGGTTCTAGTCCCGGTCAGGGCGCCAGATTCTGTCCCGGTTGTCCCTCTTCCAGGCCAGTTCTCTGCTATGGCCCGGGAAGGCAGTGGAGGATGGCCCAAGTGCTTGGGCCCTGCACCCGCATGGGAGACCAGAAGTACCTGGCTCCTGGCTTCGGATCAGCGAGATGCGCTGGCCGCAGCGGCCATTGGAGGGTGAACCAACGGCAAAAGGAAGACCTCTCTGTCTCTCTCTCTCTCACTATCCACTCTGCCTGTCAAAAAAAAAAATTACGTAAGTACAGTACGACTGTGATACTTTTTCACAGTCATCTTATCGGCATTACATCAATTCAAACAGCATTAGCACATGGGAGTGAAACTGTCAATCTATTTTATGAAAAAATTGCCTCTTATCCATATCTGCACTTTTTAGAAAATCTTTTAAATGTTTCATATTAGTTATTAAATAATTCTGCATAAAATTTCTTTTTTTAAAGCTTTTATTTAATGAATGTAAATTGCATAGGTACAACTTTAGGAATATAGTGATTGTTCCCACCATACCCACCCTCCCACCCCTACTCCTGTCCCACCTCCTGCTCCTTTCCCATCCCATTCTTCATTAAAATTCATTTTAATTTAATCAACTTTATATACAGAAGATAAACTCTATACTAATAAAGATTTCAACAGTTTGCACCCGCACATATACAACATATAAAATACTGTTTGAGAACAGTTTTGCAGTTAATTCTCATAGTAGAACTCATTAAGGACAGAGGTTCTAAATGGGAGTAAATGCACAGTGACTTCTGTTGTTAATTTAACAATTAACACTTTTATTTATGTTGTCATGAGCTGCCAAAGCCTTTTATGACCACAAACTTGATCAGAATTTAGACAAGGCCATAGAATTTCTCTCCTCCATTCTGATAAAAATATATCCTTCTTTGATGGCCCCTTCTTCCCACTGGGGTCTCACGCACAGAGATCCTTCATGTAGGATATTTTTTGCCACAGTCTATTGGCTTTCCATGCCTGAACCATTCTCATGGTCTTTGCAGCCACATTGAAATGCCTTAAGGCCTGACTCTGAGGTCAGAGTGTTTCTTAAAGTGATTGTCATTCTATGAGTCTGCTGTGTGGACTACTTCCCATGTTGAACATTCCCTCCTTTTTAATTCTAGTATTATTACCAGGCACTCGATGCTATTTATATGATCTCTTTAACACTTAATCCTATCTACATATTCACTTTAACACTTACTGTGATCATTTTAACAATTAAGTTGACATTTTTACCACAATTGTAATGGGATTTGGGGCTTGGAGTCCCTTGACAAGTTTTTAAACTGTACCCTTAGAAGTAAGTCCATAGGAATGTATGCAGAACTATACATCTTTACAGTTACAAACATCCTCCTCCTTCTCTTTTAATCCCTCTTATTTTTTTTTTTTTAGATTTTTTTTGACAGGTAGAGTCATAGACAGTGAGAGAGAGAGAGAGAAAGGTCTTCTTTCCGTTGGTTCATCCCCCCCCCCAATGGCCACCACGGCCGGCGCTGCGCCAATCCAAAGCCAGGAGCCAGGCACGTCTTCCTGGTCTACCATGCAGGTGCAGGAGCCCAAGCACTTGAGCCATCCTCCACTGCCCTTCCGGGCCACAGCAGAGAGCTAGACTGGAAGAGGAGCAGCCAAGACCAGAACCCGGGGCCCACATGGGATGCCAGCACTGCAGGCGGAGGATTAGCCAAGTGAGCCATGGTGCCAGCCCCATACTCCCTCTTATTTTTTACTGAAATCTATTTTCAATTGACTTTATATGCTTATGATTAGCTCTATGTTAAGTAAAAAGTTCAACATATAGTATGGAGAAGAGAAAAAATAAAAAATAAAAAGCTATTCCTCGATAGTCAAGAAGAGGAGTGATCAAGTCATTCCTTCTCAGAGTGTCAATTTCACATCTACAGCTTTTGTTTTAGATGTGCTATTAGTTCCCACAGATCAGGGAGAACATACAATATTTGTCCCTTATTTCAACTAAATATGAAGTTTTCCAGATTGGCCCATTTTGTTGCAAATGACCGGATTTTATTTTTTTTTTTTTACTGCTGTGTAGATTTTAATAGTGTACATATCCCATAACTTCTTTATCCAGTCTTTGGTTAATGGGCAGTTAGGTTGATTTCATGTCTAAGCTATTGTGAATTGAGCTGCAATAAACATGGAGATGCAGATATCTCTTTTGTTTAATGATTTCTTTTCCCTTGGGTAAATTCCCAGTAGTCAGATGGCTGGGTCATATGGTAGGTCTATATTTAGATTTTTCAGATATCTCCAAACTGACTTCCATAATGGCTTTCCCAGCTTACATTCCCACCAACAGTGAATTAGGGTACCTTTTTCCCCACATCCTCTCCAGTTTTGTTGTTTGTTGATTTCTGTATGAGAGCCATTGTAACTGGGTTGAGGTGAAACCTCATTGTCTTTTTTATTTGCTTTTCCCTGATGGCTAATGATCCAGAGCATTTTTTCATGTGTCTGTTGGCCATTTGTATTTTTTCTTTTGAAAAATACATGTTTAAGTCCTTGGCCCATCTCTTAAATGAGTTATTTGTTTTGTTATCATGGAGCTCCTTGACCTCTTTGTAGATGCTGGTTATTAATCCTTTATCGGTTGCATAGTTTGCAAATAATATCTCCCATTCTGTTGGTTGCCACTTCACTTTCCTAACTGTATTTTGCATTAGAGACGTTTTTCAATTTGAAGTAATCCCATTTGTTAATTTTGGCTTTGACTGCCTGTGCCTTTGGGGTCTTTTCCAAGAACTCTTTGCCTGTGCCAATGTCTTGCAGGGTTTCCTCAATGTTCTTGATTGCTTTGATAGTGTTGGATCATACTTTTATATCTTTAATCCATGTTGAGTGTCTTTTTGTGTAAGGTGTTAGGTAGGGGTCTTGCTTCATACTTTTGCATGTGGAAATCCAGTTTTCCCAGCATCATTTGTTGAAGAGACTGTCCTTGCTCCAGAGATTGGTTTAAGCTCCTTAGTCAAATATAAATTGGTTGTAGATATTTGGATTGATTTCTAGTGTTTCTATTCTGTTCCATTGTCTATGCATCTATTTTTGTACCAGTACCAGGCTGTTTTGATTATAACTTCCCTGTTGTATGTCTTGAAATCTGGCATTGTGATACCTCGGGCTTTGTGTGTGTGTTTGTGTGTGTTTTATATAAAATTGTTTAGCTATTCAAGGTCTCCTGTGCCTTCGTATAAATTCCGGCATCATTTCTTCTAGATTTGAGAAGAATATATTTGGTATTTTGATTGGTTTCACATTGACTTTGTAAATAGCTTTTGGGAGAATGGATATTTTGATGATATTGATTCTTCTAATCCATGAACATGGAAGATTTTTCTATTTTCTTGTATCTTCTTCTTTTTCTTTCTTTAATGTTTTGTAATTCTCATTGTAGAGATCTTTAACATCCTTGGTTAAATTTATTCCAAGGTATTTGATTTTTGCTATTGTGAATTGGATTGATCTTAGAAGTTCTTTCTCAGCCATGGCATTGTCTGTGTGGACAAAGTCTGTTGATTTTTGTGTACTGACTTTATATCCTACTACTTTACCAAGCTCTTCTATGAGTTCTAATAGTCTCTTAGTGGAGTCTTTTGGATCCCCTATATATACTATCATGTCAACTGCAAATAGGGATAGTTTGACTTCCTCCTTCCCAAGTTGTATCACTTTGATTTATTTTTCTTGACTAATGGCTCTGGCTAAAACTTCGAGAACTATATTGAATAGCAGTGGTGAGAGTGGGCATCCTTGTCTGGTACCGGATCTCAGTGGGAATACTTCCAAGTTTTCCCCATTCAATAGGAAACTGGCCATGGGTTGGTTGTAATTTGCCTTTATTGTGTTAAGGAATGTTCCTTCTAAACCCAGTTTACTTAGAGGTTTCATCATGAAAAGATGTTGTATTTTGTCAAATGCTTTCTCTGCATCTATTGAGATAATCATATGGTTTTTCTTCTGCAGTTTGTTAATGTGGTGTATCACATTGATTGATTTGCGAACATTGAACCATCCCTGCATACCAGGGATAAATACCACTTGGTCTGGGTGAATGATATTTCTGATGTGTTGTTGTATTCTGTTGGCCAGAATTTTATTGAGGATTTTTGTATCTATGTTCATCAGGGAAATTGGTCTATATTTCTCTTTCTTTGTTGCATCTTTTCCAGATTAAGGAATTAAGGTGATGCTGGCTTCATAGAATTTGTGAGGATTCTCCCACTTTGAATTGTTTTGAATAACTTGAGAATAATTGGAGTTAGTTCTTTAAATGTCTGGTAGAATTCAGCAGTGAAGCCATCCAGTCCCATGCTTTTCTTTGTTAGGAGGGTCTTTATTACAGATTCAATTTCTGTCTTGGTAATGGGTCTGTTTAGGTTTTCTATGTCTTCATGGCTCAATTTAGGTAGTTTGTATGTGTCCAAGAATCTATCCATTTCTTCTAGGTTTCCCAGTTTGCTGGCATACAATTCTTTGTAGTGGTCTGATGATTCTTTTTATTTCTGTTGTGTCTGTTGTTACATTTCCTTTTTCATCTATAATTTTATTGATTTGGGTCTTCTCCATCTTTTTTTTTTGTTAGTTGGGCCAATAGTGTGTTAATTTTATTTATTTTTTCCAAAAAAACCATCTCTTCGTTTTGCTGATCTTTTGCATTGTTTTGCCTTGTTTCAATATTGTTGATTGCTTCTCTAATTTTAATTATTTCTTCTACTAGTTTGTGTTTGGTTTACTGTTGTTCTTCTAGATACTAGAGGTACGTAGATAGATCATTTATTTGATGCCTTTCCTGTTTCTTCTTGTAGGCACCAATTGCTATAAACTTTTCTCTTAACACTGCTTTTGCTATTTCCCACAAATTTTGGTATGTTGTACTGTCGTCTTCATCTGTTTCTAGAAATTTTTTGGTTTCTCATTTGATTTCTTCAATGACCCACTGTTCATTTAGAAATATGTAGTTTATTCTCCATGTGTTTGCATATGATGTAGAGATTCTTGAGTTGTTGATTTCCAGCTTCATTGCATTTTGGTCTGAGAAGATACATGGTATGATTTCAATTTTTTTGAATTTGCTGAGACTCACTTTATGGCCTAGCATATGGTCATTCCTAGAGAAAGTTCCATGCACTGGAGGAAAAAATGTGTACTCTGTGGCTGTAAGGTGAAAGGCTCTGTAGATATCTGCTAGGTGTATTTGCTCTATGGTGTTGATTAGCTCTGTTGTTTCCTTGTTGATTTTCTGTCTGGTTGATCTATCCATTGCTGAAAGTAGGGTATTGAAGTACCCATTACTATTGTATTTGAGTCTATATCTACCTTTAAATCCCTTAAAAATTCTTTTAAATAGCCAGGTGCCCTATAATTAGGTGCATATACATTTATAATAGTCACATCTTCCTGTTGAGTTGATCCTTTAATTATTATATAGTGTCCTTCTTTGACTCTTTTAATAGTTTTTGTGTTAATTCTATTTTGTCTGATATTAGGATGGCTACACCAACTCTTTTTTGGTTTCTGTTAGCATGGATTATCCTTTTCCAACCTTACACTTTCAGTCTGCATGCATCTTTGTTGGTAAGGTATGTTTCTTGTAGGCAGCAAATGGATGGGTTTTCTTTTTAATCCATTCAGCCAGTCTGTGTCTTTTAACTGGGGAGTTGAGATCATTTACATACAGTGTGACTATTGTTAAATACTATCTTTGCCCTGTCATGTTTCTTTAAATAGTCCTGTTTATATATTTTGGATTTCATTTGTGTTTTTGCTGGGTCATTTTCTGTGTTCATCTTCTTTTGTAGAGTTGTTCCTATTTCTGTGTGTAGCATATCCTTGAGCATCTTTTGTAGGGTTAAGTAGGCAAGTAGTTACAAATTCTTTCAATTTTTGCTTGTTGTGGAACCTCCTTATTTCTCCTTCATTCGTAAATGAGAGTTTTGCAGGATACAGTATTCTGAATTGGTAGTTTTTTTTTTTTTTCTTTTAGTACTTGGAATGTCTCGCCATTGTCTCCTTGCCTGAAGGGTTCGGCATGAGAAGTCTGGGTTGAGTCTAATTGGGTTTCCTCTGAATGTGATTTATCTTTTCTCTCATGCTCATGTAAGATCTGTTCTTTGTGTTTCACTGAGGTGAATTTTGCTACAATGTGTCATGGTGAAGTTCTTTTCTGGTCGTGTCTATTGGGAGTTCTTTGTACTGCTTGTACTTGGATGTCTCTTGCTTTCTCCAGATTGGGGAAGTTCTCTGTTGTTATTTCATTAAGAAGGCCTTGTAATATTTTCTCTCTTCCCACACCTTCTGGAATTCCTAGGATCTATAAGTTGGGTTATTTGATAGAATCTTGTAACTCTCCAATTGTTATTTTTAATTTTCACATTTCTTCTTGTATTTGGTCTGACTGTATTAATTCCAGAAATTTGTCTTCTAGTTCTGATATTCTTTCTTCTGTCTCCTCTATTCTATTGATAAGATTTTCTACTGCGTTTTTTATTTTGATCTAATGAATTCTTCATTTCCAGTATTTCATTTTGGTTTCTCTTTAATATCTCAATTTCTTGGGAGTGCTTTTCATTTAGATCATGAATTTGCTTCTGAATGCTTCTAAGTAATCTATTAATTTTCTGAATTCCTTTTCTGGCATGTCCTTTTTTTTTTTTTTTTGACAGGCAGGATGGACAGTGAGAGAGAGAGAAACAGAGAGAAAGGTCTTCCTTTGCCGTTGGTTCATCCTCCAATGGCCGCTGCAGCCAGCATGCCAGTGCACCACGCTGATCCGAAGGCAGGAGCCAGGTGTTTATCCTGGTCTCCCATGGGGTGCAGGGCCCAAGGACTTGGGCCATCCTCCACTGCACTCCCTGGCCACAGCAGAGAGCTGGCCTGGAAGAGGGGCAACCGGGACAGAATCTGGTGCCCTGACTGGGACTAGAACCCAGGATGCCGGCGCCGCAAGGCGGAGGATTAGCCTATTGAGCCACAGCGCCGGCCTTCTGGCATGTCCTTGATCTGTTCTTCTTCAGCCTCCATTATTAAAGACTTGTATTGTTCCTTTTGGGGAGTTCATAAAGTCTTCCTTATTCTTATTCATGCTTTTTCCTTTGTTTTTTGGCATTTCTGCTTGATTTTGTCTTTAAGTTTGTGACATTGTGCCTGTGATGAGATTTCCCTCTGCTATGAGCTGCTATGTGTCTGTACATTGCAAGTGGAAGCACGAAGCCTTGCCTCCTGGAACACTATTTACTTCTAGATCATGATGGAGGTGGGTACCAGAGCTTTGGTGCACTAAGCCCCACCTACTGGGACCAGGATCACTTCTCACTGTTGAAATGAAAAAAATCTAGAACTAACTGATGCTGAATATCAATTGCTTTTTTGCTTCTGTACTGCGCTGCTTGCTCAATGACTTAATGCGGGATGCCCAGTGTCAGAGAGGGGTTTGGGGGGTGGGGTTATTGTACCTCCATGACAGGCTTCACGAACTCCAGGAAGATGGTAAGGCCCAATTCTTAGAGAAACAAAACTTAGTAAATACTTCCTGAAATTAATGGTCTCCCACTTCCTGTGTGACCACTTCCTTGTGTGACGTGTAGTCCCCAGATTGCTGAGATACACCAATAAAATGTTCAAATTTAGGTAATTGCCATATAAAGAATAAGAAACTAGCATACATCTGTGAAGACAGATGTACTTGTTTACTCAAGTGTATAAAAACGCTGAGAAGGAGAGAGGTGGGGCTTCTCACCCCCGCACTGCACTATGTTGTATGAGTCAGTGGGAACCCCAGCTAGCTGGCAATAAAACAATAAATCTTCTTGCCCTTGCATTTGTGACTGTCTTTTGTGGGTTAATTGGGAAAGGTCTCAAATCCCATAACTCAGCATCACTGACGTGTGAAACGAGCTTGGGTTTTTGATGTTTGGGACTACTTCCTGTTGTACAGCTTGCGTGTTGGGGAATAAATCTCTGAAATGTTGTGATTCTCATTCCTGGGTAGGGGGTGTTGTGAGGTGGCCCCCACAATTGATGGGCATGTATGCAGGAGGCAAACATGGCAGCCCCCTGCTTACACTCAAAAATGTAGACAATCAATATGGCTTCTCCCTGCTGGTTGTAGTTCCAGTTGGGGATGGGGGCAGACAAAAATGGACCAGGTTGTGCCCAGCCTCTCTGCTTGTCCCCCTATAATTTCTCCTTCTTCCTGCTTGGAGCTTCAAACGCAGTTCGCTAAGCTTTCCCTCCCACCACTCCATGGACTAGCAACCTCTCACCTCGTCTATAAAATTTCAACTGTTAGATATCACATGGAAATTTTGAGGATTTTTTTGTACATTATAATTTTTTTGCCTTTTATTTTATTTTACTTTTTACCCAGAAACCTTTTACTTAAGGTATACAAACTTCATGCATTTCATAAAGACAACTTTAGGAATATAGTGATTCTTGCCTCCATACCCGCCCTCCCACCCGTACTACTGCCCTCCTCCTCCTCCCTCTCCTATTGCCATTCCTATTTTTTACTAATACCTAATTTCAATTAACTTTATGCACCTGCTATTAACTCTATACCAAGTAAAGAGTTCAACAAATTGTATTAAAAATAACTGTTACTGCTCCACAACAGTTCAAAAGTTGTTGCATCTTAAAGTGTTAACACTATATATTTATTTTAAAAAATAGTCTTTCCTGAAATAATTCATGTTTAGAAAAATCAATGTAATAGTTATTAATCATTTGTATGTGAAAAGATGAAATATTGTATCAATTTTGTCATTGTTCTCTATATTTGTTTAAATAACTAAATATGTTTCAAGGGGTATATTATTGCTACTCACCGAATTGTACTTCTCCAAAAATCAAATGCTGAAGACCCAATAAAGTGTAGGAACTGGGAGATGGGGCCTTTGGAGATGATTAGATTTAAATGGGGTCATATGGGTTGTGCCCTTGTGATGGATTAATTTCCTTATAAGAAGAGAAACCAGAGCCTTCTCTTGCTTTGCCATATCTAGACACCTTGAGAAGACTGACATCTGTAAGCTGAAGAACATTTACCAGACCCCAAACAAGCTAACACCCCCAGAACTGTGAGAAAATTGATTTCTGTTCTTTTAGTCACCCAATCTGTGGTGGCTACGCAAATTAATGCAGATTGGTACCAGCAAGATGGTACTGCAGTGACTAATACATAAGTGGGGAAGTGGCTTTGAAACAGTCCATGGATAAAGGTCGGAAGAATTCTTAGGTTCACATTAAAAGTGGAGGATGGCCCAAGTGCTTGGGCCCTGCACCCCATGGGAGACTAGGATAAGCACCTGGCTCCTGCCATCGGATCAGTGCGGTGCGCTGGCCGCAGCGCGCCTACCGCGGCGGCCATTGGTGGGTGAACCAATGGCAAAAGGAAGACCTTTCTCTCTGTCTCTCTCTCACTGTCCACTCTGCCTGTCAAAAAAAAAAAAAAAAAACCTATTTTAAGGGAAATTCTGATCAGATCTCGTTAATAAGAAACATGTTATCAGAAACAGGGGGAAAAGCGATCATTGTGATAAAGTGTAAAATTTTGGATGAATTTTTTTTTCTTTTTTTAACTTTTATTTAATAAATATAAATTTCCAAATTTTGGATTACAGTGGCTTTTTCCCCCCATAACTTCCCTCCCACCCACAACCATCCCATCTCCCGCTCCCTCTCCCATCCCATTCACATCAAGATTCATTTTCAATTATCTTTATATACAGAAGATCAGTTTAGTATATATTAAGTAAAGATTTCAACAGCTTGCACCCACACAGAAACACAAAGTATAAAGTACTGTTTGAGTACTAGTTATACCGTTATATCACATGGGAATTTTGTTTTAGTATTTCGTGGAAGACAAACTTGTGAATGATGGATTGGATATTTAGTTGAGATTTCTAAGCAACAGATTAAAGGAGTGGCATGATTCCTTTTTATTATGTAAAATGAAAAAGGAGAGAGATGAATTGAAAAAAATGTTAAGGAAAAAGAAACACAGCTGGAAAATCTGATTCTATAAGATATTGCAAATACTGAGAAAGATAATTATGAAGAGAACATTAAGCATGTAGGCTGAACAGTCATTTGATTAGCAGATTTGTGTAAGTTAGAACCACGGACCTAATCAGCCTTGTCAACAGAAGACAGGGATAGAGATTGAATTATACCATGAGGAATACTGCTAGCTGTGACTGATAGAAACAGAAAAACAAAACAGAATGAAGGAAGGCTGTCAAACTTCTTGGATTTCATATTATAGGACCATAAATCTATTTGGCTGTGAATGTGAACTCTTTTTTAAGAAAAGGCGAGGACCCTGAAAGAAATTCAGGTACCATTATGGCTGCCATGCTTACCACAGGCCCAGAATGCACAGTGTTCACAGTGTTGGGGGCCAGGGAAACAAAGTGTTCAAAGTAGTCCCCTAGTTAATCAATGTCTCTCTCTCTCTCTATCTCTATCTCTCTCTCTCTCTCTCACACACACACACACACACACACACACACACAATCTGCAGTTTTAGTTACCTGTAGATAAGTAGAGTTCAAGGATATCAAGTGGAAAATTCCAGCAATAAATTATGAGTTTCAATTGTGTACTATTTCGGGTAGTTTGATGATATGTTATGCTGCCCTGTCCCATCCCACCTGGATATGAATCATTCCCTTGTCCAGCATATGCATGTTATATAGGTTACTTGCTCCTTATTCATGTAGTACATTTTCTTAGTCATCAGATCAACTGTGTTGGTATTACACTGCATGTATTTAAGTAGCCCTCATAGAATAGCCTAATGCCATGTTACAAGACAGGTGTCATTCACCTCATTTCATGTAGTCATGTAGGATTGTATCATCTCACATCACAGGAAGGATGAATGCTGCACAATAAGATATTTTGAAAGAGAGTACATTCACACAGCTTTCATTATAGTATAATAATTGTTCTATTTTATTAAGTATTTGCTATTAGTTGTTAATATGTTAGAATGCCTAATCTATAAATTATATGTGTAGGAAAAAAACAGTGTATAAATGGTTTGGTACTATCCACAGTTCACGTGTCCATTGGGGATTTTGGAATATATCTCTCTCACAGATAAGGGAGAACTGCCAATTCCAAAATGGTAGTAAGAAACAGAATTTTAATATAATTTATATAATTTAAATTTACAATTTTTATCCTGTTCGTAGGTGATACTCCTCTTCTGTCTTACATACCTTATTTTACATGCTAAAGTTCAGTAGTTTATCTATGTCTACAGCTATGCACATATATCTATATCTTGAAAATTTAGTTCAGTCTTATTCTATGTCATGGATTTTCATTCTTTTCTTGGGCTCATTTCTTTTGCATCTTTGTATCTTTTTAAATTGTAAGTTCTGTAGTTCTGATCTTCCTGTTTGTTTTCATGCTTGCCCTCAGCCATGATGGGATGTTTTTACTTAGATTTGCAGTTTTGGTTCTCATTTCAGCGTCAGTATTGTGTGTTTTTCCCGTAGTAATTCCTTGAAATCTTTGTTTGGAGAACTTTCCGCCAGACTGTTTTTTTGTTTACTTTTGCTACCCATCATCAGTGGTCAATACTGATCCTAAATCTCAGGGTTAAGACTTTCTGGCCCACACTGATAAATGCAGATTTGGAACCTAGCATGAGATAGCCACAGAAGTTCATTCTCAGGACAAATCTGGAGAATTCTGTACGCTACCCTAATGCCAGCCAAGACAGACAGACTTTCTTATTGCCTTCTTATCCCTTAACTGAAGCTGCAACACTTCAAAAACCGGCCTCTTGGACTCCAGTGTCAAAGTTTCAGCTCCTGTTTTCCACAGTACCTGAGGCCAGTGACCCTGGTAATTCCCACGCTGTTAGTGCTACCAACAGCTTCAGTTACACATTTAGTCTGTGATTTCAGCGTTGGAGTATTTCCCATTTTTATCTTGGAATTTCAGTTGTACACTGAGGAAAACATTTGCAATTATACATTATGTAGAATTTCTATGTTTGGAAAGGATTTCAGGTTGTATAGTCTGTCAGATTGCCAGTCTTTCAGCCTTTAGCAATCATGTTTTAAAAATCTTTATCTGAATAACCTGTCAAATGTGATGCTCAGAATTGAACAAATATTAAAAATGCGGTAAATGAAGATGTCAGTAGGTATATTATATCTTATACATCTCCAGTTGAATCTCCAGTTGTCATTTCCTTCTTTTTCAAAATTAATTATTTGAAACAGCAGAAAAAAAGTCATAGTAATGTATATAAGCATAGCATTCCAATATTACTCCAATTCATTTTTCAGCTTAATGGTTTTCTTTACTTCATGGTTATATATATTTAGTGTATAAGGCAAAGAAAACTTTCAGGATTGAAGAATTAATCATTAGTGGCCGGCTCTGTGGCGTAGCAGGTAAAGCCGCCACCTACAGTGCCAGCATCCCATTGGGCGCTGGTTCGTGTCCCGGCTGTTCCACTTCTGATTCAGCTCTCTGCTATGGCATGGGAAAGCAGTGGAACATGGCCCAAGTCCTTGGGCCCCTACACCCATGTGGGAGACTTGAAAGAATCTCCTGGCTCCTGGCTTCGGACCAGCACAGCTCCATGTGGGGAGTGAACTAGCATATGGAAGACCTCTCTCTCCCTCTCTTTCTTTCTCTGTTAACTCTAGCTTTCAAATATATAAATAAATAAATCTTTTAAAAAAGAATCATTAAGTGACTAAGGATTAGCTATTGAGAATAGTATTGCCTTCAGCTGGAGTAAGCCAGTTCTGTGGATCTCAATGGCAGAATAATCACATGTGTACTAAAGCAGTCATCTTTTCTCTTTTCATAGTTTTTAAAATTTTGCTGTTTAGTAACCCCTTACAAGCATTGTATAATTCATCAAGTATTTCTTGGGTATCTTGTATGTGCCAGGAGCCATGGTAGAAAATGGGAATAGATATAGGTATGGTTTCACTCTCATTGAGCTCATTTCTGGTAAGAGATAGAATAGATAAATATGGAACAATATGATAGTTAAAGATTATAGAGTGTATTGTAATTTAAAAAAGAAAAATGATGTTGGATTCAGAGAATGGTCAAGGAATGCATTTCTGAGAAAGTAGCATTGCCACCAGGGCCTGGAGGATTATGAATTGTATAAAAAGTTAGCAAAATCACTTTCGGGTATATTGGAATTCCTCTCACACTGTTAAAGTTCATACATACACTGCCATGAACTACAGTGTAAGGAGAATGGATATCAATGAGGAAAAGTTACTCCAGTCAGAGTATAATAACTATAGTATTAAGAATAGGTAACCTTTATATGTTCACTATGTGCTTACGTGGCAATTTATGTATATTCATTCATTTAACTTTTACAGAATCTTTATAAGATTAGGTAATATGATTACTTTCATTGTGCAGTGATTAACTGTGGCAAGTTCATATACCTGGAGGATATCTCAGCTTCTATACATCTTACCAAAAGTTTGTTTTGGTTTCTTATTATTTTCATTAGTGAAAATAGATTATACTGGCCGGTGCCATGGCTCGGCTAATCCTCCGCCTGCGTCGCCGGCACACCGGGTTCTAGTCCCAGTCGGGGTGCCGGTTCTGTCCTGGTTGCCCCTCTTCCAGTCCAGCTCTCTGCTGTGGCCCAGGTGCTTGGGCCCTGCACCCCATGGGAGACCAGGATAAACACCTGGCTCCTGCCTTTGGATCAGCGCGATGCACCGGCAGCAGCGCTGCGGCCATTGGAGGGTGAACCAACGGTAAAGGAAGACCTTTCTCTCTGTCTCTCTCTTTCACTGTCCACTCTGCCTGTACAAAAAAAAAAAAAAAATAGATTATACTTGAATAGTGGAAACATTTACAAAATGATGCTGTATTGTTTGTTAGATTTCATAACAAACCTGTGACATACTTTTTATTTTCATTTAAAAAGCAATTCATCTGAGATCTAAATAGTTTAGTTAACATGTTTATTTACTTCCCTGGTATATCAGAGATCTGTTGCTCAGATGCAGATGTTCTGACTCTTAATATTGTACCCTCTTAATTATGCAATGTTTCTTCCAGATAAATTCATTGGGTCATAGTAATAACCCAAGTTTTATGGTAAATAGTAAGGAGGCCTGAAATGTGAGCCTTATATTATGACTACAGAGTCCTGTTTCTAATTATCTTGTAGTGAATTTTATAAAATTTTGAAATATTGACATATGTTACACTTTACCCTTCTATAGTCTTATGTATTTTTCAAATTAAGTTTAACATAAAAAATTTTGACTTCAGAAAATTTAGATTCACAAAAAATTGTTGTTACACTTACCCTCTCCAACACAAATATAGTTGTCTACTGTATTTCCTCTACATACGTTAAGCACTCTATCAGTTGGTGTTATAAATCTGCTCCATGGGGCCATCACTTTGGCATATAGAGAAGGTTAAGCCTCCACCTGCAATGCTGGCATCCTATATGTTGCTAGTTCAAGTCCTGGCTGCTCCACTTCTAATCCAGCTCCCTGATAATGCACCTGGGAAAGCAGCAGAAGATGTCCCAGTCCTTGGGCCCCTGTACCCATGTGGGAGACCCAGAGGAGCTCCTGACTCCTGGTTTCTGCTTGGCCCAGCCCTGGCCCTTGCTGCCATTTGGAGAACAAACCAGCAGATGGAATATTCATTCTCTCTCTTTCTCTCTCTCCCCCCTTCCCCCCTCTTTCCCTCCCTCCCTGCCTTCCTCCCTCCCTCCCTCTCAACCCCTTCTTTCCCTCTCTATCTTTGCCTTTCAAATAAATAAATCTGAAAAAAAAAATGTTGCACCACCATCACATATGATGTAAGAAATTCACAACAGGCAAGATTGTCTATTATGAAAGTACTTTAAAAACTTTATGGAAAATGAAATTCAAAGAAATTTGCTTTGGTGCAAAAAGTTTTTGAAATACACATTTACAAGGGGTCTTCAAAAATGCAGCTTATGATAAAAACTATGCATGAATTCCAAAAATTATTGTACCAAAATGAATTTATCTTTTAATTCAATAGTTCTATGAAGTTTTTTAAGTACCTTCAAATATCTTACCTCTTACTTTATGCATTCCAATCTTCTTTTTTACCGTTTGAAGTTCTAAATCTCACTGTGTTATGCTTTCTGTTTAGAGAACTTACTTTAATCATTATTAAAAGGCATGCTACAAATACTCAGAGTTTCCTTCTAAGAATCTTTTATCTTCATTTCTGAAGAATATAGAAATTGTAGTCAACAGGTCTTTTTATTACTATTTTTGAAAAACAATTAATGTTTTTGGAAAAGATATGCCACTTCTTTTTTGGCCTCAATAGCTTTAGATGAGAATTTCACTCTCATTCAAACTGCCATATCCTTATAAATAATGTATTTTTCTCTCTAGCAACTTTAAATTTTTAATCTTTAGTTTCTAAAAGTTAATTTTTCTAAAGTTTATCTAAATTTTTATTTTGTCAACAAGTTATAAGGAATAATACCTTCTGTTTTCCAAGAATATTTTTCTGAGTGTAAGTTTCTACAGAAACTATCTTTAAATAATTAATTAGTCACAGTTTATTTCCATCCACTTTATGTCTCAATTCTGGAGTTCCCTGCCTAGAGTTATATTGGGAATATTCATTGATTTTGTTTGTTTCTAAGATATCTCTTTGAAAAGAGAGGCTCATTCTGATCTCATCTGCTTTATAGTGTCCAAAAAATTATCATTGTTCCAATAAAGATTTCAGATTATTATTCTTTCTGTGAATTTGCTTTTATACTACTTGGGCATTCCAGTGTGATAACTGGGAGGGCAAAGACTCCAACGTGATCTCTTTCAAAATTGTTTAAAGATAATTCCTTACCACAACAATTCTTATGACTGTTCTAAAAAACAAAAACAAAACAGAGAAGCATTGCAAACTATGAAGTTGAAATAGATATTAGACAGTGAGGAGTAATGAGTGCAATCTAAGGTTTATTTCCTTTTTATGGGCACTCTTCCCACCAAATCTGTCAAGATGCCAAATCTGCTATCCAACTGCTATGTCCAAACCCTTGTATTAGAATGGTGACCATGGGAGTAGTGTGGTGGTTGTTGAGTTAAGCCACCATCTGCAACACTGTTATACCCTATCATAGAACCAGTTCAAGACTCAGCTGCTCCACTTCTGATCAAGTTCCCTGCTAATGCATGTGGGAAACTATGGGAAGATGGCCCAAGTGCTTGAGCCCCTGCTACCTATGTGGAAACCTATATGGAGTTCTAGCCTCCTGGTTCTGCACTGATGAAGCCCTCGATGTTACAGCTATCTGGAAAGTGCACCATAGATGGAAGATATCTTCTCTGCTCCCCTCCTCACCCTGTCACTAAGCCTTTCAAAAGAAAATAACTTTTTTAAAGGAATGGTGGACATGCTTCTAGGTTAGAGACATAGGAGAAACAAATGTATTTTTTTCTTGTCCAAATGGTAATCTACCCTCCTCTTGTGATGCCTATTTATATCTTACATCATAAGCACTTTGAAATAGTTTAGAAATAAAAACTATGTTTTTCCTGTCTTTGAGTGTTTGTTCTATAGTTCTCATACCGTACTTATATATATATTTTTTTCTTAGTTAATGTTCATAAAAAAGAATGCACTTTTTTCACTGTTATCCCTGTTTTCTAAGTTGTTTTGTTTTATCTAGTGGCTCCTTTTTGTTTCATCTGCATGTGTGCCTGTTCTTCAGAATTCTGTCTTAAACTCCTATTATTTTTGTTCATTTATGAATCTAACTACTTGCATCCCTACAATTTTTACTCCTTTTTTTTAGATGACCCCTAAAATAACATATTCATCCATGCCTTCTGTGTCACTATAGAAGATACTTTCCTTTGGTTCCCCATTACCACAAATTCATGTTCCAAACCAAATTTCCCCAAACTGTATTGTCTTTCAAACTGATACCTCAGAAACATTTTAGAATGTTCTCTCCTTATGAGCCTTAAACCAAAGCTACAGTCAAATCCTATTGTTTTTTCTTTCATTTCCATTTCTAATGCCACTATGTATTTACTTATCACTTAAACCTTGAATATTGTGATATTCGTCCATTTGGTATCTCTAGTACTTCTTTATTTCTTTCCATATACCACTACCAAGATAATTTAACTAGAATATTGATTTAATCATGTACCCAGAGTTGGTTCACATTTATGACCATTTCAAAGCCAAACTTATCAATAAGCAGAATTTTCAAATAGTCCACGTTCTGTTTGTTCAATCATTTTATTTCCCCGCATAAAACATCTGTGTCATGGTAACCAATCTCCACTTGTATAAAACTATCTCAGTATTATCAGTCTATGCCAAGCCATCCATTTTTTCATGTTGTATTTCATATGTTCTTAATAGAAATAATTTTAGCCAATAATTTTTTATTAAACTTTTATTTAATGAATATAAATTTCCAAAGTACAGCTTATGGGTTACAATGGCTTCCCCCTCCCAAAACTTCCCTCCCACCCACAACCCTCCCCTTTCCCGCTCCCTCTCCCCTTCCAATCACATCATGATTCATTTTCAATTCTCTTTATATACGAAACATCAGTTTAGTATAAATTAGGTAACGATTTCAACAGTTTGCCCCCATATAGCAACACAAAGTGAAAAAAAAAATACTGTTGGAGTACTAGTTATAGCATTAAATAAGAGTGTACAGCACATTAAAGGCAGAGATCCTACATGATATTTTTTTAAAAATCAATTAATTTTCTATGCCATTTCCAATTTAACACCAGGTTTTTTTTTTTTCATTTCCAATTATCTTTATATACAGAAGATCGATTCAGTATATAATTAGTAAAGGTCTCATCAGTTTGTACCCACGAAGAAACCCAAAGTGTAAAAATACTGTTTCAGTACTAGTTATAGCATCACTGCACATTAGACAACACATTAAGGACAGATCCCACATGGGATGTAAGTACACAGTGACTCCTGTTGTTGACTTAACAATTTGACACTATGTTCATGGCGTCAGTAATCTCCCTAGGCCCTAGTCATGAGTTGCCAGGGCTATGGAAGCCTTTAGGGTTCGCTGACTTTGATCTTATTCCGATAGGGTCACAGTCAAAGTGGAAGTTCTCTCCTCCCTTCAGAGAAAGGTACCTCCTTCTTTGATGGCCCCGTTCTTTCCACTGGGATCTCACTCGCAGAGATCTTTCATTTAGGTCGTCTTCTTTTTTTCTTTTCCATGGTATCTTGGCTTTCCATGCCTAAAATACTCTCATGGGCTCTTCAGCCAGATCCGAATGCCTTAAGGGTTGATTCTGAGGCCAGAGTGTTGTTTAGGACATCTGCCATTCTATGAGTCTGCCGTGTATCCCACTTCCCATGCTGGATCTTTCTCTCCCTTTTTGATTCTATCAGTTAGTATTGTTTGTGTGATCCCTTTGTTTCTTAGACCTATCCAAGCCATCGAATGTGAACTGAAATTGATCACTTGGACTAGTGAGATGGCGTTGGTACATGCCACCTTGATGGGATTGTATTGGAATCCCCTGGCACATTTCTAACTCCATCATTTGGGGCAAGACTGATTGTGCATGTCCCAATTGTGCATCTCCTCCCTCTCTTTTTCCACTCTGAAATTTAGCAGGGATCACTTTTCAGTCAAAACTCAAACACCCAAGAACAATTGTGTGCCAATTACAGAGTTCAACCACCAGTACTAGAACAACCACAACCACAACAACAAATACTAAAAAGGATAAAGTATCACATTGTACATCAACAGTCAGGACAAGAGGTGATCAGGTCACTGTTTCTCATAGTGTCCATTTCACTTAACAGGTTTCCCCTTTGGTGCTCAGTTAGTTGTCACCAATCAGGGAAAACAAATGATATTTGTCCCTTTGGGACTGGCTTAATTCACTCAGCATGATGTTTTCCAGATTCCTCCATCTTGTTGCAAATGACCGGATTTCATTGTTTTTGACTGCTGTATAGTATTCTATAGAGTACATGTCCCATAATTTCTTTATTGAGTCTACTGTTGATGGGCATTTGGTTCCAGGTCTTAGCTATTGTGAATTGGGCTGCAATAAACATTAATGTGCAGATGGCTTTTTTATTAGCCAAATTAATTTCCTTTGGGTAAATTCCAAGGAGTGGGATGGCTGGGTTGTATGGTAGGGTTATGTTCAGGTTTCTGAGGAATCTCCAGACTGACTTCCATAGTGGCTTAACCAGTTTGCATTCCCACCAACAGTGGGTTAGTGTCCCTTTTCCCCCATATCCTCTCCAGCATCTATTGTTGGCAGATTTCTGGATGTGAGCCATTCTCACCGGGGTGAGGTGAAACCTCATTGTGGTTTTGATTTGCATTTCTCTGATTGCTAGTGATCTTGAACATTTTTTCATGTGTCTGTCGGCCATTTGGATTTCCTCTTTGGAAAAATGTCTATTGAGCTCCTTGGCCCATCTCTTCAGTGGGTTGTTTGTTCTGTTGTTGTGGATTTTCTTGGTTTCTTTGTAGATTCTGGTTATCAACCCTTTATCTGTAGTATAGTTTGCAAATATTTTTTCCCATTCTGTCAGTTGCCTCTTCACTTTCCTGACTGTTTCTTTTGAAGTACAGAAACTTCTCAATTTGATGCAATCCCAAATGTTAATTTTGGTTTTGACTGCCTGTGCTCCTGGGGTCTTTTCCAAGAAGTCTTTGCCTGTGCCTATATCTTGCAGAGTTTCTCCAATGCTCTCTAATAATTTGATGGTTTCGGGTCATAGATTTAAGTCTTTAATCCACGTTGAGTGAATTTTTGTGTAAGGTGAAAGGTATGGGTCTTGCTTCAAGCTTCTGTACATGGAAATCCAATTTTCCCAGCACCATTTATTGAATAGGCTGTCCTTATTCCAGGGATTAGTTTTGGATCTTTGATCAAATATAAATTGGCTGTAGATGTTTGGATTGATTTCTGGTGTTTCTATTCTGTTCCCTTGGTCTATCCATCTGTTTCTGTACTAGTACCATGCTGTTTTGATAACAACTGCCCTGTCATATGTCCTGAAAACTGGGATTGTGATGCCTCCGGCTTTGTTTTTGTTGTACAAGATTGCTTTGGCTATTCGAGGTCTTCTGTGTCTCCATATGGATTTCAGCATTATTTTTTCCAGATCTGAGAAGAATGTCTTCGGTATCTTGATTGGTATTGCATTGAATGTATAAATTGCTTTTGGGAGAATAGACATTTTGATGATATTGATTCTTCCAATCCATGCGCATGGAAGATATCTCCATTTTTTGGTATCCTCTTCTATTACTTTCTGTAAGGTTTTGTAGTTTTCATCGTAGAGATCTTTAACGTCCTTGGTTAAGTTTATTCCTAGGTATTTGATTGTTTTTGTAGCTATTGTGAATGGGATTGAACTTAGAAGTTCTTCCTCAGCCGTGGCATTGCCTGTGTATACAAAGGCTGTTGATTTTTGTGCATTGATTTTATATCCTGCTACTTTGCCAAACTCTTCGATGAGTTCCAGTAGTCTCTTAGTAGAGTTCTTTGGGTCCCCTAAATAAAGAATCATATCATCTGCAAAGAGGGATAGTTTGAGTTCTTCCTTCCCAATTTGTATCCCTTTAATTTCTTTTTCTTGCCTAATAGCTCTGGCTAAAACTTCCAGAACTATATTGAATAGCAGTGGAGAGAGTGGGCATCCCTGTGTGGTACCAGATCTCAGCGGAAATGCTTCCAACTTTTCCCCATTCAATAGGATGTTGGCCGTGGGTTTTTCATATATTGCTTTGATTGTATTGAGGAATGTTCCTTCCATACCCAGTTTGCTTAGAGTTTTCATCATGAAAGGGTGTTGTATTTTATCAAATGCTTTCTCTGCGTCTATTGAGAGAATCATATGGTTTTTCTTCTGCAGTCTGTTAATGTAGTGTATTACGTTGATTGTTTTGCGGACGTTGAACCATCCTTACATACCAGGGGTAAATCCCACTTGGTCTGGGTGAATGATCTTTCTGATGTGTTGTTGTATTCTATTGGCCAGAATTTTATTGAGGATTTTTGCGTCTATGTTCATCAGGGATATTGGTCTGTAATTCTCTTTCAATGTTGCATCTTTTTCCGGCTTAGGAATTAAGGTGATGCTGGCTTCATAGAAAGAATTTGGGAGGATTCCCTCTTTTTCGATTGCTCTGAATAGTTTGAGAAGAATTGGAGTTAGTTCTTCTCTAAATGTCTGGTAGAACTCAGCAGTGAATCCATCTGGCCCTGGGCTTTTCTTTGTTGGGAGGGCCTTTATTACTGTTTCAATTTCTGTGTCAGTTATTGGTCTGTTTAGGTTTTCTATGTCTTCCTGGCTCAGTTTAGGGAGGTTGTATGTGTCCAAGAATCTGTCCATTTCTGATAGATTTCCCTGTTTGCTGGCATACAAGTCCTTGTAGTAGTTTCTGATGATTCTTTTTATTTCTGTGGTGTCTGTTGTTATGTTTCCTTTTTCATCTGTGATCCTATTGATTTGGGTCTTTTCTCTTCTTTTTTTAGTTAGTTGGGCCAATGGGGTGTCAATTTTGTTTATTTTTTCAAAAAACCAGCTCCTCGTTTGGCTGATTTTTTGTAATGTTTTTTTTGGATTCAATCCTGTTGATTTCTTCTTTGATTTTAATTATTTCCCTTCTTCTACTGGGTTTGGGTTTGGTTTGCTGCAGATTTTCTAGATCCTTGAGATGACTTGAAAGCTCATCTATTTGGTGCCTCTCCAATTTCTTGATGTAGGCACCTATTGATATAAATTTTCCTCTTAACACTGCTTTTGTTGTATCCCATAGGTTTTGGTATGTTGTGCTGTTATCCTCATTTACTTCCAGACAATTTTTGATTTCTCTTTTAATTTCTTCTATGACCCATTGTTCATTCAGGAGCATGTTGTTCAATCTCCATGTGTTTGCACGTGCTCTGGGGATTCCTGAGTTGCTAATTTCCAATTTCATTCCTTTGTGGTCTGAGAAGTTGCATGGTATGATTCTAATTCTCTTGAATTTGCTGAGACTTGCTTTATGGCCTAATATGTGGTCAATCCTAGAGAAGGTTCCATGTACTGCTGAGAAGAATGTAAAGTCCTTAGATGTAGGATGAAATGTTCTGTAGATATCTGTTAGATCCATTTGGGCTATAGTGTCATTTAAATCTGCTGTCTCCTTGTTGATCTTCTGTCCTGTTGATCTGTCTATCTCTGAGAGTGGAGTATTGAAGTCCCCCAGTACTATTGTATTGGGGTCTAAGTCTCCCTTTAAGTCCCTTAACAAGTCTTTTAAATAAGCTGGTGCCCTGTGATTAGGTGCATATACATTGATAATCGTTATATCTTCCTGTTGAATGGATCCCTTAATCATTAAATAGTGCCCCTCTTTGTCTCTCCTGACAGTTTTTGTGGTAAAGTTTATGTTGTCTGATATTAAGATGGCTATGCCCGCTCTTTTTTCATTTCTGTTGGCATGGTATAACTTTTTCCAGCCTTTCACTTTCAGTCTGTATGGATCATTGTTGGAAAGATGAGTTTCTTGTAAGCAGCAAAAAGATGGGTTTTGTTCCTTAACCCATTCAGCCAATCGGTGTCTTTTAACTGGACAGTTCAAGCCATTAACATTCAATGTGACTATTGAGAAGGAGTAACTTTACCCTGCCATTTGCCAAAGATATTTTCTAATATCTGGTTTGAGATTCCTGTGATCTTTTGCTGTGAGGTTTCCTTCCTTTACCTTCTTTCATATTGGTGACCGTGTTTCTGTGTTTCTGTATGTAACACATCTTTAAGCATCTTTTGCAGGGCTGGACGAGTGGCGACAAATTCTTTCAATTTCTGTTTGCTGTGAAAAGTCTTTATTTCACCTTCATTCACAAATGAGAGCTTTGCAGGATATAATATTCTGGGCTGGCAGTTTTTCTCTCTTAGTACCTGGGCTATATCTCACCATTCTCTCCTGGCTTGTAGGGTTTCTGATGAGAAGTCAGCTGTAAGTCTAATTGGAGATCCTCTGAGAGTAATCTGGTGTTTCTCTCTTGCACATTTTAGGATCTTTTCTTTGTGTTTCACTGTGGTGAGTTTAATTACAACGTGAGTTTAATTACAACATTTCTCTGTCCTTCTCTAAACCTGGGAAATTTTCTGCTAGTATCTCACTAAAAAGGCCTTCTTATCCTTTCTCCCTTTCCATGCCTTCAGGAACTCCTAGAACCCGAATGTTGGGTTTTTTAATAGTTTCCTGTAGATTCCTGACAGTATTTTTTAGATTTCTGATTTCTTCTTCTTTTCTTTGATTTGACTGTTTCCTTTCCTGTTCTCTGTCTTCTAATTCCGATATTCTCTCTTCTGCTTCGCCCATTCTGTTTTTAAGGCTCTCTAATGTGTTTGCCATTTGGTCTATTGAGTTCTTCATTTCATTGTGTTTTTTTGTCACTATCTCAGTTTCCTGTTCTACTAGTTGTTTCATTTCCTTTTGATTCCTCCTTAATATTTCATTTTCACGGGAGAGATTTTCTATCTTGTCCATTATGGATTTCTGTAGTTCAAGAATTTGTTTTTGAGAACTTCTTAATGTTCTTATCAATTTTTTGAGATCTGCTTCTTGCATTTCCTCTATCTCTTCATCTTCATAATCTTGCATTGGCGTGTCTTGTTCACTTGGGGGCGTCATAGTGTCTTCCTTGCTCTTGTTACCTCGGCTTCTATGTTTGTTGTTTGGCATGTTGGAGATAATTTATGGTGTTTTTGTTTTTGTTTTTGTTTTTTTTGCTGTGGTGTTTTTTTCCTCGTTATACTATGCCTCTAAGTGAGCTGTCTGCTTTGTTGGATCCTTAGGGGCTGTGATGGGTGTGGCCAGAGAGCTATGCTTGATTCTTCAGGTTTAAGGCTGTGCAAAGAGCGACTCTCCCAGATTGCTCACTCCCTTGCTCCTTGCTGGCTCGCTCTCTCTCTCTTTTTTTTTTTTTTTTGACTCGGTTGGGAGTGGAGTTGAGGGTAGTTGAAATCTGGCCTCTGTGAGTATTCGTTTGATCTACCCCTGGGACCACACACAGAGTTTATGCAGCCCTCAATGTGTTCTCGAGTTTCGCTAAAGTTACTGAGTTTGGCTGCGCTTTACATATGTAAAATGGTGGTGCTCTTTGTTTTGCTTGGTGAGTGAAGGGAGAGGCCTCTGTCCCCCCCCCCCAATGTCTCGGGTTTCTGAGGTCTTTGTCTTACCCTCCTCCGTTCCTGCGCTGGCGAGATTCTGTGGCTCTGGCTCGTCTCCCGCCGCTCGGCTCGTCTCGGTTGGTTTTCCACGCGGTGGGCTCCCTGTAAGTCCTCTGTGTCACATCCACTAGATCCGGAAGCGTTTCCTCTGCAGTTTTTTTCTTGAGTCTTTTCCTGAGGCTACAGTAATTCCACTTTTATGAAACTTTATTTTCCCAAACTAAGGCACACGTCCTCACTATCCGCCATCTTGGCTCCGCCCCTCTTAGCCAATAATTTATGTACTCTTGTAAGTGGATTTCAAAAAGTGTGTGGAAAGTGGAATTAGAATAAAAGTTATTTTGGTGAAAAAATTCTGAAATTCATGTACTGTGTTCTTTTTAACAAATATTTATCTATTTATTTGAAAATTAGAGTTACACAGAGAGAGAAAGAGAGACACAGAAAGAGAGAGAGGTCTTCCATCCTCTGGTTCACTCCCCAATTAGCTGCAATGGCCAGAGCTGTGCCCATTCGAAGCCAGGAGCCAGGAGCTTCCTCCGGGTCTTCACATGTGGGTGTAGGAGCCCAAGGACTTGGACCATCTTCTACTGCTTTCCCAGGCCATAGCAGAGACCAGCACTGCAGGCGGCGGCTTTACGTGTTTTGCCACAGTGCCAGCCCCTGTACTTTGTTCTTAAAAGTACTTTCCATTCACTTTTTGAAGACTAATTATATATTCCAGATACTATTCTAAGCACTTTATTTATATTTACTTATTAACCCAAGCATTTATTGAATGAGGTAGATACTGTAACTTATTTTATTGTACAAATGGGGAAACTGAGGCAGAGAGGATCACATACCCAAAGACAAAGCACTTATAAGTGGCAAAACTAGGGTTAAGCCTTGACATTCCTATTTCAGAACTTCTGCTATTTAACTCCGATGTTTTTCACAAAACAATACCAGCTAGCACTTGTTCATTTTTATACATTTTATTTTTGTTTTTCTATTGACTCTTCATAATAACTTTATAAGGAAGATACTGTCTTCATAGTATATATAATAATCTGGCTAATTTTCAAATTATTGAAATAAATTGCCCAAGATCAGGCTCTAGGATTCTCTTGATCTCAATTCCATAACCTTTCTATTTTCTAAGCTTCCTTTTTATGTAGTTTCACATTTAATAATTTTAAAATTTATTTATTTGAAAGGCAGAGAAGCAGAGATAAAGAGACCGAGACAGAGGTTTTCCATCTGACTCATTCCTCAAATTCCTACAACAGCCAAGGCAGGACCATGCCAAACCTGGGAGCTGGGAACTCAATCTGAGTCTCTTACATGGTGGCAGGGTCCCCAGTATTTGAGCCATCACCTGCTGCCTCCCAGGTTGTGCATTAGAAAGCCGAAATTCAAAATAGTGTCAGGACTTGAATCTGAGGCAGTCTTATATGGGGTGCAGTCTCTTAACCTCCATGCCAAAAGCCTACACCCTAATAGTTTTGAAGCTTAACATCCCCTAATTATCTTGCATCTGTGGATAATAAGCTCCTGAGGGCAAAAAAAATCTACTAAACTTTGATAACTTTCAGAGATTCTAGCATAATTGAGATTATAATGCATTTTCAATGAATGGATGAAGATTGATTTATTTACTGGCTTGATTCACAGTGAGGAATTGAAAGTATTGATGTCACTGAAGGAACTAACTTAGAAAATTGACAAACCAATTAATGGATTAAATAGTGTCATGAATGTTTTGGAGGGTATGGATTTCATATAAAGGTTAGTAATGTTAGTAGCATGGCACTTTAAAAGAGAGTGGAGCATACCATTTCTTGTCATAAATCCTAGAAGGCCAACTTCACTTATTTGTTTCCTTAATTGTCTGAATCTTGGTTTGCATAATGGTCCTATGTTTTCTAAAGTAAGAGCATATTCCTCTTAATCTTTACTAAAGGCTATTTATTTATAGTAAGAACACTGCTACCCAAAAATCCCCAGTATTTTATGTTCATAAAAGGAGGTATAGCAGTATTTCTAAGTTTGAGAAGAGATGATTTACAAAATATGTCCTGGAGAATCATACTGTGAACCTAGACTTGTGCTGCCTAATAACCTTTGATCTGCCTTTACCTTAAGTCCTCAACTATAGCCTGTCTAAGTGATCCCAGGACTCAAATATAACCTTTCAATGTAAATGCCATATATATACACTGGCATTTATTTTGCAATTAAACATCGTTATCTTCTCTGATTTCTTGATGAACTTTCGAATCCCCTACCCTCTGAGTCAGACACAACTAAATTCTACAACATTTTATTTTGTTCTCAAGAATTTTTTTTGGCAATAGCAATCTTAAATAAAGCAGTTTTGTTTTTAGGATTTGAGTTTTTAAGCTTGCTTCTTTTGTCAAATTACATTAACCAGTTAATCTTCAATTAGTTTAATCAAGCCTCTAACAAAAGATTTCTGCCAAGTATCAGAATCTGGAATTTAAAACAACAGAGCATAGTCCATTCAAAAAATGCCTTGGGTTTTTAGGTTAATCTAGCATATAAACATCGAGCGTACAAATGACTAAACCTGAAGTCTTTTAGTAAACCCTTTACTTCTAAAAGGGCCATATTTTATGAAATTGCTTAAAAAGGTTTCATGTATTTAGATTTATGGGACTATTATTGTATCTTACCCTCATATTTATCTTTGGCTGATATTTATTTACATAACTCTTATTCAAAAGATTAGAAGCGTTAAACTTTTCTGAAGCCACTTTTTTATTGATCAGGATTGAAGAATTTGAAATTAGGTTTATTTCCATTTTTGTGATCTTTATCCACACCTCTAGTAATAACAAAATAGAAAACTACTTTTTTATTGTATTTCATTACTAATCTTCAGCATTTTCTTTTACTTTACCCCAATAGTTTGTGCAGTGCACATTCCTTGTAGGGTATTCAGTTTATATATGTCAGATTCTCTAGGGCCATGGCTTTTGCCAGATGAAGCACTTTTGATTTTGAGGCTGATGAAACACAGTGCGATTATTGATCTGTGCATGACATAGCTTGTCTCTCTCCTAGCAGAGTGTAGCAACATTTATCCAGGAATTTGTGAAATGTCACTCGGATCATGTTCGCAAGGTAAACTGTGCAAAACCCATGATCTGAGCTGAGAATCCGTGTGGAATTGGACGTGACTGTCTTATTTCTACGTTCTATCTTCTGGATGAACCAAGTGATATTTGTTAACAGAACGTCTGTGTCCTATATTAGACTTTGTAAGGAACTAATATCACTTAGAATACTATGTGCTATAAAATCATACTTCTTATTCTGTTTTCAGATTCACTTCTGATCTGAACACACACACAAAAATAGTAAGATTGGAAAATGTGACTTAAACAACATCACTTGGAAATTTCTTTTCTGTTTATGATGAAGCAATGTTATAATATATTCCACAGTATTATATTCTTAGTGTGTTCACTGCATCAGTATACTTTCAAGTAGATATGTTTAATTAAAATATCAACATGTGTAGAATTGATAAATTATAACACTTTGCTCACTATTGGATTATTATATATTCATCTATGAATATATGAATTTGTTTTTAAATGACTGAACTGTTGTTTTGCACATGGGCCAATGTGTTTATATTTGTTACAGTTCAATTTAGTTTAAGGCACCTAACACATGTGAAGCATTATAAAAGTGGGGTATTCTGCAATGAATGAAATATAATCCTTTCCCATGTATAAGAGTCTAATGTGAGAGTTGGATATGTATATCACAATACAAAGAAATTGTGAGATATACATAGGATCTTCAGATTGTTCATGGGAAATATTTATTATGAAAAAATTGGATTTCAAATTGGTTAAAGTTACTTGAAATTTGATAAAAGAATTATATTTATGAAAATATATTAATTGAATTAAGTATTAAATATCATGGGTAGAAAATACCAACAAGAAATATGCTTATAAGTGCACACTAGAACTTACAAACAAAAAAGAAATAGATATCCTTATAGGGTAAAATCATTGATGGCTTATTATTGTAGCTTGAAGTGGAGCTGTCAAGTAAGTGGTAGGATCTCAGTTTAAAATTTCTAGTAGATGGCCGTCGCCGCGGCTCAATAGGCTAATCCTCCGCTTGCGGCGCTGGCACCCCTGGTTCTAGTCCCAGTCGGGGAGCCGGATTCTATCCCGGTTGCTCCTCTTCCTGTCCAGCTCTCTGCTGTGGCCCAGGAGTGCAGTGGAGGATGGCCCAAGTCCTTGGGCCCTGTGCCTGCATGGGAGACCAAGAGAGGCACCTGGATCCTGGTTTCGGATCAGCGCGGTGCGCCGGCCCCAGCACGCGGGCCGCAGCGGCCATTGGAGGGTGAACCAACGGCAAAGGAAGACCTTTCTCTCTGTCTCTCTCTCTCACTGTCCACTCTGCCTGTCAAAAAAAAAACAAAAAATTCTAATAGAGGGATAGGCTAGACATACAAAGTTTGGATTAAGAGTATGAAAGTGGTATGCATGAAGCTGGCTGGGATGACCATGGAGTGAAGTTAGTAAAGAGTAGAGATCCAAGGTGTGACCCTGGTGCCCTCTAATATTTGGAGGTTGGGTAGATAAGAAAGGAACAGAAAATAGGATACCAGTTAAGGAAAAAGGAAACCCAAGAGAAAGTAGTATCCAACAAGCAAAATGACAAAAGTATTTCAAAATGGAATGATCATCTATGTCAAATGCTGCTGCATAGAATGAGTAAGTGGAGAGCAACTGGGGAATAAGAGGAGAAAGGATTTGGAAAACATAATTAAATATAACATATATTTTAGAGTAATTATTTGGAGAAGTTTTGTTGTAAAGGTAGGCAGAGAACCTCTACAGTAAGAGCATTGAATTGTATTCCAGATAAATACTATAAATATTGATAATTAAAACACTAAAGATAAAGCTGACAAAAACTTATTTAAGGATAAACATTATGTGGACAGAGCAATAAACCATCTTCCTCTGAATATTTGCCAGAAGTAATCACATAATTAGGCCACAAAGCTTCTCTACACAAATTTCAAAAAACCAGTATCATATAAGCAATATTATCTAACACGAGTAAAGATAGAAATTAATTTTAAAGGTAACTTAAAATATCTGAAATAAATTTATGGAAGTGTTTCTAAATAATTGAATGGATCAAAGAGGAAAAACTGGAAATAAAAAAATACTTCAAATTGAATAACAGTGAAATAATACATATCAAAGTTTGTAGCATGCAGGTAAGGTGGTACATAAATAGAAATTAATATCATTAATTACTTATATTAAGAACTATAAGAAGGCTGAAAATTACAGATTTAAACATTCTGGTTAAGGATAAGAAATTAAATAAAACTAGTGTTATAAACTGAATATTTGTGTCCTTCCAAATTTGATAGCCCCCAGTGTGATTGTGTTTGGAGGTTGAGACTTTAGGAGTTAATTAGGGGTTAGATTAGTTCATGAGGGTGGGTTCCTTAAGAAGGGATGCCCTTCAAAAATAAGAAAACCTAGGATATCTCTCTACTCTCTGGCATAAGATGCAATAAGAACACATCTGCATATCAAGAAAAGTGCTCTCACCAGACCACAAATCTTCCAATGCTTTGGCCTTGGACTTTGTAGGATCTTAATCTGTGAAAAGTAAATATTTGTTATTTAAGCCACCCAGTCTATGGTAATCTGTTACAAAAGCCTGAACTAAGATACCCAGAAAGAAAGAAATATTAAGATAAGGGAAAAAGTTAAAAATATATTAAAAGTAAAAATGTAATAGACAAGATCAATAAATCTAAAACCTGGATAATTGAGAGTAATAAATTAACAAATATTAATAAGTATTCATGAAGATATAGAGAAGATAAAAGCAAAGTGGAGAGAGAGAGAGAGAATCTTCCATTCAGTGGTTCACTCACCAAATTCTGGCAATGGCAGGTCTGAAAAAGACCTAAGCCAGGAACCAGGAATTCTGTCCTGGTCTTTCACATGGGGAGCAGAGACCCAATCACTCTGAATTTCTGCTATCCTCCTCTACCTTCTCCAGTGCATTAGCAGGGAGCTGAATAGGAAGTGGTATTCATGGAACTCACACCAGCACTCTAATATGGATGCTAGCATCTCAGAAGACAGCTTAACTCTGTGTCACAAATCTGGCCTCTTATTCAGCTGTTTTATAAAACAGTCTGGCTGATCATCAAAAGATGAAGCATAGGAGCAGGTATTGTGGCATAACCTCTGATTCTGACATCCCATATGGATACCAGTTCAAGTGCTGGCTGCTCCATATCCAATGTGGCTCCCTGCTAATGGCCTGGGAGAAGCAACAGAGGATGGCACAACTTGGGAGACCTGGATGAAGCTCCAAGCACTTGGCTTTGGCCTGGCCCAGCACTGACCATTGCAGCCATCTGGGGAGTAAACCAGCAGATGGAAGATCTGTCTCTCTCCCTCCCTCTCTCTCTCCTTCTATCTTTATAACTCTTTTAAAATATTTTTTTAAAGTAAAAACATAGGTTTAAACATGACCTAGTAATTCTACTCCCAGTTACACACCCAAAAGAATTGAACACATAAATTCACACACAAAAAAAACTTGCATATGAATGCTCATAAAAAGCATTATTTATAATAGCCCCCAAATGGAAACAACCCAAAGTTCATCTGCTGGTGAATGGAGGGAAAAAATGTTATGTGTCCATATACTGGATTATCATCTATCAATAAAAAAGAAATACAGATACAAGTTACAATGTAAGTAAACCTTGAAGACACTGTGTTAAGGAATAAGCCAGTCACAAGTGATCACGTGTAGTATGATTCCATTTAAATAAAACGTTGAGAAAAGGTGGACTCCATTAATCCAAGTAGATTAAGTGGTTGCTGGGGCAAGTGTTGAAAGGTGTCTGTAAATGGCCATGACATTTCATTCAGGGATAATGAAAACGCCCTAAAATTAGTTTGTGGTGATAACTGAACAACTTTGTAGATACACTAAAAAATGCATAGTCATACACATAAAGAAGTGTAAACTAAATAATAAAAAAGTGTCAACCTCGAATACCATATCTGAAAAACTGTTCTTCAAAACTGATAAAGACTTTCTCAGATATCCAAAAGCAGATGGAGTTTATAACCAATAAACCTACCATAGAAGAAATGCTAAGAGGAGCCCTTCAAATTGAAACCAAAGAATGCTGAGTAGCAACTCAGAAGGAAAGGAAGCTATTAACCTCACTGGTAAAGGTAAATATATAGAAAAATGCATGATACTATGATACTGTAATAGTGGTAAGTAATCACTTTTAATTTAAATATAATTAGAACTTCAAAAGTATATTAGTGTATACATAATGTAAAAAGATATAATTTGTGACATTAATAGCAAAGTAGGGAGTATAAGGCTAAGTAAAAGTATAACTTTTGTATGTAATTGAAATTAAGTTGCTAATAGCTTAAAATAGATTTTTGTAACTGAAATGTTTCATGTGAACACCACAGTTATCACAAAGAAAATACCTTTAGATATACAAAAGAAAACAAGAGGAGAATCAAAGCATGTCACTATGAAAAAAATCGGTGAAACACAAAAGACACCAACAGAGGAAAAGAGGATCATCAAAAGAGCTACAAGACAAGAAAAAAGCAATTAAAAAGGAAGTAGTAAAGTCCTTAGATTTTAGTAATTGCCTTTAAATCTACATGGGCTAAACTCCCCAATTAAAAGAAATAGAGTAGCTGAATGGATTGATGAGCAAGATCCAGCTATATGCCATTTAAAAGACGCACTGTGAATCCACGGTGTGAAAGTGAAGGGATGGAAAATGCAAATGTTAAAGAATCTAGGGATGGTTGTACAAATATCAAACTATGGTGGGAAGAATCACTATGTTCCTAAATTTGTATTTATGAAATACATAAAGTTTGTATACTTTAAATAAAAGGTTTCCAGGGGAAACAAAAAAGCTATTAAAGACACAAAGAAGGACATTCACCTGAAAGAAGGATCAATTCACCACACACAGAAAAGGGTTAGAAATATTTATGTACCAAATCTCAGAGCTCCTAAATACGTGAAGCAAACTTACAACATAGTTGAACAAAGAAATAGCAATACAATAAAAAGAGACTTTCATACCCCACTTTCAATAACAGAATAACCAGACAAGATTAACAAAGAAATAGAAGATGTCAACAAAACTATGGACCGACTAAACCTAAAAGATGTATATAAAATACACCACCTGACAACCACAGAACATTTATTCTTTTCAAGTGCACATAAATCATTTTCTGGGATGTACTACATGTTAGGCCACAAATAAGTCTTAAATTCAAAAAGATTAAAATAATATATACAGTCTTTTCTAATCATAATGGAATAAAACTGGAAGTCAGTAGCAGGGAAAAGCTGGAAAATCCACAAATATTGAAACTGAACAAAACACTTTAGAACATCCAGAGGATCGAAGAAGTTGCAAAGGAAATTAGAAAATACACCTAAACAGGTTTTCTCCAAGATGGTTGAATAGAGATGACTAACGTTTGTCACCTCCTCTACAGAAGGACAAGATTAATAAAAGCATAACTGAATTATTTTAAAGATTTTTGTTTGTTTAGTTGAAGGCAGAGTTACAGAGAATAGAGAGGGAGAGAGAGATCTTCCATCTGCTGTTTTACCCCCCAAATGTCTGCAAAAACCGGGTGAGGCTAGGCGAGGCTTAAACCAGGAGCCAGGAAATCCAGCTGGGTCTCTGATGTTGGTGTCAGGATCCGAAGCAGTTGGGCCATTCACTGCACTTTCCGGGGCACATTAGCAGGGAGCTGGATTGGAAACAGAGCATCATGTCAGCAGTCGGTGTCTTTACCAGCTGCACCAGTCCCAGTAACTGCATTTCGAGGTGATTTCCCGTAGATCACAAAAACTCAGCAAGAGAGACACGGTAACCTCACTGGGCACAGACCTGATATGAAAGAGTGAAAAGGAGAAAAAAGCATGATGGCAAACAGCTGGGAGGAATCCTTATTGCAGAAGACAGAGTCCATCTCCAAGGCTGTTGAATGCTGGGATAATATGAGCAACAGGCGGGTACATCCTCATCACAGTCTTGGAGCCTAACAAAGGGAGCTACCTGAAGTACTCATGGTAGCTTTACTCAGAGGAGGAGCTCTTGTCCTCCCCCATTCCCCAGAGCACAGACTCTAGTAGTCTGATGCCCTCTTGAGGAAAGAGTCATTGTTGAAATCCATGCTGCCCTGGGGGTGCATAAACACCCTAATATCTTCATCCCCAGGACCCTACAGTCATTCCATTACACCAGAAAAATACTGCAGCCTCACAAAGCCAAATAGACCCAGCAGCAACTGTGAACCCATTGCCCTAACTCAAGCAGTGTCCTGCACTACATGGGACAGATTGATGGACACAGCAAGGCAACTTCTGTTCCTAGGACCTTACAAGCTGAGGTATTTGTCTATGAAAATTCGGGGCTGTCACCTAGCACTCCCTCTTTCCCCTAGGGGCAGTGAACACTCATGTAAAGCCAAGGATGAAAAAAGGATGTGTTACAACTGATACCACAAACATACAAATGATAATTAGGGAGTATTATGCACAATTATATGCCAATAAATTGTAAAATCTAGAGGAAATGGACACATTTCTGAACAGATCTAACTTTCTAAAAGTGAACCATGAAAACATAGAAACTTGAATAGATCAATAACAAGTAATGAGAATTAATCAGGAATTTTAAAATGCATCCCAAAGCAAAAAGGCCAAGGACTGGGTGGCTTTATGGCTGAATTCTGCCAAACTTTTAAGGAAGAAATAACACCAGTTCCCAAACTGTTCTGGAAATTAGAACACTTCCAAACTCATTCTTTGAGACCAACATTACTTGATACTAAAACCAGACAAGAACACAACAAAGGAAGAAAATTACAGAACATTATCCGTGATGAACATAGATGCACAATTCTTTACAAGACACTTGCAAATTAAATACAACAAATCAAAAAGATAATAAATCATTGTCAAGTGGAATTTATCCCAGGGATGCAGGGATGGTTCAAGATGTACATATCAATTAACATAACACATTACATCAAGAGAATATAGGATAAAAACCATATGATTATCTCAGTAGATTCAGGAAAAGCATTCAATGAAATTCAACATTCTATAATGTATTCATGATTTTAAAAAATGCAAAAAATTAGGTGTAGAAGAATATATTTCAACATAATAACTGATATATATGACAGATCCACTACCAACATAACAAAAAAAGTTTTAAGCATTATCTGTAAGATCTGGAAGCAGAAAAAGAAGCCCATTCTCATAGCTCTTCTTCAATATAGAACTGAGATTTTTTCGCTGAACAGTTAGGCAAGAGAAGGAAATAATAGGCATAGATACAAAGTGAGGAAGTTAAATTCTCAGTTTTTGCATAGGATATGCTTCTGTATAAAGAGGAACCTATTATCTCTATGAAGAGACTCTTAGAGGTGATGAATGAATTCAGTAAAACTGCAGGATACAAAATCAACTGACAAAAATCAGTAACATTTTATATACCAATAACGAATTTACAGGAGAAATTATAAGAGCAATTCCATTCACAATAGATTTAAAAAAAAAAAACAGAAACCTAATCAAGCATAAGAAAGCCTTCTATAATGAAAATTGCAAAGCATTAATGGAATACATTTATAAATGCAGAAAATGGAAAGACCTCCCATGTTTATGGGCTGGAAGAATTAATATCATTAAAGTGTCTATACTATCCAAAATAGCTTCTGAGTCCAACTCAGTCCTCATCAAAATATTAATGACCTTGGGCCAGCATTGTGGCACCATGGGTTAGGCTGTTGATTGTAATGGCAACATCCACAGGGTAGTCCACTTCCAATGGCTCAAGTAGTTGGGCCCCTGCCACTCATGTGTGAGACCAAGATGGAATTCCTGGCTCCTAGATTCACTCTAACCCAACCTTGGCTGTTGTAGGCATTTGGGGAGTGAATAAGTGGATGGAAAATGAGTATCTCTTGCTTGCTTGCTTGCTCTCTCTCTGGCTCTTCCTCTGTCTCTGCCACTCTGCCCTTCAAATAAATACCTAAATAAATAAATATTTTTTCAAGTAGTAATAATTTTCTTTACAGAACTAGAAAAAAATCTTGTAGTTTATATGAAAATAAGATCATGAATCGCCAAAGCAATCTTGAACAAAAATAACAAAGCCAGGGGGTATCACGATATCAAATTTAAATACATACTATAAAGCCGCTGGAACCAGACTAGCATGGTGTTGGTATAAACACAAATAGAGACCAGTGAACAGATTAGAAATCCCAGGAATTAATCTACACATCTTTAGCCAACTGGTCTTTGACAAAGTTGCCAAATACATTGGAGAAAGGACAGGCTGTTTACTGGGAAAATTGGATAGCTACATGCAGAAAATTGAAACTTCCCACCCTGCCTCTCACCCTGCACAAAAATTAACTCAAAATGGTTCAGGTTCTAAATGTGAGACATGAAACTACTAGAAAAAAATTAATGGAAACACTAAGTTATTTATATCAGCAGTGTTTATTTTTGGGGTGGGGATGGGATAAGATCACAAAAGCATAGGAAATAAAAGCAAAAATAGATAAATGGGATTATATAAAAATAAGAAACTTTTGTGCAGCTAAGAAACAAGTAACAGGGTAAATTCTCATACAAAAATACAAAATATTTTCAAGCTATCTGACAAATAAATGATATCCAAAATATATAAGGAACCCAAAAATGCAACAACAAAAATACAAACAAAATAAAATTACTGTTCAGACAATGGAATTCATGCGTATCAACAACCAACAGAATATGCAGTTTGAAGGAAATATTTAATGTAATAAAAGGAATTATATGGTATCTAGGAATGGAAGATGTATCTCAATTTCCAAAATATGAAGATGTGAAAGTGGAATGTGTCATAATTGATGTATATTTCTTGGAAATGTGTATGTGTGTGTGTGTGTGTGTATGCTAAATATCAAGAAGTAAGGAGAAAATATACACCAGCAGTATTCAGGAAAGTAATTATTTCTTGAGGGTCAGCAGAGAGGTTCACAACCTTCAACTATATTGGCAATACAGAGACATTGTCATAGTTGAATGGTTGATACATAAATACTCACTGTATGTTTCTTCATATACCTTTGGTGTATTAAATAGTTCATAGAAAATGAAGGAAGAGGGACAGCCATTTGAACTAGCAATTATGATGTCTGCATCTCATATTGGAGTACCTGAGATCAAGTCTTAGCTCAGAATCCTTATTCCAGCTCCCTGATAATGCATATCCTCAGGGAAGATAGCAGATGATGGTTAAAATGGTTGGGTCCTGCTATCCACATGGAGACCTGAATTGAGATCCAGGCTTCCAGCTCCAGGGTCCTGGACTTCCCAGCCAGAGGTGCTGTGGGAATTGAGCAGGTGGGAGTTCTCTCTCTAGTTCCCTCTAAAATAATAAAAGAAAAGATTTCTATTAAAATAAAGGAGACCTACTGATGTCATTATCCCAGAGAAAGAGTGCTGACTGTAGAAGAAATATTTGCAGCAGGATACTAAGTTTGGGAGAGTATTTACCAAGGGGATAGGAGATACAGGAGAAGAAAAAAAACTTCAAAAATTCATGGAAAATGAAATTAATAAAATTTATTTTGATGCAGAAATTTTTGAAATCCATACATAGGAAGAGTCTCCAAACATATTATGAAAGAACTATGCATCTATATGTATTTATTTTCACCTACATGGCTAATTGGCAGGAAATTTGATGCATGTAAGACACAGGGGAGTTTCTATTGGACAAGATTGATATACACATTCTACTACATCTAGTAGTTCTTTCTCTCGTCTTTCAGTGCTGATCACTGTGGCTCTCAAAGTGCTGCTACACATTTCCAAAATATGTGTTTGGGTAATTTGTACCCAGTGAGACCCACTTATCTAGGAGAAAGAGAAACTAGCTTGATGAATAAAAACAAAAAGAACATCTAGATTCTGTCAGAAAATATCAGTGAATTATTATACTTTGTGTAGCATGACTGACAGTCAAATAATTATTTAGCTTTATTTATTGGGTAACTACTCTTTTAGGTCAAGTCTAATTACTTGAAAAAATATGGTAAACAGCAAATAGTTCTAAGTAGAAAATGGAGTGAACAATGATGAAAGAAGTTCCTGTGTGGAATTTTTGTGTTTTGAATAAAATAACTTTTCAGTGAAATCTCTAGGAAATACCTTGAATTATCTAGTATAGTCTAAGCTTTATAAATCTACTTTTTCTCCTATAAAAGAAATTTCTACTCTGTTATAATAGGCATTTCTTTGATAATTTTCACAAATGTTAGTGCTTAATGAAAACATCTCATTTCAAATGATATCAGTAATTTTAAAATTTTTCAAAACCAAAGATTGTAAATAACTCTTTTTAAAAATATATCAATTTTTAAATCTCTTGAATCTTATGAAACTTACATGAGGGGTACAGAAAAAACATTAAGTAGTTTTGAAAATTTTATAGGGTATATTGATAAATAATGAAAACTATATTATTACACAGTATTGCTAATGTTAAATTTGTAATGAGTTGTAGGGTTTTGGGAATTCCCTGACTGGCTTTTATCCAAGTAATTTATTTACATGGTTTAGGTGCAGTACAGCCAAGGAAAGACATGAAGTTAACTAGTGACCCTGTTATTGAAATAATTCATTTCCTAAATATTAAGATGCTATTAATATTTTTAGTTTATTTTTATTTATAGTTGGAGCCAGAGAGAGAGAGAGAGAGAGAGAGAGAGAGATTTTGTACCACTGGTTCACTCCCTAGGGCTGGGCTAGGCCAAAGCCAAGAGCCAGTAACTCCACCTGGGCCTCCCACATGGGTGGCAGAGTGCCATGTACCTGAGTCACAATCTGCCATCTCCATGGTGTGAAGGAGCAGGAATCTGGATCTAAAGATGAGGCAAGACTCAGTCCCAGAACTCTGATATTGCATGTGAGCATCACTAGGGGCAGCAACTTAACCTGCTGCAGGACAATGCTACTTCTTATTCATATTTCAGAAAATAATTTCACTATTCAAATATGTAAAGTTAGAGGTATCAATAAGAACCTTTAGCCTTTTGAGTTTATAACCCAAAACACTGACAGTATTTAATGTCAAATAGTGTAATAATGTACTATTCTTATTTTTTTTTCAGTTTCATTGTTTTTTTTTTTTTGGAGGGGGAGTGATTCTACCCTTTATTTCTTTTTTAAATTTTATTTGTTATACAAGTCTTATACATTTAATACATTTAATATTTACAGAATTAAGAACATGGTGATGCTCTCCCCAACCCTCCTTCCTACCCATGCTCCAACTCTTCTTCCCCCTCCCTCTCACATTCCCATTCTTAATTTTTACAAAGATCTGATTTCAGTTTACTTAATGATTGTATAGTTAATGCTACACGAAGTATAAGAATTCAACAAATAGTATGAAGAAAAAAATAGACACTGCTCAAAAGAAGAGACAAGGGTCATAATGTACTATTCTTATGAACAGTCTCAGACATAATTTAAATATCTTTGTTCATGTACATGCTTTTCAAAGGTATATCCATTCAAAGTGCTTTATCTTACAGAAATATGAATTTTGGAAATGGATCTTGGTCTGATAAATTTTTAGAAGTATAAATTATTTTCAGTAACATTGATGCCTTTTCTATGAAATTTATATAAGAATTAAATATTCTTAGCACATTTTACTTGTGTAGACTCTCACTGCCATTTAGTACCAAGTATTCATTTCTTCTATCTAGTCCTCAAACGCCTTTTTGATTAATAAAATATACAATTTGAAGTAATACCTTTGTAGTTGCACCTTCTAGGACAGAAAAGCAAACAATGTATGGAAATAAGGTTTTTAGGAAAAATAAATTTAATTAGAAAAGAATGAGGCAGCTTTCATGAAACTTAGGCAGGTTCTGAGATTTATCCTAGACTTTGATAGCTTCTAGTCATGTTAACTTAGTCACCATAACTTCACTTGAATATTTATGGCTTTTTTTTTTCCTTAACTTTGAAAAAGATACAGTATTGACAACATCCTGCTACAACAAGTTTTGCTTTTTGAATTTTTTTTCTTTTTTTCTTGGTTGTTTGGATCCTTTGATTAGAATGGATGGTTTTCCTCTTACCTGCACACAACTTTAATATGATTAAAAGGTTAGGCCGGCACCATGGCTTAACAGGCTAATCCTCCGCCTTGCGGCGCCGGCAACACTGGGTTCTAGTCCCGGTTGGGGTGCCGGATTCTATCACGGTTGCCCCTCTTCCAGGCCAGCTCTCTGCTATGGCCTGGGAAGGCAGTGGAGGATGGCCCAAGTCCTTGGGCCCTGCACCCACATGGGAGACCAGGAGAAGTACCTGGCTCCTGGCTTCGGGTCAGCTAGATGCGCCAGCCACAGCGGCCATTGGAGGGTGAACCAACAGCAAAAGGAAGACCTTTCTGTCTCTCTCCCTCTCACTATCCACTCTGTCAAAAAAAAAAAAAAAAGGTTGAAGTGAGTAAAGAATTAGAAGGGTGGGTATATGCACTCAATGTGAGCAATAAATATTTTTATGTTGAGTTAGCTGAGTTGAAGCAGTAGAAAGCAGGAGAAGGAGAAGGACAAGAGAGCTTGAGAAAGACAGTGTTCAGTTTCTCCTTTGGAACATCATGGCACTGCCATTCTCTTTCATTACTACTGGGGAAAGAAGTCAGAGTGGGAATGTGTTGCACCGTCGCGGTCATGAGTAAGCTTGCCATGGGTTCATAGGTCAGGCATTTAGCAGTGCTGTGCCTTAACTCCTAATGTGACCATGTGAATATTGTGAAATGCTTTTGGTAGTGATGAAGATAAATTATTCTGGATAACCTTTTTGTTCCAAGTCTCTGTCTCTGTATTTAGTATGTGGTTTATAGATTTCAAGGGGACTCTTTTTCTGGTAATTTTGAACATCAACAATTTCTGGTAATTTTAACATCAACAATTAAGCTATTCTTGCTATGAATAGCCAAGAATATTTTTCCATGAGTACTTGAAAGTCAATAGTACTAGTTAATTTTCCAAATTTCACATTTAATGCAATTTTACCATCTATTATATTTCCCATAATTGTGGAAACAGATGTTTAATGTGATTTAACATCAATCAGTTCCAAATGCTTTGGTTTAGTTATTCAGATTTTTTTAAAGATTGATTTTGTTTATTTGAAAGGAAGAGTGATGACAGAGAGAGGGAGAAACAGTGAGAGCTTCCATCTACTGGTTCACATCTCAAATGGCTGCAAGGGCCTGGGTCAGGCCAAACTGATGCCAGAAGCCTGGAACTCCATCTGGATGGCAGGAACGCAAAGTACTTGGGCCATCTTCCACTACTTTGTGAGGCACACGGCTAGGCACCTGGATCAGAGGTGGAGTAGCTAGGACTGGAACTGGAGCTCCAATATGGAATGTGAGCATTGCATGCAGTGGCTTAACCTGCCATTGTCACAATGGTCCCTTATTCAGATTATTTTGAAATACTTAGAATAAATGCCTATAATGTGAAAGTTATTCATACAAATTAAAAGACATATGTTAAGTATTTTCAATACTTTGGGTTGTTTTTAGAATTAAAAGTATTAAACTGTTTTGAGCAGTTTGCCATTTGAAATAATAGCAACTTTCACTTTCAGAAATCGTATTGAAACATATACACATAATAACTTAGGTGGATATTAGCCAGAACTTGCATTATCACCTATAAGGGTAGTGAAGTAGTTTCACTCCTTGTAAATGTAATTGAGAGTAGCATATCTCTTATCCATATGCAGATATCCATATTTCTCTGATAAAATCTAATTTGAACACATCAAGACAGATTGGCATTTTTAGTGCCATAAAAAGCTGCTTTGTTAATTGCAAACCATATTTAGTATGACTTTATAACAAAGTAGCACCTTAAGTGTCATGCTTTGTCTTTAATGTGCGCACTGGAGCTGGGTTTATCTGTACCAGACAACTGCACTTCACAAAAAGAATCTTTTTCTTGATATGCAATTAGCAGTAATTAGGAAGATTCACCTCAATAAGATGTCAACATGAGATTGTTTAAAAATGTTGAATGTCAATGACTTAAAAAGAAAGTTCTTTGACACATAGGTATGGCATGTGAAACATGAAATGTTAATTTAACTTTTCTGCTTATTATTCATGCACAATATTATTTTGTCATTCAGACACTACTCTGACAGAGTGTAAGGGTGTTAAAATAGTGCTGCTAGAATAAAAAGAGAATTAATCTACCATTGGCCAATTAGGCAAAGGGTACTTAATGGTCTCTAAAGGCTACTGAAGTCTAACTACTAGCAAAAGCATTGGCAAAAAGTCCTCTACATTACCTTCATTTGCTTGACATTTTCTGAAACATACTGTAGGCTTTTAATAACTGCATGTGTCAGAAAGTAGTTTATAAGTGAGCAGTGTAGTAACTCACTGGTTTTTCATAAGAAATTTTGGAACCTAGACAATAATTACATCTGTGCTTAAGTTCTATTTTGTTGTTTTTATTGGTTTTCAGCTTTTTTTTTTTCTTAATGGTTCCAAGTATCATAGCAAGAAAACTCATGTCTGAAATTTAAAACTCTGGTTACTAAACCAGTTATTAATTTGAATTACTTATCTTCCCAAATAAGTATTTTTATAGGAAAATATCTGTACCAGTGACTATAAATTCATGTAATTGTCTTGATAACTCAAGTAATCTTTTAATTAACTGTGCTTTTAATAAAATTTTATTTCTTTCAGTTTTATTCCTTAGATTTTAAAAATAAAAGAATTGTAATAAAAGAATATTGATACTATTAACAGGGGTGGGGGGACTATCATTAAGACTATGATAAGTTTCTAGGGTTTCTTTTCTGTAGAATTTACATAGGAACTGGATTTTTTTCTCCTATCTCTTTTACTGCAATCTTGGTAACCAAATTCATATTATAATTATTTTAAAGCAATGATAAGATTTAAATATGCAGCTTCTACTTAAATATGAACCAGAACCTTCATATTATGAAAACATAAATGAATTTGTTTCTGTATTTATTCAACATTAAGTAATGTCTTAGTTCAATTTTAAGCAGAATTTAGGACTAGAGACTTTGGTGAAGTAATTGAAAACAGACCATTCCCATTTAATGATTGCTTTTCTCTACTTTGACTATTAAGACCTTTGGCTTCACAGAAAGAAAAATTGTTATATATTGGAACTAAACCTTATTTTTTACTCTGGTTACTGGTTAATCTTTTCCAACATACAGCATCTAACTTTTGATTCAACATGGACCAGGAAGAGTTGTACCACTCACCATTTCTTACATGGACTTTTGAAAACCCTGTTTTGGTAAACCTGGCAGTCAACCTCACGTTTGAAAGAAGTTTCTAGAATTTCTGTGTGTCTATTTTCAGATCCCACTATCCCAACTAAAAATATTGTCCAGTTTTAAAAAGATTTATTATATTCATTTGAAAGAGTTACAGAGAGAGGGAGAAACAGACAATGTGTGAGAGAGAGACAGAGACAGAGAGAGAGAAATATCAATCTCCCATCCACTGATTCACTCCCTAAATGGCCACAATGGCCATCCTTCACTACTCTCCCAGGCACATTAGCAGGGAGCTGGATAGGAAGTGAAACAGCCAGGACTCAAACTGGTGCCTACTATGCCATAACACCAGCCCCTTCTATCTTAAAAAATTATTCAGTATTTTTTTAGTCCAGTAGTTTTAAGAAAATGGGAAAAAAACAATCAATGTCTTTGAATACCATAAGGTGGTTATTGTTCGAGGTGGGGGATGGTAAGTCAGACTCAGTCTCTATTAGGAATGAAGAGATACACTTAATCCTGTTTTTTTCCCCTGGGAATAGTGCTTCTAAACCAATTGAATACATAAAGCATATTATTTACATGTATGTATTAGTCAGTTTTCTATTACTACAACTGAAGTACTTGAGAAGAGCTACTTAGTAAGACAGTAGGTGTATTTTAAAGTCTCATAGCTTTGCAGGTTCACTGTCCAAGATTGGGTGACACCATTGGTTTATCATCTGGAGAGACCAGAGGATAGTGGGAGTAGGATCTCATGGTGAATGAAGCAAAGAAAGACACAGAAAGCATGCTCAGCTTATATAACTGACCATCTGAAGACCTCAGAGCAGGCCTACCTCCCAGATACCATAACCCACCAAAAAACAGTTCATTAACTGCTAGGGTAAGACGATGGAGTTTTCATGACTACATGTGTTTGAAGAGCCAAATACCTTTCAAACCATAATAGTGAGCAAGTTAAGCAGATGTTGGATACTTTGTTGGGAAATATCAAGATCCAAGAGTATTTAAATATATATTGTTTGGGGAGTAATTAAGGAAATTATTTTTCCGATTTTATCTAAGACCTTTACATCTCAGTATTGAGCTTGTAGAATATTTTTCATTGATCATCTTTTCTTTTTCATATTCATTCTTTTTTAAGATTTATTTTATTTATTTGAAAGAGTTACACAGAGAGAAGAGAGGCAGATAAAGAGGTCTTCCATCCACCATTTCACTCCCCATATGGCTGCAACGGCCAGAGTTGTGCTGATCCTAAGCCAGGAGCCAGGAGCTTCCTCCAGGTCTTCCCATGCAGGAACAGAGGCGCAAGGACTTGGGCCATCTTCTACTGCTTTCCCAGGCCATAGCAGAGGACTGGATCGGAAGTGGAGCAGCCGGGACTCAAAATGGCGCCCATATGGGATGCCGACACTACAGGCTGGGATTTTAACCCTCTGTGCCACAGTGCGGACCCTGTAATTCATTCTTTAACATTAAAATATTTACTAAGCCTTCCCTGTTGAAAAAGAGATGCTCAATCTCCTCATGACTACCCTTAGTTTACTCACAGGGTTTTGGCAGGTACCTTCTCCTAAGTAAAAATTGGAAAAGAAGGAAAGTTGCAGATCTAGGCTGACATACTTGATGCTATAGCTAGCTTCCAGGACACATCTGACCTATCAAATCAGGGAATGGGGGATACATGGAAGGAAACGGCTATAGCTAGTATTTTCCAAACAGGAATTCAGGGCAGCAGCAGTTCCCAGAGCTTCCAGTTTTGTTTCCTGTAGCACTTAGTGGAGTTCATTATTGTGTATTTTTAGGTTATACACCTTTAGCCTCCTAAAGGAAAGGATTTTTAACCTTGTTGTTTATAATTGAAAGCACAGAACTAGTATCGTGCCTATCACATGATTGATATAAAAAGAATGAATCATAGATACTGAGATTCTGAATCTGGGCACCCCCTATCCAAATCCTCTAGAAAATGTCAAGTTATGGCCCAAAATAAAAGCAGTTTGTGAATGAAATCCCATATAAGAGAACAAGGGAGAGTAGGCCAAGGGAGACTTACTCTGTTCTTGGATTCCACAGCTATATTTGAGACCAGCAAAGGAAAGCTTCTGGCCAGAGGCTTTTTGCTTGGCAATTAAATTATAAAATGTAAATCTGATACAGGCAGTTTATATTTCTAGTGTAAGAAGTGGAGCAATTTTAAAAAACAATTGAAAACACAAAATCAATGTAAAGTCATAGGTAAAGAAAACAAAATTAAACCCTAGTTACCATGGGGTACTTGCTTGAGGTAGAGCAGAATTAGCAGTAAGGGAATGAAGATTAGTTCAAGAATGAGTTTTAAAAAAGAAGCTGATTTTTTTTTTTAACTGGCGGCATGTATTTGTTTTCTGTACTGTATAGCAAATTAGTATAAGCTTAGCAGCTTGGAAATGGTATACACATTCATTATCCCATAGTGTTCTTGGAACAGGAGTTGAGGATGGCTTCACAGTGTCCTATGCTCAGAGTATTGGAGGTTGCAATCAGGGTGCCAGCCAGGCTGCCCTGCTTTCTGAAGCTTAGGCTTCCCTCCCAGACTGATGTGGTTTTTGGAAAAATTTAGTTCCTTGTGGCTGCAAAACAGAGGTCTTTGTTTTCTTGCTGGCTGCCAGCCAGGGACCATTCTCAACTCTGTGAGGCCTCTATGAAGTCCTTGCCTCGTGTCTGCCTCTACAGTCCTTTCATAACTTGACAACTTACCTCTTCAAGACCAGCAGGAGAATCTGTGATCTTGGAGGGCCCCTGACTTCCTTTGAAAGATCTTGCCTGATTAGGTCAGGACCAGCCTGGATACTCTTGTTGTTCATTAACTTGGAGTCACTTGATTAGAGACCCCAATTACATTTCCAGAATCCCTGCTTCTTATAGTTTAATCGCAAAAGTGCCCATCTTACTCACAGATCCCACCCATTTACAAGGTGAGAGTATTATAGCAAGGCATAATATAGAAGGAGTCACTGGGGAGTAATCTGAGAACTGTGTTTCCCACAGGACTCATTACTGAAGAATAAATTCTGCAGGATATGTACTATTGTCTCTTTCTTATAGTGGCTTACAAGGTTTCTTCCTTTATAGGGACTTTGGCTTCCTCTGTGTTATATTTAGATAAATAATTAGTAGCTAGCATCTATTTTTAAAAATTTTTAGTGCTAAATTCTATTTTATAGCCTTTGCTTAGAAATAATTGACTACACATAAATTGATACAAATCCCAATGCTTACTGAAGTCAACTTTTAGAAGACTATGGGGCGATTACACTGGAGACGCATATCTGCCTTCATTAAGCAGGTGGTCTAGTTGGAATCCTAGATTCATCCTGATCAAGCAAGTACCATGACTTGTTTCTATCATGAGATAAATATGGGATTATTATTTAATTAAGCAGTTAATTAATTAATTAATTAATTTATTAATATAAATCCCCATCCTTTAAGACACTTTTCAGATTCCAAATGGTAGCATTTGCTACAAGATAATAATGCTAACAATACTGCTGCATATTTAGAACCTACCAGGTGCTATCACAGATGTTTTTAAAATTTTGTCCTCAAAATTATCTTTGTTAGGTAGGCAGGCATCATCTCTGTTTTTAAAAAGGGAAACAAGATCACTTCCTTGCTAGTGGTCACTCAACCGGTTAGCAGTAACTCAGAGAACTAGAATCTGTAAGTTATGATTCTTCCATGTGTGTTCTGTTATTCTTTCTATTTTTAATATAATATAATTTGATTTTAATATCTTACAGTCTGATTAGAGTTGGATATGTAATAATAGAGAAACAGGAAATATGCTGCCAATAAAAAAGCAAAATAATTTTAAAAGTAATCATCTTATTGGTGGAGTTTACAGCACAATATCTTTCTAACAAGGTCAAAATGAGTCTCACTGCCCAAACTAAGTGGACGCAAAAGAAAATTATTTATACTTCTTATGTTATCTATTGCATTTTTCAAATGAGAAATAGATTTCCCCATACCAACATAAAGTTCCTGAGGAAGTGTCAGTATTTTTTCAAAATCTCAAAGGATAACCATAAGATTCCAAAATGATAGAATATATAATTTGTATATTTTGTCTTTCAGCAAGTACTCTGTAGCATTTCTGTGCACTTATAACTAATATTAAAATATATTTTAAAGATTATAGATTTTAAATATTATTTGATTAAAATATGTGTATCTTTAAAAGGACAAGCATATTTTATCATCTCCATGATTTCAGTATTCCTTCATTTAATAAATTTTTATTATTAAATTGATGTAAAATTTACATATGCATACCTTTTAGAGAAATATGAGAATGTTTCAAAAAGTTTGTCAAAATGAAATTAAAAAATAAGTTGATTTTGATGCAAAATTTGAAATTTGTGCTTATGAGGAGTCTTCTAAACATGAAAATGCATATTATCAAAAAACTTTGCATGTATTTCAAATTTTTGGCAATAAAACATCTTTTAATTTCAGTTTTCATGAACTTTTTGAAGTTCCCTTGTCTATTTACTGGCTCCACCTGCCTTGATGAAAAAACATTCCTAGATTTGCCAATGTACTAGGAATAGACAGAAATCTAGTAGCACACGAGTGAACAACTGCGGGGAGCCAGCTGGGACTATTCATAAGGAGAAAAGGCCTCCTCAAATTTTACGTTTCCTTCTTGCCTGAGATTCCACCTTGAAGTCTACCTTTGAGTTATGTCTTGCCAAGTTGTAATCTCAAAATGTCCAATTTAGATCAAAGCATTAACTTCAGAATTGAGAAATACTCTGCTACATAGTACTTAAGTAAAAATTTAATACTGCATTACTGACAAATATGTATTTTAATTTATATGTAAACTAATAGATTATGAACTAAAACTGCAATCAAAATATGTCTCTATATAGCATCATCTGTAGAAAGAGGGAGATTTAAATTCTTTGCAACTTTCTTATACGTAATGCACTATTTTTAGATTCTTTGAGAATATACGTATGTGGAAAAAGACACAGTCCTCTCTCCAAAATTTAAATTTACTAGAGTTCTTGGTTGAGGAACATGCATTGTTCTATGGGAGCTAATGGAATAGAAGAGCTATTTTACTGAAGAATAAGAGAAGACAAGAACAAAGAAGCTGAGAATAAAGGTGGAAATACTAAGCTTCCCTTTAAGAACAAGAGGGTTTCCCGTTTCAATGTGTAGAGTCATTGATGTAGAAATGACAGACAGTTTGGGGAATGGTAGGCAAATTTGACTTCAGGTAATATCTGACTGAAATACAAATTGAAGCTAAATACTAGAGAGTTTTATTATCCACAAATATATGAGCTTTATTCTATTTTGATGAAGAATCCTTGAAGGGCTCTGAATAAGGTACTAACAGGTCAAGTGTTATTTTGGGAAGCTGTATAAAGGCAGTGTAAAGGTGGGGAAAGGTTGAAGGGTGAGTTGCTGAAACAGTCAGTGGGCTGAGTCGGCATCAGTAGAGTAGCCAAAAGGATTGAATATGAGAGACATGAGGAAGCTTACAGAACCTGACCATTGACTGGACATAGAGGAGGGAGATCAGCCCAAGCATGGATGATAGATTTTCAGAAAGATTTTCAGCTTTCAGGAAATTATGAGTTCATTTTTAGATGTTAATAGTTATTTGGTGCTTCAGGACAATTCATGAAAAAATATTTCCTGAAAAGTCTATAGAACCGTGCTTTTAGATCATAAGCTACAGTATAACCAAAGTATAATTTTTATTTCACCACAACATATGCTAATCTCAAATAAACCAAGCCTTAGATTTGAATCCATGATCTGAAATATTCATTTTAATAATATGCATGTACATATGTAATTATGCATTTATTGTATAGTTCCTAAAAGTAGTATTTAAATATAGTGTTAAATAATATTTGGCCCATGTTTATATTACTGTACACTTTAGCTACATTTTTTTGCTGTTTGTAATTGTAATTCTTGACAAAGATATTTTCCTGTCTGAGAAATTTTAGTATCATTTTGTCTAATTGTTCTTTATGTTAAAAACATTCCATGTTATAAGTTTCTTTGGAATAATAAAATAGTGTACTAACTCTCTTAGAGAGTTCTGAGCTATTATTCCATCATATTTGGCGACATTCTGCTGACTTTAGAATGGTGAATGAGAAGGACTAACATTAAGGCAGTCTCTTAACGTTTCTTCATAAAAGCATTGCAAGAATGTCATTTAGCAAAATGTTTATGTTATTAATAAGTCAAATGTAATGAGTTTATAGCTCCTCTACCTCAACATTACAAACAAGGCTTGTCAAGCTTGTCAACTATCAATCAAGTGCATAAAACTGAGCGAGTTTGTTTGCATGCTATTTACATGAACTAAATCTCTAACAAGCCTTGTCTGCTAATTGGACTTAACATTGATGTTGCTAAATGAGAAACATTTTGGCTGCTATGTAGGGTGGTAAGACCTACCCAATGGAATAAACAACTAACATCTGTTATCCTGTCCTGCTCCAGCTTGGCTTTTACCAGTTAAGTTGATCAGCCCTGGAGTCAAGGTTATCAAATATGAGCATGTGAATCTCTGGCTCACCCATGTATGTGAAGGCAAAGAAACTGTGCATCACAAGTAAAGGCCAGCCAACCAAAAGCTATTGAGTACAGCTGGTTCATTTTGTTTTAACTTGATGAGCCCTACAAACTTAAGCAAAAGCCAATAGAGGTTAAAATTTTTTGTAAAGTTTTTATAATAACTACTTGTATAAATAATTTCTGTATCATTTTCCTACCTATAGAATTTTATGCTTATAATTTTTAGGTTCAATGTAAGAACTTTTACAATATTCTTATGTTTATTTTTAAAGAAGCTAAACTCAGATTTGGCTGGGCTTCGAAAAGAAAAAGAAGATTTACTAAAGAAATTGGAGTCCTCATCTGAAATCACAAGTTTAGCAGAAGAAATTTCCCGTGTCACAGTTCCACGGATACAGGTGACATCACTTGGTCCTTCAAGGAGCATGGATATGGAAATGAAACAATTGCAGTGTAAACTAAAGGTGATTACAGAATTTATTAAGCATGGAAGCATATTAAGTTACTGAATCCTCAAAGATACGTTTATATCAACTCTATTAGAAAAGATAAATAATATATACATAAATAATCCAAAAATGATCAATACCATGCTTGATTTCATCAGTCAAGTTTAACCTTGTAGATTCTTATCTGGTAACTCATAGTGCTGTTCTCCAAACAGAAGTAACAACACAGTGTGAAATCCTAACTTAGAAGCTGATGGAAATTGGCCATTGTCTTCTACTCCAATACTCAAGTCCTCTGTGTTTCATATGTCTCCCTCCAACTGAACAAAATCTTTCACATGCAATATGCTGAAATAAATAAAAGTGTTTCCTCCACACACACTACTGTTTTAGTTTAGTTGTGTCGGTTGGAGATAGGAATGACAGGGTGGGAGAAGAAGCAGCTGAAAGCAAAGATGAATTGGCTTAATACATTTCAGCATCTTAAACCTGAGAGTAAGAATAAAATGCAGTGTTCCTTTTGTTTATCAAGAATTGTATCCAAATCCAGATGAAACTGTCAATAGCTTAAAAGTAAAACTGACCTTAGTTTAAATAGGATAAGCTTGCAAGGACAGAATTTGTAAATTTCAATTGGAAAGTTTATTTTCATGCTGCTTGAAACAAGCTCATTTATTCCTCACATGTTTAATTATTTTTTCAGTGGGGATTGCTAGCTGAAATCTAAAAATGCAGCATGTATGGGACCATGGTTGTCATGCAAGTCACTAGAAAGAAAATTTTTATTGTAAATGCACAGAGTATATTACAAATGGAATAATTATGGCTGTTCAGAGGGCATTGGAATATTGAGTTGTCAAATAGACTCATAGTTGTTTTCAATCCAAAATACAATATGTGTATTCTCCAATAATGATAATAACCATAATAATAGTAATATATTTTCATGCAGGATTACTAACAGCATAAGATTTAAAATGAATGAGTGTACCATTGCTTAAAAAGCAGTTGCTTCATGACATCCAAGTGGGATACTAGGGTGGATTTCAGAGCTCCTGGCTTCAGCATGGCCCAGCCCTGGCTGTTGTGGGCATTTGGGGAGTAAACCAATGAATAGAAGATCTCTCTTTCTCTGTCTTTTCTTCTCTCTCTGTCACTCTGCCTGTCAAATAAATGAGAAAAGAAAATGTTTTGCTTTAATAATTTATTGAGATGCTTCTTGACTACTGTAACCTTGGGAGTGTTTTTATGTGTAGCTCTTGTCTCAACTATACATCTTGTAATTTTTTTTAAGATTTATTTATTTGAAAGAGCTACACAGAGAGGAGAGGCAGAGAGAGAGAGAGAGAGAGAGAGAGAGAGGTCTTCCATCCAATGGTTCACTTCCCAACTGGCCGCAATGGTTAGAGCTGTACCGATCCAAAGCTAGGAGCCAGGAGCTTCTTCTGGGTCTCCCTGGTGGGTGCAGGGGCTCAAGGACTTGGACCATCTTCTGCTGCTTTCCCAGAGAGCTGGATGGGAAGTAGAGCAGCCAGGTCTTGAACCAGTGCACACATGGGATGCCGACACTTCAGACCAGGGCGTCAACCCTCTGTGCCACAGCACCAGCCCATCCTTTTTTTTTTTTTTTTTTTTAATTGGACAGGTAGAGTTATGGTCAATGAGAGAGAGAGAAAGGTATTCCTTCCATTGGTTCACTCCCCATGTGGCTGCTACAGCCAGTGCTGCGCCGATCCAAAGTCAGGAGCCAGGTGCTTCTTCCTGGTATCCCATGCAGGTGCAGGGGCCCAAGCACTTGGGGCATCCTCCACTGCCCTCCTGGGCCACAGCAGAGAGCTGGACTGGAAGAGGAGCAACCGGGACTAGAATCCGGTGCCCATGTGGGATGCCAGTGCTGCAGGTGGAGGACTAACCAAGTGAGCCATGTGCAGGCCCTGACCCCACACCTTGTAATCTTAAATACGTTTATTATATTAGAAATAGAAAAAAAATTTTGAAAACCTGGGGGTGTATATCTTCTCTTAGATTATACTTCTGTTTTTGAAAATGTGTGATAAAATATATAACTTGAACATTTCAGTGTTTAGGGTTTATATACAGAAAATAAAATCATTGATTTATTCTTTGATCTTACCTACAAAATAGATGTTAATTCCTCCTGCTGCCTTCCAGATGCATTAGCAGGAAGCTGGATTGGAAGCAGAGGCAAGACTCAATACCAGGCACCCTCATGTGGGATGCAGGCATCACAAGTGGAGGTTTAACCTACTGTAGCACATCGCCTGCCTCTCATGATCTTAATGTAACTGTATTTCTTACCAAGATAAAGAAAATGTTAAATCTGTTGTCTAATCCTCTAAAAATTGTTAATGGTTTTAAGTTGATTTACATTTTATTTATTTGATGTTACAAATGGTTTAACAGCAATTACAGATAAAAATTAGAATAGAAAATAATAACCAAAATGGTCCAATTAAATAACTTTTACTAAGAGCAGGCCCATATGAGTATCTGTAAGTTATTTATATTATTTTTATTTCCCATGATGGAAGATTCAGCCACTATATAAATCTCTCTCTTGCTTTTCAGGGATTTGTGGGTCAGAAAGATGAGACCACTGAGAATGCCTAAACCAATTTAGTTTGAAGTGATGTTGGCCATGTCTAACATGAAGTCCTGTAGCACTGACCAAGCTGCATAGGGCAAAAAGGATAAATCTTATATTTGTTTTGTGTCACATTTTAATATAGGTATTTCCTAGAAGATTAGATATCTTTAAGAATATAATACCCTCTGCTACTAAAAATCTTAGTTTCAATATTGTAATACTTTGCTAGGGCTGTCATAACAAACTACCAGAGACTAGTGGGGGCAGCTTAAACAATCAATGTTTATTTTCTCACAGTTCTGGAGGATGGAATTCCAAATTCAAGGTATCACCAGATTTTGTTTATTCTGAGGCCCTTCTCCTTGTCCTGTAGATGATTGTCTTCTCCCTATGTCTTTGATAAAGTCTACCTTTTATATATATCTGTCCTAATTTCTTCTTATAAAGACATCATCATATTAAATTAGTGCTCTTACAAGTTGAATAGAATTGGACTCCCCAAACAGATTAAACTCCAAATTCTTACACTGACAGTTAATGAAAAAACATTAATGTTGATGAATTAAGGATGGGATGGGCCTAATGGGAATTCTTGAGGTCACTGGATGTGCCTGTAGAAGGTAGTCCTCCTCTAGTGAGGGTTGGTTGTGTGAGCTGAGCACACCTCCTGTCTCTGTTTGCTTTCCGGCATGCCAGGCGATCCTCCCTCTGCACACATTCCAACATCAGCATGCCAGACTAAAAGTGTTGTTCAATCTTGGACTGTGAACTTCCAAAAATGTAAGCCAAACTAAACAGTTATTTTAGTTAGAGTGATGAAAAGCTGACTAAGACAAAGGCACAACCTAATCATCTCATTTTATCTTAATTACTTTTTTAAATACACTCACTTTTGAGGCACTGGAGGGTAGATAGAGATTTGCACTGGAGGGTAGATAGAGATTTCAATATATGAAATTCATGAGAGGACACAATTTATCCCATAACAGATATCAAATTGCTAACACAGTGATTATCTAAGAAGTAATTTATTTTCTAATTGATATTTTATACTTAATTGAGATTAGTTAGATTTGAATCTGTTAAAGGTCTACATACATCTTTTTTATCCTGTCTAATTAATAATAGACCGTTAACAATTTCTTATGTGTATTTTCAGGTGTCTGGTTCAATCAATAATGTTACAGTGCTGTCATGCATTTTTCTGTATTTTCATTTCTACTTTAATAGACACATTTCCTCACGGTACTACCCAAAATTATATAGGTTCATAATAAAATATTTAGAGATACATAAATTTCTTATAGTGAATGATATTCTTTATATTTACTTTATTTGGAGGGTTTTCTTTTTTTCACACAATCTGTATTAAATAGTACTCCAAATTGTATTTCTTATTTTTGAATTCCAGATTTTTGAAAAACATTCCTTTTTCATATTCTCTTCTGGTTTGCCAGTAAGTTAATAGTAATGAGGGATAGTGGTGTTTAAGCTACCATTCCTTTGTGTGTAACCTGTTACTAAGCTGGTTTTAAATATTTTAGAAATATCAGCTCATTTAATTCTCATTTCAGTCCTGTAAAATTGACTCTGTTATTATCCCTGTTTTACAGTTGCAAAAACTCAGGCACAGAAAGAATATTAGTTGTCCAGGTCACACAACTCCTAAGTAGTAAATGGCTACAGGCCATCAGGTTGCAGAGTCAATGCTTTTAGTCATTATACTGTGAAAACTTTAAAAAAATTTTTCAGTAAACTTAGTTTTAGAAAGCTTAAAACCAGGATGGATTCCTACCATTGTTACATTTTTTAAATATGTGTTTTAAACCAATTTTTTTTGAAATAAGTGTTTTACACAAAATTTTAAGACATGTTGCTGATAATATCTAGTAGTAGGAGCTGGAAAGGGAACAAAAGACCTGAGTTTTAATCATTTGTGGCCAGTAACTTCTTGCGGAACCTGGTCAAGAAAATCACTTAATTTCTTCAGATGTCTAAAGCAAGAATACCTTTCAAACCATCGTATAAGGACTTCTAAAAATCAAATAACTGTCAGATTTATAGATTTTTGACAAAAGTATTTATCAAGCTAGCATTGTTGTATTTGTTATAAAATTCCTGTTATCCAAAATTTAGTCACAGCATTTTTAGCCATATAAAATATAGCTTTAGTTTTAAAAATAGAAAATAATCAAACACCTATTTTAAAATCCAGTTTATTTATTCAGTTGAAGTTATTATCAGGTTTTATTTACTGCCTGTTGTCTTTTATTTTAAATACAGTTCTAAGTTTGTATATTTTATGTCTCAGCAGAAAACATCTTAAAAACAGCATATTAGAAATATGCACCAATTAAGGCAAGGTAATTGTTTTTTAGACAGGGTTATTGACAGAAGCAAAAAAAATTGCAACAAATAGATTAACAGAAACCAAAACAAAAGAAGGAATTACAAAATTGGAAAGAAAAAACAATCTAGGGCCAACTACAATAGGGATAAATATATGTTTATATCACAATTGTACCTAAAGCATCACTATATTATGGGATAGTGATCATGGAATAGATGATATATAATACAGCAATAATATTTATAACAAAATATCACTGTATGAGGGTGTTTCAAAAAGTTGATAAAAATGGAATTAAATTATGCTTATTATAAATTTTCTAAATTCATGTGTAACTTTTTCATAATGTACATTTTCCATGAACTTTTTGGCTTTCTCTCATTTATGTGGATTTCAAAGTTTTTTGCACCAAAATAAACTTAGCTTTTCATTTCATTTTCTATCAACTTTTTGAAGTACCTTCATATTGATGTATCAAAATTACCTTATCAAAATTGTACAGGGCCATTTTTCTAAATGAATAGTAATTCCAAAAGAATTGAAACTTCAGTTAGTTGGTAAATTGGCTAATGAGGAATATCTTCTTCTGGCAATGCTAGAAATAAGACACTATACTGCACTGCAAACATGCAAAAGTGGTGGATATTTAGATTGCAATACACACACAGTTGATCACAACTTACAACATTCAGAACAGTTGTCAAATTGAGGCAATTTGTAGTTTTTAGAAATAATTATCATATTTCATATAGAATTCAAGATCATTTCAATTTTTTTCTTACTGATTATACCAATGTTATATTTAAAGCTGGCCTGACTATTCTGATTTATCTTTTCCTTGTGTGAATAGTGATTTTATCTTTTCAAATACAAATAATTTTTGGAACAAGGCAAACATCCAAACCAAAAGTAGTTCTAATAGAAATAACTTACTATAGTTTAGAAAGATTAGCTAACTACTCTAAATATTTTTAAGCTAGCATGTTTCTTCCTGTTCATATTAGTTTAATAGTTTTTAAACATAACAAAGGTATTCATGTTAGTACACCAACATTAACTTTGAGTGGAAAAGCTAAAACACCAAAAAGACTAAGCAGTATCTCAGATTACATATTTAATAGGAATTTGAGTCTAATTTGAAACTTAGGTCTCTTCACCCTCTAGTGACTACCACTGGCTCCTGTGTAGGCAACAAATACTGCAAACCTATTCTGCTTTGAACAAATAATAATTATGTTTATGAGTCAGTTTTGCATTATTACAATAAAATACCTGAGGCAGGCTACATGTGAAGGAAAAGAGGTCCACTTAGCTCACAGTTTTGGCATTTACCATGCATGGCACTGGCATAACCTCAGCTCTAGAAACGCAAAGGCCCCTCCCTCTTGGCTGTATCACATCATGGCGGTTGTCAATGGTGGGAGCTCTTGTGGAGACAAGCAATTGCATCACCAGATAGGGAGGCAGAGAGATCCAGGGGTCAGGGTCAGGCTTTGTAACAACTGACTCTCATAAGAACTCATGCCAGGAGAATAGTATTCTGTTCTGCAGGCAGCATCCTCAGTCACTGAGAGCATCCAGGAGGCCCTACCCCTTACAGGTTCTCCTACCTCTCAGTGCCACCACCCTGGAGACCAAGCCACCAGCACATGCACCTGTTAGGAGACACAGTTAAACAGTATCCAACCACAGAATTATGTGTAAATGCTTAATAATAGGTAGTTTTATTAATAAGTTCAAGTGAAGAAGTATTTAGTATTCGTAAGATTCTCTATCAGTTATGTCATTGTCTAAGGAATTGTTCCAAAACATTTTGGTTTAAAACAACAACAGTTTAGTATTTCTTATGCTTCAGTGAATTGGTTAGGTAGTTCTTTTGCTGGTGTCATCTGGGTTCCTTCTAAATCAAAGATTGATCCACCTGGCTGGAAGGTCCAAGATAGCCCATTGACAGCTCTGGCAATTGATCTGCTGACTGTTGCCTGGTCTACCTCCATTCTCTTCTGTAGGGCCTTTCAGTTACCTTCCATGCAAACCGATCCTAATACGGCATTCCAAGAGTCAAAGGAAGAAGCCACGAGGCTTTAAGACTCAGAATCTGGAATTTGCACAGTGTCATTTCTGCCACATTTCTTTTGATCAAAGCAAATCACAAGCCAGGCTTTATTCAAAGGATGGGAAATGGATTCCTTGTCATGTGTGACCATATCTAATCTATTACAGTTTGTTAGTGTATCTAACATTCATTTTAAATGGTCTTATAAAACCATTACAACTCTTAATTATTTACATATTTACTTTCTACTAGAACAATTCATATTTCCTATAAATTGAGTGTGTACCCTATAGTTGTTACTTGATTTTGTCCCTCTGCAGTTTGGTATGTTATATAAAAAATTTTAGTATGACTATATTATTTATGTTAGAGTATATAAAATTAAACATTTAAAAATGTAAAACTGTCATTATTATTCACTGTAATTATTGTGAATTCATTACTCTTTTTAAGAAAGGTATAAATTATTTTATGTTACATTAGTCCAAGGTTGAAAAAGTATGTTAAAATTTATTTATTTTTAATCTAGAATGCAACTAATGAACTCACTAAGCAGTCATCAAATGTGAAGTCTCTGAAATTTGAACTCTTAGCGAAAGAAGAACACATAAAGGAAATACATGAAAAGTACGATCTTTATATTTTTATCTGCTGTATTTGGTGCCACCTAGTGGTGTTCAACTCAATTAAATGCTGTGCCCCAAGGAACAATATTAACATTTTTTAACAATGAAGTTTTCCTTCCTTAGTTCATGTTTAAACCTACAAAAGATGACTATTTAAGGAGTATTACATATGATTAGTGTCAGGCTAGTTACTATTTTTAAATTAGGGCAGAAATATTTAAAGTTAGATTTCTCTTTTAATATTTTGAACAAATATAAATTAATGTCCTTAAGACTAAAACAAAAAGCTTTCATATATGTCCATAATTTGACCGAAAATATTGTATATAGAGTGACACTTTTGTTGAGTTTAGTGCCTAAACTTGTAACTATAAGGTGAAAAAAGGAATATTTTATTTGTGGTTAAAATAATTAAAGGCTTTGAAAGTTTGTACATTTTGGTGTTTGTTAATAAGTACTTTTCTTATTCTTATTAATAAAAAGAGAGTTTTAAATGCTCTTTCATATTGAAAGAAAATTGCTTTCTATATCTTCTATAGCTATAATAGAACTAAGAAGCAGTAGCAAGTTTAGATAGGATTCCAGTCATCATTGAAATTTAAGATAGGCCGGCGCCGCAGCTCAGTAGGCTAATCCTCCGCCTTGCGGCGCCGGCACACTGGGTTCTAGTCCCGGTCAGGGCACCGATCCTGTCCCGGTTGCCCCTCTTCCAGGCCAGCTCTCTGCTGTGGCCAGGGAGTGCAGTGGAGGATGGCCCAAGTCCTTGGGCCCTGCACCCCATGGGAGACCAGGAGAAGCACCTGGCTCCTGCCATTGGAACAGCGCGGTGCGCCAGCCACAGCGCGCCTACCACGGCGGCCATTGGAGGGTGAACCAGTGGCAAAAAGGAAGACCTTTCTCTCTGTCTCCCTCTACTGTCCACTCTGCCTGTCCAAAAAAAAAAAAAATTAAGATAATATATCTAATATACATACCTATATACCACATTAAAAGTAATTGATAAAACTATTATACAAAAAGCTTGGTTAGTTTTTAATAACAGAATATCCTGAAATTATAGACTATGAGGCTGTCTTACTTATTGTTTAGTAGTGAGATCTCCAGAATAACCCTTTTTGATCCTGGATACTTCAATGACTAGTTCTATGCTTTGGTGTAATAGATTAATTTACAAGGTTCTTATGAGAAAAAATGAGTACATTCATACAAAATACTTATATTAACTGTTGCTGACACATAATAATAACTCAATAAATGTTAACTATTGTCTTTCATATTATGAAGGTACTTCAAAAATAGAATTAAAATGTTTATTTTGATGTAAAAATTCTTGAAATTCATTTGCATAGCTTTTTCATGATATGTGTTTTCCACTTACTTTTTGAAGATCTCTGTTATAGTATTGGTAGCAACATCTTATAGTTAGCAATAATTTGTCAACTTAAGCTAAACTAATATATAAATTCAAATGATACTGAACTGGAAGATACTATTCTTAATTTTAGTTTCTTTACATATCCCAGGATTTTGCATTTGTTTATTGAAATATAGCCTTGTTTCTTACCATTATTTGTTTTTTGATTATGCCTAAAAATGATTTTTCTATGCAATGCAATAATGTAATTTAAGTATAATTGATTCTGAATTTTCATAAATTTTATTTACCAGTTCATCTTTTTTTTAAATACACATACAATGGTATTTAAAAGAGTTCCTTGGAAAAATAGAGTTAAAATTTAGTTTTGATCCAGAAATCCTTTGAAATCTATGCACAGTTTTTTCATAATACAAATTTTTGATGAACTTTTACAGGACTCTTTATTTGTAATAAGCAAGTCACAATTAGATGATAAATTTCAAAAATATTAATAGAGCAAAAAGTTGTCAAGTACAATTTATTTTACCAACTTACAATTTCATTAATATCAGAAGTCATTTAAAAACTATCAGTAAGTATAACACTGGATGTATGTAAGATATAACCACTGTTGAAATATCTTTCTATACTCATGATAAAATATCTTTTTTCCTTTCAAGGATGTCTCGAATGGAGAGGGATATAACTATGAAAAGACATTTGATAGAAGACTTGAAATTTCGACAGAAAGTAAATTCAGAAAGTAATGAGAGTTTTAATGAAATGTTAGAAAATCTTGAAAAAAAGGTATCAGTTTTTATGTTCACATACTAAAAATCATCTCCCCTTGTATTTACTTTCTTAACTCAATGTTCAATACTAATAAATTCATAGAAAATGCATCCTGCATATTTATAGTTGTAAATTTTATTATTCTCTGAAAATACGTGATTCTTTTTAAAATTCAAGACTATCTCACACACAGAGTAGATCTAGACATTCTGTTACTGTTTGTGACTACCTGATGAAGAGACAATAAAGTTTAATTTTTAAAATCTTTCATATTTCTGGGGTATACAAATATATTTCATTCAATATTTTACTTTTTCTATAGTCATAACAAAGTCAAGCTTATATTTCTGAATAAAAAATTGCTATCAGAAGTTTTTTCAAAATTACATGTTTTACTTGTGTATATTTAATTGAATATACATTGGAAGGATGTTGTATTTTATTTATTTATTTTTATTTAAGGTATTGCATTTTAAAACGTTGTATGACCCCCAAACTAGAAAAGTGTTGTTTTCTCTCTCTCTCTCTCTCTCTCACTGTCCACTCTGCCTGTCCAAAAAAAAAAAAAAAAAAGTGCTTTTTGTGCAACTCATAAAACAGCTTGTGCCTTGGCATTCACTAAATGTTACCTGCTCGTGCGAGAACATCTCCCTTACTTTCGTGTTGAAGATGAAAATTTAAGTATCTATTAATGCAAATGGATTTAAGAGAGAAACTTTTACATAAATATGACAAATGCGTATGGATTTTCTTTCTCTTTCATATATGCACATAAATTACAATTTTTCCCAAGGTTATGCTTTAAACTTTGCACATTTTTTTTCCACAATAGTCATTTCAGATATAGCTTTAGAATCATTGTATAAGTAATCATTTATATCTTTAGTGACAGTAAACTGAAAAAGTGTTATTATTTGTTACTCTGTTACAAGTATTCATACATTTTTGTGCAAGTTTGGGGTGTTTTTTTTATTTTTTGCTGATTTAAAGATTTAAATTTCATTTATAATATTAGATCTGCAAATATATATTTGAATATTGATTCTGTACATGAGAAAATAAATAAAATTAGACTCATGCATTCTCTGATTCATTTTCTTTTGAAAAATATAGTACACTACTGTTATACCTTTACCACTAAAAATTACCTTTGTGCTTTTATTGTAGGTAAAGACATTAACTGAAGAATGTTCCAACAAGAAGATATCAATTGATTCACTAAAGCAAAGACTTAATGTTGCTGTAAAAGAAAAATCACAGTATGAACAGATGTACCAGAGGACTAAAGAGGAACTAGAAAAAAAGGTATGTTTTTAGGACATTTCAACTTAGAAATAGAATTTAATGATATCTTCCTCATTTAGAATGTTGTCATTTTTAGCTGGCACCGCAGCTCAATAGGCTAATCCTCCGCCTGCGGCACCAGCACCCCGGGTTCTAGTCCCGGTCGGGGCACCGGATTCTGTCCCAGTTGCCCCTCTTCCAGTCCAGCTCTCTGCTGTGGCCCAGGAGTGCAGTGGAGGATGGCCCAAGTCCTTGGGTCCTGCACCTGCATGAGAGACCAGGAGAAACACCTGGCTCCTGGCTTCGGATCAGCGCGGTGAAGGTGAACCAACAGCAAAGGAAGACCTTTCTGTCTGTCTCTCACTGTCCACTCTGCCTGTCAAAAAAAAAAAAAAAAAAAAAAAAGAATGTTGTCATTTTTTCCTCCCCTAAACTTCTGAGCCACTTAAGCATTTCACATAATTGAAAAAGCATTTGTGTTTCTACATGAAATATTGAGAATTTGATTAACATTAAAGATAATTTTGTATTAAAGAAAATTTAAAATTCATTAATTTATCAAAGTAAAAGTGAATATAGAATAGAGTAATAAACTCTGTCCTTGTCTGACATGCAAAACTAACTCTTGCAAATCTGTTTATGAAATATTTTTATTTAATCATTACTGATCTTTTCAGGAACTCAAGCTTACTATCCTAGCATCAAAAATAAATGAGACTGAGACTGCAATGGCAGAAATTGAAACAGCAGCATCTAAGCAACTTCAAGGATTAGCACTGCAAAGTGAGCAGGTCCTCGAAGGGGCACAGAAGAAACTACTGATAGCCAATGAGACAGTGGAAGAGTTCAGGATATTTGTAAAGGTATGGACAAAACTGTGGTTTACTGTCTCATAGTTTACTTCAAACAGCATAAGCAGTGGCCTCTTGCAGAGGATTTGGGGCCTACTTTAACGTTTCTTTCTGATTTCCTGACCCACAAAGAATCTTTTCTTACTCGTCACATTGCTGAAAATTTCCCTGCCAAAGACTTGTTTTTATAGATTAAATTTAAAATTTTCTATTCTGTTAATATCTTTCATAATGGTCTTAAATTTATTTCAGGTATGAAATTAAAACAATAAAATAATCAAGACAGGTTGACGATGAGGGAATTAAATCATTTCTGTTGTGTTCACATTTTGAATATCATCCAAGCAATGACCTGATTTGAGTTCTGGGCTCCTGGCTTCATCCTGGCCCAGCCCTGTCAGTTGCAGGCATTTGAGGCGTGAATCAGCAACTGGAAGATCTCTGTCTCTCAATCTTTGTCTCTCTGGCTTTCAAATAAAGTAAAAATTAATTAAGTGATTAGTTTTAAAATTTATTTATTTGATAGTTTCACAGAGAGAGAGAGAAGTAGGGAGGGAGCATGGGAGAGAGAGTGCGAGCGAGCAAGTGAACTTTCATCAACTGCTTAACTCTTAAGGACTATAAGGGCCAGGCCAAAGCCAGGAGCCTCCCACATGGGTAGCAGAGGCCCAAGTACGTGCTGTCTTTCCAGGTGCATTAGCAGGGACCTGGCTCAGAAGTGGGCCAGCCAGGACTCAAACCAGCACTCCAATATGGGATGCTGGTATTATAAGCAGCAGCCTAACCTGCTGTACCACAACACTGCTCCACTCCACTTGTCCCCCAAGCCCCGAATTTTTGAATGGAAAGAAAATCATCCATGCAAGAACAAAACAAGCAGAAACTTATTTCATGTTCTGTGATGCTAGGAGACATCTGAATTTCAGTCCACAGACTTATCAGGACAGGGATGAACAGAGGATGGTAAATGACCTAGCTGAACAAAGAGTAGATAAGCATTAAGTGCCTGCAGGTGTAGACCATCTAGAAATTATTCCAAAAGCTGAAGAAAAATAGAAAGGCTTAGGAATTGGCTGCACAAGGAACCACCAAAGTTGAGAATGAAGGAGGAAGAGAAGATATGGTGCTAAAACAGGTAGCTTGTTTGAAAATCTTTGGAAGGAATTTAAGGACTTCTGGGCTGTGTTTCTGGCCCCTGCAGTCAGGCAGTATTCCTCTGAGGAGAGGCTCTGGATTCAGAGGCACCAGCCCTGAAGGCTGGGAATCTGGCCATATTAACCCCACTGTGAGTTGTTTTCAGCTCTATTTAGTGCCTTTTGTTCTTTGTTTTATGGCCAGTAAACAAATCTTGCCAAGAGATAGACCAAGGTGAGTTCCTTAAGGGCAAAGATGATGTTTTATGAATCTCCACTTCTACAACATGTGCCATAGTGCCTTGCAAAGAGTAGTCTTGCAGAAACTATCAGTAACTAAGCACATGAAATATGCATGGGGAATGTGAAATTTTCATGGTAGTTTTTTGACCCTTTAAAGGAAGAGCCAAAATAGATTAACTGTAGTGGCAAAGTAACCTTTCTCCAGATACTGCGATGTTCTTCCCCTGTCCCCACCAGATGAGATTAAGCTCCTTGCATGACTTTTAGCTTCAGATGGCATGCATTGTTAAAAACCAGTGTATCAAACAATAGATACTGCTGTACATATAAGAAAATATTTTCAATCTATAGATCTTTATAAAAACAATGTCCTCTTACAGAATAAAATTTCATCACCACTTATTGTGTTCCTTCCCAAGCAATGCCCTTGTCATTTTACCCCTTCATTTAGACCCTCCCATAACAATTTGTGTTAAATTAAAAGTGTAGTATTGTATATCTGTTGACATGTTGGTATTCTCAAATCAGTTGGTTTTTTTGGTTTCTCTCTATAGATGGGTCAGTAGTTTGCATCTCTTAGGCTCCTAATAGAGAATGTACAGTGCTAAACATACAGTAGAATATTTCTAAATCTCCATGGGTATTTTTCTTATTTATAAGTACTAGCATTTCTGGGTTTATAGGTTCAGTAGGTATGCAAATTACTGGATCTCATCTATAAATGCGATATTCTTCGTTCCCCTAGAAATGGGAACCTGTAACATTTTATGCCATGGTTAGTAGTACCCTATTTAGAGGAAATCCTTTGCTTTTGTTTCTTTGGGACTCATAGATATCTTGGGACTGTACTCATTTTAAAAATATCTACAATGGCCGGCACAGTGGCTCAATAGGCTAATCCTCCACCTTGTGGTGCCGGCACACCGGGTTCTAGTCCCGGTCGGGGCGCCAGATTCTGTCCCAGTTGCCCCTCTTCCAGGCCAGCTCTCTGCTGTGGCCAGGGAGTGCAGTGGAGGATGGCCCAAGTCCTTGGGCCCTGCACCCCAAGCGCTTGGGCCCTGCACCCCATGGGAGACCAGGAGAAGCACCTGGCTCTTGCCTTCGGATCAGCACGGTGCGTTGGCCGCAGCGTGCTGGCTGCGGCGGCCATTGGAGGGTGAACCAATAGCAAAGGAAGACCTTTCTCTCTGTCTCTCTCTCACTGTCCACTCTGCCTGTCAAAAAATTTTTTTAAAAAATCTACAAATTACATGAAATAAAACATTTTATCTCTATCAATGAAGGTTTCCATTGGTGTGAAGTTAAGCCAGTAATGCTTGCCTATGAGGACCCTAGAGGATTATGGAGCATTTATTTTAGTAAATATCATTTAGTAAATGTCATTTTCTTCCAAATGCTTGTTAAATAGTCCCACAATTTAACTTACAATGAATGCTATCACTGAATATTGCCATTATCTTGCTGATTACATAAACTATTTTTATGACTGTTAGGTTCATATACCTTTGTTTTTTTTTATATTAAGCTTAGCGTTTTATTTGTTTAGTTTTTAGGCAGGATATTAAATAGGAAAGATATAAGATTTATTTAAAATGCCAATTATTGTTTTTCCTAAATTATTCCTTGAATATGGATGAATGAGAACCAGAAGTTTTATAAAAGAAAAAAGTTTTTTCATGACTGAGATATCTGATTACTCTACACTTCATGAGATTTCATGACCTTCATGATATGAGATTGGATGTATCTCTACACGTAAAATACTTTAGCAAAAATCTTATGTCAAAAATCCAAACATTTTATTTATCTCTAATGATATGGATAATACTTAATGATGAGTTGGTATCTAAACTCTAGTGATTCAAGGATGACATATGTATTGGTCCTTCATATTATTCACTAACAATGATTTAGGATGTAGATGACTTAATAGATGAATTCAGAATTTCTGTGGTTTCATGGCTTTTTAATTTGAATAACATTTTAAAGATTATGTAGTAGAGAAGGATATAGTCAAACCACATTTAGTACTCTTTCAGAAGTTTTATACTTTGTTTTAGCTTAGTATTTTAGATTACCTGCATTAGAATAATTTGATTATATATGTACGATTGGATGCCAAATCTGTTGAATCAAAATCCCAGGCCAGTAATTTGCATTTAACAAATTAATGAAGTGATTAGTGTGTGTAACAAATTTAAAAAACACAACCTTAGTTTTAAAACTTGAATCTATATAACAAACTATGCATCAGTTTGTTCTTTAGTAGCACCTTTTAAAAATGCACAACTCCTAATGGTCATTTGACATTTTTTTTCTTGTTTTAAGGCCAATTTGTAGTTGATGGTGGCACCACTGCTGCTGTCTGATACATTTTTCTAATCAAGGACCACCATGAACTCAATGCCCAAATCATAAACCTTGGCAGAGACTGGATAGCTGGATGTTAGGAATGGTCATCATACTCTTCCTTGTACAAGTACATATGCCCCTGGAACTAGTCAGATGTGCTTGGGAGACACTTATCTGAGGCAACATACTATCAATGACTTCCTGAATCCTACTGTTAGGTCTAAGCTACTATCTGTTTAAAGAGTTAAGACTTATGTAATGAGACGCTATTCTGCCCAAACTTAATTTTCTTTCCTACTGCTCCCCATCATTCATCCATATTGGACTTATTTCTATCTTTACTCAAGTTCTCCTTGTTATCTAAAAGTCTCTCCCCCTACTTGCTGTAGTTTTCAGATTTATCTGAGTGCCTTACTCGTTCGTGAATCCTTCCTTTAACTCCATGGTTAAGAGGATAGAGCCCAACCCTGCCACTTCCTAGGTATGTGATCTCAGACATGTGACTTCATCCTCTCTGCTTTAGTTTCCCTTTCCCTATCTGGTGTAATAATGGGACAAAGATATGATTAGAATTTAAATAATTTGTCATAGCTAAAGCTCAGAACAGTACCTGTTATACCAGAAATGCTATCGATGTATAAACTCTTAGTAGTAGTAGTAATTGTAGTATGATTCTTATTTATTTCCTGAACATTTTTGTGTGTACCACATAAATTAACACTAACTTGTGTTGTTTTCAGGTAAGATTATAACTAACTTGTGGGCAGGGGCATGTCCTTTCTTATCCTCAGAGTACTGGCACATAATAGGACTCATCAAATTCTTGAGGAATTAGTTTCATACATGCTTCAAGAATGATGCTCATAATCATGCTCAGAAGGAAAACTCTATGAAATCCGGGGCTCTGCATATTCCTTAATGAGCACTGTTAAGAAATGAGCACTGTACCTACATAGAACATTATGCATATCAGGACTCATTCTATACATAGTGTGTTAGGATATCATGTACACAAAAGTACTTAATAAATATTATTAGTAGAATTAATAGTAATAATGTTTGTTCTGGCCCTGTTGCGGAATCTGCGTTCCCTTTAGTCTTTTCATTTATTCATAGGATACAGCCAGATTATGGAAGAGGTGCAGTAGCCATCTGTTCTAGATCTAGTCTTGAATATGGAATTTTGCCCCAGGGTGAAATCAAGTGTTTTGAGCATCTGGGCTGCATATATGTGGCAGAGCTGAGGCTATGAATTCCCCTAATAACTGAATAAAACACACTGGGGAAATTTCTAGAAGTATTTGCTCAGTTTGACTCGGCCCTGATATACAGGCTTGTTCATATGTTTGTATGTGAGAGTCACATGCCAAGCACCATCTTCTCAATATTTTTAGTTTCTGTTGTTATCTATGAAATAAATACCAGCCAAAGAACAATATTTACTTGGAAGCTTAAGTGATTTCATCATCAGTATCTACTTGCTTTGATAAGATTTAGTAAGATGTTTTCAGCATATGAGTTTCTTGCTTCTTTGGTAAAAGCATTTGTGGAGCATTACCATTTTATTTTTACATATATAATTGTTAATACACTGGCCCTGATATACTCTCATAAATATTTTTAAATAGTTTTAATATTTCCGTGATGCAATCCAACTAGAATTAACTGTTTCATCCCATCTTATAACGAAAAGGAAAATTACAGCTGTTTTAGAAAAAGTTTTTAATAAAAATGCATTACCTTAAGTGGATGAGCTTTAAATATGCAAATTCTATCTCACTAAAGCTGTTTAAGAAGCTATTAAGAAAATACATTAAGGCAAGAAACCATGATGGTAATGGTGACTCAGAGAATTTGATTAGACAATTATCTGCTTCCTCACAATCTAATCTTATTGAGAAAAGTCTAATCAATCCATAACATCTATGAAGCTCAAAATGGTACATAGCTAGCTAATACAAAGCTTCACTGGTAAAAACTGGAAAACTAAAACAAACACAAAAAACAACCAAATGAAAAACAGGAAAATTAGATTTAATAAAACTGAAGTGGAATAGCTTGCTGTTCCCCAAATAATATTATTGGCTGATTGCAATCAATTATATTACTAAAATTGGAAATAGTGTAGCTGTAAGTTGAGATGTACACTCAAGAAAGTATTCTAATATTGAAAATGTCCTCAGATACTGAGATGATTACCAGCCCACGATATTCTAAAAATTGCAAGAAAACTGATAGAAGTTGCTAAAAATTCAGTTAGCATTTATTGGAATTTTACCTTGTATCATATGGTATTTTTACTTATCTTGAAAATAAGGCATTAGCCAAGGGCATTATTCAACTGATGCAAATGGACTGGCACTTTTTAAAACTTACAGTGCTTTAAACAATTGATTATTTAAGGAGTTTTTTTTATGGTTTGCAGTCTTTTAAAGTTGCTTAGGCAGGAACTGAGCAGATTTTGAGCTTGTAAGATAAGGCAACTTTGTAATGGATAGAAGAAAAGTAAAATTTTTTTTTTAAATCCATGCATATGAGAAGCCTTCTAAAATTAATGGGAAATGCATATTATAAAAAAAAACTGTGCATGGATTTCAAATATTTTGCACCAAAATAAGCATATTTTTAAAAATATCTGTTTTTAAGAATATCTATTTATCTATTTAAAAGGCAACTTGGAGAGGGTAGTCAAGGGGCAAAAAGAGGAGAGAGAGGGAAACAGAGAGAGAGGAAGAGAGAGATATCTTGGATTCACTCCTCAAATGGCTGCAGTATCCAAGTCTGGAACACAATGAAGTCAGGATCGATCCAGGAGCTCCATCCTAGTCTCCCACATGGGTAGCAGTGGCCCAAGTACTTGGGCCATCTTCTTCTGTTGCTTTCCTAGGTACATTAGCAGGAAGGTGGATCTGAAGAGTAGCCAGGTCTCAAAACCAGCACTGTGATATGGGATGCCCACATCACTAGTGGAGGCTCAACCTACTATACTACAATGTCAACCCTAATAAACTTATTTTTTAATTTCATTTTTCCAAAAACTCTTTGAAGTACCCTTGTATGAAAGCAGAAAATTTACTTTGATACATGAGTGGAATGTAAAATATTTTAATGAACTTAGGTGAAAGCTCTACTATAAATATTTAAAGTACATTTAGAATAGAAGAGGATTATTCATGTACTATTATGTATATTTCAACAAAGTAACAGCACTTTGTAATGTGGAAATGCATTTCATTTATTATTTGCTTCCATTATTTAAAAAATTCTTATTTAGTTATTTTCATTTTATTTTAAACAGAGAGACAGATGGACGTAGATCTATATGCCGATTTACTCTCCAGATGCTAGCAACAGCAAGGACTGAGTCAGACCAAAGCCAGGAACCTGGAACTCAAGAACCAGAATACCTTCTGACTCCTAGAGTATACATAAGGAGGAATCTAGATTGGGTGGGGGGTAGCCTGGACTTGAGCCAGTCATTCCAGTGTGGGTTGCAAGCATCCTAAGTAGCAAATTATCTACTGTACCAAACACTCATCCTAGTAAATGCACTTTTGAAAAGGATTTATTTATTTATTTGAAAGTCAGAGTGACAGAGAGACAGAGATGTTCCATCTGATGCTTAATGGCCACAACTTCCAGGACCGGGCCAGGCCAAAGTCAGGAGCCAAGAGCCAGGAGCTTTTCCTGGGTTTCTCATATGGATGGCAGGGGCCCAAGTACTTGGGCCATCTTTTGCTGCTTTTCCAGGACATTAGCAGAGAGTTGAATTGAAAGTGGAGCAACCAGGACACAAACTCGTACCCATATGAGATGACAGTGTTGCAGGCAGCAGCTTAATCCACTACACCACGATGCTGGCCCCAGCAAATGCATTTTAAATGATGTGTACAATGTATATTATTTAATAACAGTGCTGCTCATTATGTAGGCTACCAAGTGCTGGTTGGTTCCACCTCATTTAAGCACCTCTTTTTTTATGACACTTGAATTGTATATGTGGGTGGTTCCTGAGCTTCTTCTATTATCATTCATTCCAGTTTAGAAATTCTGTTGGAATGCATTAGGTTTCAAATGCAGATTGGAACATACAATCACGCATCCAAATCCTTTTGTACTTCCTTGTACAGTGGTAGTCATACAACTTAGCACCAGTATTATAGTCTTTCTCTCCAAAACAGTTCTGTTATGATTTATATATGCATGTGAGTCACGCAATACCCTAGACTTCCAATTCCAGCATCTTCGATTCCAATTACTAATCCAGTCATCATATACCTTATCTATGGTTCTCAACTAAGTAGGTGTATGAGCTGGAAGGCCACGCCTTCACCACGCCCCTGTGTGGCCTCATTCCCCTAGCTGGCCACACCTGGGTGCCCACCAGCCAATCAGGTTAATTAACCACTCCACTTTGGAAGTAAGTTAAAAGCCAGGACATGGTGTGCCCCACCCCTCTCTTCTTCCCTGGCCTCTTGCCAGGAGGGGCTTGCTGTAGCCCTGTGCCTCCAGGGCACATAGCCTTCTGGCCATGTGCTCTAGGCTTCCTGGCCCAGATACAGGCCTAGATGCTCTTCGGCGTGGCTGGTTCCTGGTGCTCAGTATAAACCCCTATTTACCTCTCTCTCTTAAATAAAGCTCTCACTCTCCTATACATCTTTCTCACTAAATAAAAGCTTAAAACATACCATGCTGCCTCATTTATCTGTGCCGGTATTTAGAATTATTTTCTAAATATTAGGCAAGTACCCTCTTGGGCTTATTAATATCGGGGATTTAGTAATAAGCCCATGGTGAAATCGTATGGCACTCCAAATTCTGGTAGCACATGTGGCACCCTGGATAGCATTTCTAGGGAACTCTAAGGGACCACATTTCAGTAGAGATTTTAGGGGTCTTGTCCGATTTCAGTTCCACTGATCATAGGGAGCATTTGGAGGATGTAGGTGTTGTTGGTTTTATTACTGACTAGGAGATACTTCTCACATTTAGTGCCCAGGAGCCAAGGATATTAAATATTCTGCATTATAACAATCCCACGTAGTAAACAGTTGTTTTCTGCTTTTACTGAAGGTCCATTCTATGTCAACAGTGCCAAATCATAATAATGAGGACAATGTTTAGGGATAAAGGAAAGAAAGTTTCATCTACTGGTATATGAGGAAGATAGCAGACTTTGAGGTCTCAGGTACTACAGTCCTGCTTAAGAAGGGCAGTTTGGGACTTTTTTTTTCTTTAAAGATTTATTTATTTATTTGAAAGTCAAAGTTACACAGAGAGAGGAGAGGAAGAGACAGAGAAAGAGATCTTCTATCCACTGGTTCACTCCCCAAGTGACTGCAATAGCCAGAGTTGCACCAATCCAAAGCCAGGAGCCAGGAGCCAGGAGCTTCCTCCAGGTCTTCCCATGTGGGTGCAGGTGCCCAAGGACTTGGACCATCTTCTACTTCTTTCCCAGCAGTAGCAGAGAGCTGGATCAAAAGTGGAGCAGCCAGGTCTCAAACTGGCACCCATTTGGGATGCCAGCTTTACCCACTATGCCACAGCACTGGCCCTGGGGACTTTTAAGGAGTACAAAAGGTTGGCTGCATGAAGACATGGCTATTTGCTATTTGGGAATAGATAGGTGCTGAAGCTATTGTGGATCTGATAACAGGGTATCTTGGCTTGATGACTGCACTTTATCATGAAGAAGGGAAAGCAGGGAATTCAGCACAGTTGTTTAGCTACAAAATGTTATTTGGCTGAAAGCTGTAAGAGGAAGAGTATTGTGTTAAAACAGTCCAGGGTTTTATTAATGAGAATGAAACCCACTCAGGCTAGAGCCCATGCTTACTGCATCCTTAGTTATTTGTGCCTATTTGCATTCCACTGCAATAAATTCAAACCTCTGATCATGCTGACCAGGTAGGGCCAGATTACTTTGCAATTTCAACTGGCTTTTACAAGGTCAGTTTTTGAAATTCACAAGCAAGCATTACTGATCTGTTTGAACAGACACTTTAGTCACAGGCTCAGTAGTCACCAGAGTATGAAAACAAAAAGAAAAAATGTATTTGGTTTGTTGCAGTCCAAAATACCAAAAATGTACCCATTAAGAAATATTACTCTTAGCCTTGTTACCAATAATTACAAAAATTTGAAGAATCTACATTTCTTTGACCATCATTTCTTTAACTAACAGTGTGACATTGTTTGACCTGATTGCAATCTCAAATTCATTGACCTTACATGTTTTCATTATTACCATCATCCTTCCCATTGGGCTTTCACTTCCCTTATCAGGCAGTGTGCATTCATTTCTATCATGGTAACTTTCTTAAATATATCAACTTCATAATCTTTCCTTTCATATTCATATGGAAAAAGTCAAACCAAGTCTATTTTGACCCTTTACCAACTTTGCACCTGAATTAAGCAGGCAATTATGGCTAAAGAAAAACACAACAGTGCTAGTGGTCTTTTTTTTTTTAAGATTTATTTATTTATTTGAAATACAGAGTTACAGAGAGGCAGAGGCAGAGAGAGATATCTTCCATCCACTGGTTCACTCCTCAAATGGCGGCAATGGCTGGAGCTGCGCCAATCCAAAGCCAGGAGTCAGGAGCTTCCTCCGGGTCTCCCACGTGGGTGCAGGGGCCCACAGCTTTCCCAGGCCTTAGCAGAGAGCTGGATCGGAAGTGGAGCAGGCAACACTCGAACTGGTGCCCATATGGGATGCCGGCACTGTAGGTGGTGGCTTTACCCACTATGCCGCAGTGCCGGCCTTGCTAGTAGTCTTAATTAAATTAACAACCAATACCTTCTAATAAACCATTGTTATTATCTGATAATCTTACTAGATTTTCCCAGTGCATTCAGGTTGAAAGTTCCCCCCAAACAATTCTGTCTTCTAGATGGTCAGGCCCAAAATTTGGGATCGTCTTTGTCCTTCCTTTTCTCTCACACTGTGTTTCTAATCCCTTACCAAATCCTGTCTTCTATTACTTGAAAATACATCCCAAATTCTTCTTCCTGTTACCATCACTGTGGTCCTGGTACAGGTTATCATCATTTCTTACTTGTACCTTTGCATTAGTCTCTCATTCTTCCTCTTAAGCTATTGCTCCAGAACAGTCTTTGCTCCATCAATTAGCAGGAACCTGGAACTCCATCCAGGTCTCCCATGTTGATGGCAAGTGCCCAAGAACTTGGGTTGTCCTTTGCTGCTTTCCCAGGCATATTTAGCAGAGAGCTGGATTCAAGGCAGAGTGGCAGGGATATGAACTGACAGTGTAGGCAGTGGCTTAACCTGCTGCATCACAATGCCAGCTTCTCCAGGAACCTTTTGAAGTGTTTTGTATGGTTCCCAAATGTTTTTCCCTATTACATAGATTGACTTGTTGCTCTCTTGATTATTTCCTTTACTTGCAGAAGGTTTTAGTTTGATACAATCCCACTTACTTTTGTTTAGGTTACCCATGGTCTTGTTGTCTTATTCAAAAAGTTTTGCCCAGCCCAATCTCACAGAGGTTTTGCCTGTATTTCCTTCTAGGAGTTTCAAGGATTCTAGTCTTCTATTTAAGTCTTTAATCCATTTCTACTTTATTTTAATATGTCATATAAGATAAGAGTCCAATTCCATTCCTTTACATGTGGATATTTAGTTTTCCCAGCACCATTTATCTACTTATTTTTCCAGCACCAGTTTTTATGAGATTGAAATTGTCCTTTCCCCATTGTGTATTCTTGGCACCCTTGTTGAACATAAGTTGATTGTATATGCATGGATTTGTTTATAGGCTCTGTGTTCTGTTGGTCCATATGTCTGGTTCATTCTCTCTCTCTCTCTCTCTCTCTCTCTCTCTCTCTCTCTCTTTCTATTTGTGTGTGTGTGTGCGTGCATGCTAAGGAGTTGAACATGCATTTCTCGAAAGGAGGCATACCAACAGGCAACAGGTAAATGAAAAAAATACTCAATGTCCTTCATCATCAGGGAGATACATATTAAAACCACAATGAGTTTACACATCACACCTGTCAGAAGGGCCATTATAAAACTTTCTAAAAAAAACAGTAAGTGTGGGTGAGGATGTGTAGAAGTTGGAACATTTATATACTCTTCCTAGAAATTAATAATGGCATGGAAACTATGGAAACCATTATGGGCATTCCTCAAAATGTCAAAAAGGTAAATATCATATGAGTCAGAATTCCCTATTCTGGGTATTTCTTTAAAAAGAATTGAAGTCAAGGTCTTGACTAGATATTACCACCCCCTATATCTGTAGCCACATCATTCACAATAACCAAAATGTAGAAGCAACCCAAATGTTCATAAGCAGCTGAGTGGGTAAAGAAAATGTATTACATACTGTAGAATACTATTCAGCTTTACAAAAGAAGGAAATTCTGTAGTATGTGACAATGTAAATGAACCTTGAAGGCATTATTTTATGTGAAAGAACCAGTCACAGAAAGACAAATACCACATGATTCTACTTACTCATGTATCTAGAATAGTCAAATTCATAGACTCAAAATGTGTATTGGGCTTGGGAAAAGTAGGAATTAAAAAGTTATTAATCGGCTGGTGCCATGGCTTAACAGGCTAATCCTCCGCCTTGCGGCGCTAGCACACTGGGTTCTAGTCCCGGTTGGGGTGCCGGATTCTATCCCGGTTGCCCCTCTTCCAGGCCAGCTCTCTGCTATGGTCCAGGAAGGCAGTGGAGGATGGCCCAAGTCCTTGGGCCCTGCACCCGCATGGGAGACCAGGAGAAGTACCTGGCTCCTGGCTTCGGATCAGCGAGATGCGCCTACCGCGGTGGCCATTGGAGGGTGAACCAATGGCAAAAAGGAAGACCTTTCTCTCTGTCTCTCTCTCTCTCACTATCCACTCTGCCTGTCAAAAAAAAAAGTTATTAATCAATAAGCATATATTTTCAGTCAAGCTAGATGATTAAACTTGAAGTTATCTGTATAACATTGCATCTGTAGTAAGAAGTAATATACACTTAAAATTTTTTCTTACCTAAATAAAATTAAAGGAAAAGTCCATGAAGGTAATAGTTCACTCGAGAAAGAGAGAGAAGCAATTAAATGACCTGGCCTGCTTTGTGGCAGAGCAGTTTAAGCTGCCCTGTGACACACGGGCATCCCATATCAGAGAGCCTGTTAGAGTACCAGCTGCGCTGCTTCCTATCCAGCTCTTAGCTAATGCATCTAGAAGGCAGCAGAAAATGGCTCTGGTGCTTGAAGCCCTGCCATCCTTATGGGAAACCCAGATGGAGTTTCAGGCTCCTGGCTTCAGCCTGGCCTAGCCTCAGAAGTTGAAGCCATTTTGGGAATAAACCAGCAGATGGAAGAGCTCTTTGAATCTCTCTCTCTCACTCACTCACTCACTCTGCCCTTCAAAGAGGTAAAATAAATATTTTTTTAAAAAGAACTAAATCATTAGTATAAATCCATATATATTAATAAGTTTATATATTAAAGCTGAAATGTATTTTTCAAAATGACTATGAGATTGTGAGACCAAAGTTACAACTAAAACATAGTTATCCAAAATATTTTTTTAAAAGAATTTAACAATTTGATATCCTGGTTCAGTTTGTACTAGCTCATAACGACCTAAAACTTCCCAACTCCATGTTCATGTTGGCCTATTTAAATCAATCTTCTTGCAAGAAATTAAAACCAAAAATCATTAATTAAGACAAAAAAAGGTTATTTCATATGATGAGACTCGATAATTTGAAATAAAATGTCATAAATCTTTATGAACTTGACAACATGGTAGGCAAAATTTGATAGAGAAACAAAAAGAAATTCATGCATCTATAGGTATATTTACTGTCCTGTGGTACACTTAATTTATACTATATTCAGAAATCAATAATTCAAGTAGAGAAAATGTGAGTAAGGCTACTTTCTTTTACAATTCTTGTGAAACATTCATAAAAACTTCTTTTGTTAAAAGCCACAAACTTCAACAGGCTTAAAAAAGGGAAAATAGTTCAGCTGCAGAGAGCCTAACTATTGACCCTTCCTAACCATGGGGCATGCCTTGGAACCATCTGGCCAGGGATCACTGACTAGGATCCCTGGTTACAACCCTACCTGGCTGTGGAATCCAGCCTGTAGCCCTGCTCATTTGTTGAGCACAACCTATTGCCACACCTGGACAAGTGACCCAGTCACTAACACTACCAGGTCATAGAACATAGTCGGTAACCCCAAGTGATCATGAAGACCAGCTTGTAGCCCCACTCAACCACAGAGCATATTCTGCAGTTAGCTTCAACAGAGGGCTTACTGATAACCCCACCCAACCAAAGAGAAAAACAAAAGTCACACCAAGGCAGAGAACCCCATCAGTGACTTACCTAACCACAAGGTACAGCTTGTGCCCCTGCCTGACTGTGGAACACAGTGTGGCAAACTTGAGTGAAGAGTCCATCCAGCAATACCATTTGACTAGGGAGCACAGCCTGAGCCCCTCCAATTGGTGATTGCAGAGCCCAAACTAGAAGCCCTGCTCAGCTGCAAAGTGGAGCAAAATGATATAGACTGAAACCCTGCCTAAGCAGAGACCAGCATGGAGCCCAGCTAGTAGCCCTGCTTGACCTCAGAATATGGACAGTACTCTGCCCAACTAGAGAACCTAACAACAAGTACTGCCTGTTCACAATGCTACCCACTGGTCTGTCCAAAACCAATGGTTGAACATACCAGTGAAAGTCTATCCCTGCTGAAACAAATCTATAAAGATTATAAGAAATGGTTGCTTCCTAAAATTTACAGACATTCATGTAAGGATAGAAGGATACTGAAGAATCAGAGAAATATCATAAAAGGAAACTAATAAAACTCCAATAACTGACTCTAAGCAAATGAACTGAATGGCAAAGTATTCAAATTATTCCTCTGAAAGAAATTCAGTGAAATGTAACACTACAGAAAACTGGATGAAATTAAGAAAGCAGTACATGAAGAAAATGAAGAGTTCAACAAAGAATTAGAAACCATTTTTTAAAAAGGGATGAGATCTTAGAAATGAAGAATATTACAACTGAACTGAAAAATTCAATAGAGAACCTCAACAGCATATTCAGTAAAACATAAGAAAGATTCAATGTGGTCTGGCTTTGTGGGTTAAACTGCCTCTTGCAATGCCAGCACCCCATATTTCATTGCTGGTTCAAGTTCCAAATGCTATCCTTCCCATTCATACTTGGCATCAACCATCCAAGTTGGATACTAGGATGGAGTTCCTACTTCCAGGCTTTAGCCTGGCCCAGCCTGGCTCTTGTGGCCATCTGGGGAATGAACCAGCCAAAGGAATATCACTCTGTGTGTTTACCTTTCAAACAAATAAGTAAATCTTAAAAAGGAACATGCAGTGAACTCATTGACAAGTTATTTTAAAGTATCCAATCAATCAGAGAAGTAAAAGGAATAAAAAAAAGTAAAGAAAGCCTACAATACTTTCAGTATATCATCAAACTAAACAAAATATGTGTTACAAGGATTTAATTAAGAAAAGAGAAAAAGATACTAGAAATCTAATTAAAGAAATAATGGCTGAAAAATTTTCATCTCTGGTGAGAGAAGTAGACATGCAAAATTATGAGGCCCGAAGGTCTCCAAAAGACTTATCCACAAAAGTCTACAATTCACGTTATAATTAAATTGCCCAAAGTCAAATAATTTTGAAAGAAGCAAGAGAAAAGTGATTTGTCACATTCAAGGAAAACTCAATAAGATAGGGAGCTCCCATAAGACTATTAATGGAGGGTGTAGAATGATATATTCAAAATATTGAAAGGAAAATAAAATTCCAGCCAACAATACTTTACCCAACAAAACTGTCCTTCAGAAATGAAGATGAGATAAAGATTTTTCGAAACAGAAGTAGAGGTGGCTCATGGCCACTATACCTGCCTTACTAATGCTGATAAGAATTCTCCAATTTGAGATGAAACATTCTAATTAGTAAAGCCTAAAAGTACTTTCAAAGTAGAATTCTCTAATATTGCAATGATGTTGCATAACTCTGATATAAAAGTTTTTAAGAAATATTTTAAATAATGACAGTAATTTCATGTTAGAAATGAAATAAAAAAGATATAAATTATAACATCAATAACCTTAAAAGTGAGGGAAGAATAATTAAAAACCTACAGATATTGTATGCAATAAAAGTTGCTAACAACTTAAATAGAAAGTTAAAGAGTCAGCGTTGTGGCTAGCAGGTAAAGCTGACCCCTGTGACACCAACGTCCTGTATGTGCACAGGTTCAAGTCCTGGCTGCTTCCTGCTAATGCATCTGAGAAAGCAGCAGTGGATGACCCAAGTGCTTGGGCACTGGAACTCATTAGTCTGGCCCAGCCATCTGGGGAGTGAACAATAGATGGAAGGTCTCTCTCTTTCTTGCTCTCTCTCTGTCTCTCCGTCTCTCCCTCTTTCTGTGTGTAACTCTGCCTTTCAGATAAATAAGTCTTAAAAAAATAGAAAGTTCTAACTATACAATATTTTTTTTTTGGACAGGCAGAGTGGACAGAGAGAGAGAGACAGAGAGAAAGGTCTTCCTTTTGCCGTTGGTTCACCCTCCAATGGCCACCGCGGTAGGCGCGCTGCGGCCGGTGCACCGCGCTGTTCCGATGGCAGAAGCCAGGTGCTTCTCCTGGTCTCCCATGCGGGTGCAGGGCCCAAGGACTTGGGCCATCCTCCACTGCACTCCCTGGCCACAGCAGAGAGCTGGCCTGGAAGAGGGGCAACCGGGACAGGATCGGTGCCCCGACCGGGACTAGAACCCGGTGTGCCGGCGCCACAAGGCGGAGGATTAGCCTAGTGAGCCGCGGCACCGGCCTAACTATACAATATTTTAAGAAAGCCTCATGGTAACCACAAAGGAAAAATCTATAGTAAGATATACAAAAGATTAACAGAAAGAAATCAAAACATATCATCACAAAAAGTCATCAAATCACAGAGGAAAGTATCAAAAGAGGAAAAAATATCAAAGGAAATACAAAACAGCCATAATACAACAAAATGGGAAGAGTAATTCCTTACCTGTTAATAATTATACTTTACATATAAAAACATTAGACTTCCAAGTAAAAAAGACATAGAATGGGCAAATAGATAAAAACAAATACACAGGCAGACAAGATCCAATCTACCAGAGATCTGCTTTGGTTTAAGTATGTTCAAAGATTCACTGTGAAGGAAGGGGGTAAGATACTCTGTGCAAATGGTAATCAAAAGAACAAAAGTGGCTACTGTTTTAACCGAAAAATGGAGTTTAAATTTTAAAAAGTTGAGACTATGACAGTTTTTATATAATGAAAAGAATTCAATTAATCAAGAAGATACAACAATATAAATATACAATAAGCACTTACATGCCTAAATGTATAAAACAAATGCTAACAAGTGAGAGCAGTAATAAACAATCCTTTACTAGTAAGAGACATTAATGCCTCCTTACAACACCAGATAAATCATCAGACAGAAAATCCATAAGGAACCCAGCAGATTTGAATCACACCATAGACCAAATGGATCTAACAACATGTACTGAACTTTTCATCCGTTAGCAGCAGAATACATATTTTTTCTCAAGTGCACACAAAACATCCTCCATGATAGATTAAATGTTAGACTACAAAACAAATTATAACAAATTCCAAGAAGATTGAAGTCATATGAAGTATCTTTTATGACTACAGTTATACACAAAACTAGAAATCAATAAAAGGAATAAAATTGGGAAATTTGAAAATATGTAAAATTAAGCAACACTTTCCTGAGCAACCTCATCAGGTCAAAGAAGAAATAAAAAGGGAATATGAAACATCTTAAGAAAAATGAAAGTGGGAAATGAAAAATCAAAACACTTGTGATGCGGTGAAAGCATTTCTAAAAGGAAAAATTATAGCTATGAATGTCTATATTAAGAAAAATTCTCAAATTAACAACTTAACTTTATTCCTCTTTGAACTAGAACAAACTAAGCCCAAGTTTTGCAAAAGGAAGGAAATGATAAAGATGAAGAAAGAAAGGAACTAGATAACAGAAAAACAGTAAAAAAATGTCAGTAAAATAAAAGTTTTGACTTTTTGGGGAGAGAAGATTGATAAACTTTTACCTAACAATTTTTACAAAAGAGAGAAGGCTCAAATAATTAGAGTTATAAATGAAAGAGGAGACACTATATCAAATGTCCTAGAATTACAAAGGATCATAAAACACCATGAATACTGTGTTACATGTTGGATAACCTATAAGAGATGGATCAATGCCTAAAAACATACCACCTACCAACGCTGAACCATGATGAAATACAAAGTCTGAACAGACCCTTAACTAGAGATGATTGAGTCCATAATCAAAAATTTCCCAACAAAAAAAATTCCAAATTATATGACTCCCCTGGTGAATTTTACTGAATTTTTAAGAAGAATTAATGTCAGTCTTTCTCAAACCTTTCCAGAAGACTGAAGAAGGAACACTTCTAAAATCATTTTACAATCCATTTTACAAGTCATTTACAATATTACCCTAATATCAATGCCAAATAATGACATTACAATAAACTCAATTATAGGCCAGTATAACTGATGAATACAGCAATCACAATGATATTAATTAATGTGGGATCAAAATGACCCTGAGTTAACATAGCAGTGTTGACCAAGAAGAGCAAAGTTGGGTACATCATAGTTTCTGATTTGAAACTGTGTTACAAAGCTGTAGTAATTAGGACAGTGTGGTACTGGCACAAAACAAGAAACATGAACTGATAGAATAGAGAGCTTGGAAATAAACCCATAAATAAATGGTGCTCAGATAATATATGACAAGCCATCAAGTATAAGTAACCAATGGGAAAAAGATCATCTTCAATAAATGGTACTGGGCAAACTAGATGCAACCTTGGGAAAGAGTGAAATTAACCCCCTATCTTCATTGTTCACAAAAGGTAACTAGAAATGAATAAAAAAGTTAAATATCAGACGTCTCTCTGTAACTCTGTCTTTCAAATAAATAAAATAAATATTTAAAAAACACCTACAATAAAATATAGGTGTAACCTCCTTGACACTGGTCTCAGCAATGTTTTGTTTTTGCATTTGTTTGGCCTATGATACCAAAAGCACAAGAAATAAAACTAAAATAAACTAAAAAGCTTATGCACATCAAAAGAAACAATCAGCAAAATAAAAGGCAACTATGAAATAAGAGATGATATTTGCAAATCATATATGTGATAATTATATAAAAGGAACTCGATTCACTAGTCAAAAAGCAAATAATTTGAATAAAACTTGGAAAAGGACTTCACAGACGTTTTTCAAGATGGCCAACAGTTACATTAAAAGAGGCTGAATATCACAAATCAACAGGGAACTTGCAGATCAGAACAAAACAAAACAAAAAATCTTGTTTATGGGACTGAAGATTGTCTGGAAAAGGACATAAGCAATCTTCTTTTAAAAAGATTTTATTTATTTATTTATTTATTTGAAAGGCAGAGTTACAGAGAACAATTTTTCATCCCTTTGCTCATTGCCCAAATAGCCATAACGGCTGGAGCTGGGCCGGTACGAAACCAGGAGCAAAGAGCTTTCTACAGTTTTCCCTTGTGAGTGCAGGAGTCCAGGCGCTTGGGTCATCCTCTGCCACTTTCCCAGGCCAGTAACAGGGATCTGGGTAAGAAGTAGTGCAGCTGGGATGGGAACCGCAGCCCATGTGGGATACCAGTGTCATAGGTGGCAGCTTTACCCACTATGCTGTAATGCCGTCCCCATAAGCAAACCTTTTGTAGAAAGGGAAATGTTTTTTATTTTGATCTGAATGTAGGTTTCCCGAGGTTACCAAAAGTTTTTATTTGTAAAAGCTCATGAAACTATACAATTAAGACTTACCTAGGTAGAAGCCTTCTGCTGTAGTGAGTTAAGTATCCCATCTTGAAGTTCTCATTCAAGCCCTGGGTGTTCCGCTTCTTTTCCAGATCCTTGCTAATGCTAAGAAAGACAGTGCATGATGGTTCAGGTACTTAGGCCACTGCCACCCCATTGGAGACCCAGATGGAATTCTGGCCCCTGTCACCATTTGGGGAGTGAACCAACCAATGGAAGATTCTCTCTCTCTCTCTCTTTCTTTCTCTCTCTCGCTCTCTCTCTCTTTCTCTATTTTTTAAAGATATATATAAAATATATATTTATATATATAAATATAAAATATATAAAATATATATTTTTACATATATATATCTTTTAAAAATTCTCTTAAATACATATGTAAAATTCCACTAGCCTAGAATGTGGCCCAGGCTCCTTGCCATAAAACTTTCAAAAATTAGGAGGTCTAGGAAAAACTCTTCTTCAAAAATGAGTACTGAAAAAGAAACCCACACAATGTCTCTACAAATATATTAGAATGAAAGTAGAGGGAAGACACAGGAAAAGTAAATGATAGGAGGAAAATTTCACCAGAGATAATTTGCTATACAAAAGATAAAAAAAATTTTACTATGAATTTAAAATATTAATCATATAATCACCTCTAAAAGGCACTGTGAGTGGTAGAAATAAGTGTGAGGATTTATTATAAAATGTGAGACAATATTATCAGATAAAAGCTTGCTGGCAGATCAAGGAAGTGAAAGAAATCATCACAGAAAAATGTATATGTTTTGATAATTTCCTGTGTGTGTATTAAAGTTAATCAAATTGTATACTTTAAAATGTTGAACTTGGGGAAAGTGTTTGCCCAGCAGTTAAATGGCTGGTTGACATACCCACACCTCATATTGAAGTGCTTGGGTTGGAGCCTGGCTTTACTCAGGATTCCAGCTTCCTGCTAATGTGCACCCCAGGAGGCTGCAGATGGTGACTCAAGTAGCTGTGTCCCAGCCACTATGTGGGAGATCTTGACTTGGTTCCTGGCTACCAGTTTCTGCCTGGCCTTTCCCTGGCCATTACTGGCATTTGGTGGGTGAACCAGCAGGTGAAAGCTCTGTTTTCTCTGTTTGTCTCTATCTTCCTGCTTCTTAAATAAATAAATATTCATAAATATGTTGATCTTATTGCATATAATTATGTCTTTTACAATAAATTAAAGGAAGAAAGAACATATATATGAATACATACAGTAATATGTATGAATCTTAAGAACCACATGTTAACTAAAAAAATCAGACATGAAGGGGCTGGCATTGTGGCATAGCAGGTAAAGCCACCATTTGTGACACTGGCATCCTATATCAGTGCCAGTTCATGTCTGGCAGCTCCATTTCTGATCCAGCTTTCTGCTAATCACCTTGGAAAGCAGTGAAAGATAATACAATACTTGAGCCCCTGCCCCCGATGCGGGAGACCCGGATGAAGCTCATGTTTCCTGGCTTCAGTTCTCTCTCTCTCTCTCTCTCCTTTTCTCTGTAACTCTTTCAAGTAAATAAATAAATCTTACAGAAATCACACGTGAAAGAGTACATAATTTTTTTTTCATTTATGTGACATTGTAAAGCAGGCAGAATTAAGATAATATAAATCAAAAGTGTTGCTCACTGAGTGTGGAAGGAGTTGACTAAGAAGGGACATCAAGGAAATGACTGGAAGATGAAGATTTCTGTCTTCAGGTTGGTAGTTACACAGATACATACAACTTCCAAAACTTATTAAACTAAACTTTTTTTTTTTTTTTTGACAGGCAGAGTGGATAGTGAGAGAGACAGAGAGAGAAAGGTCTTCCTTTTTGCCGTTGGTTCACCCTCCAAAGGCCGCTGCGGCCGGCGCATCGCGCTGATCCAAAGCCAGGAGCCAGGTGCTTCTCCTGGTCTCCCATGCGGGTGCAGGGCCCAAGCACTTGGGCCATCCTCCACTGCCTTCCCAGGCCACAGCAGAGAGCTGGCCTGGAAGAGGGGCAACCGGGATAGAATCTGGCACCCCAACCGGGACTAGAACCCGGTGTGCCGGAGCTGCAAGGCGGAGGATTAGCCTGTTAAGCCACAGCGCCGGCCTATTAAACTAAACTTTTAAAAATCTGTACTTCATTCTGATTATGCCCCAATTTTTTAACAAAGCATATTGGGGGCAAATGGATTTATGGAGCAGATGACAAGATTGAATATATATATAACTGGAATCTTAAAAAACAAACCAAAACAATGGAATAAAACAAATATATTGGATGCTGTCATCTAAAATTTTTTCCAGAAATGAAAAAAGTCTTAATAATATAATAATAATAACATGAAGCCATTGAGTTGATAGGGGCAGGCATTTGGTCCAGCTATTAAGACACCACTTGGGACTCTCACATCCCATATCAGTGTGTCTGGGTTCAATTCTTGGCTATGCTTCTGATTCCATATTTTCCTGCAATTGTGCACCATGAGAGGCAGTAGATTATGGCATAAGTAGTTGGGTCTCTACCAATCATATGGGAGATCAAGATGGAGTTCCAGATCCCAGGCTTCAGCCTGGCCTAGTCCCAGCAGATGTGGGCATTTAGGGAGTGAGTGAATCAGTAGATGGAAGATCTATCCCTTTCTATCTGTCATACCCCAGATATATTATAGTTTCTGGACTTGAAAAGGCAAAGAATGGTTAAGTAAAATGTTCATGTCAGTTTTACATGGTGGGAGTGCAGTGGCTGCGGGGTGGGGGTGGGGGCTGTGGAGGGCAAAAACCAAAGTGAGAGAAATCTGAAAGTCTCCAGAGCTCAAATGGTGTGAACTCTGGGAACTGCAGTGCAGTTCTACTTCTCCCGCTTCCCAATCCTGCCTTCTTAAGTTTACTGTAAGTGTGGTTCCTAATTGTACTCCTCCATAAGTCCACTCTTTCCCTGTCTTTCTGCCTTTCAAATAAAATGAAAAAAAAAAAGCTACATATATATATATATATATATATATATATATATATATATGAAAGCAGATAGACTTCAAGAGCACATCAAAAAAATAATATATCACAACCAACTGAAATTTCTTCTAGAGATGCAAGGATAATTCAATTCTAAGAAAATTATTGGGGCTGGCGCTGGGATGTAGCAGATGAAGCCCTCACCTGCAGTGTCACCATCCCTTATGGGTGCCAGTTTGAGTCCCGGCTACTCCACTTCCAACCCAGTTCTCTGCTATGGCTGGAAAAGCATAGAAAGATGACCCAAGTCCTTAGGTTCCTGCACCCATGTGGAAGACCTGGGAGAAACTCCTGGCTCCTGAGTTTGGATTGGCACAGCTCCAGCCATTGCAGCCATCTGGGGAGTGAACTTTCTCTCTCTCTCCCTCTGCCTCTGCCTCTCTGTAACTTTGCCTTTCAAATAAATAAATAAATATTTTTTTAAAAAAATTCTCACTAATTCTAGTAATACATTTATGGTAGTAATATAGAAGTCTGTATGGGCACTAAACTTGATTAAGGTAATTTGATATCAGTTTCTGGAAGACATAAAAGTATATCATTACTTTTTTTTAAAGATTTCTTCATTAACAATATTTATTTATTTGAAAGATAAAGACAGACAAAGATTTCCCATTGGCTGGTTCACTCCTCAGATGCCTGCAAAAGCTAGGACTGGACCAGGCTGATGCTACAAGCCACGAGCTTAATCTGGATCTCCTATGTGGGTATCAGTGACCTAGGTACTTGAGCCATCACCTCCTGCCTCCCTGGGTCCACAAGAAGCTGGAATAGGGAGTAGAGCTGGGGCTCAAACCCAGGCACTGTGATATGAGATGCCAGTGATCTAAGTAGCATTTTAGCTACTAGGCCAAAACACCCACCCCAGTTAGTTTCGCGATATATTATCGTATCGCTGTATTGACTCACAGTTGATGAAATGATTCCAAGGAACTAGAAGGACTAACACTAAAATCAGAAAAAAGTCGAATATTTCACAATGTAAACATATCTAAGATTGTTCAAAAAAATTGACCAGTAATAAAAGGAAAGAGAAAGACGTTAGAGGTATAAAAATAGGAAAATGAGAAATAAAATTCCAACTCTGAATGCCTGGAAGCTAAAGAAGAAACATCAGAACAACTTGCATCACAAATCAGAAAATAGCTACAAGAATCAGTGTTGGAAGTAGCCAAAGTAGTATGAAAAGTAAAATGCCCAGGAATAAGCTAGATCTGTAAAGAGAAAAATTTTAAAGTGATCCTTAAAAACCTAGACTTACATAGAAAGAAATACTGTATTCTTTCGTTAGGAAAACTCAACACCCTGCAGTGTTAACATAACCCAAATAAAATGTCATGTAAATAAATTTGCCAGTATGATTTCAGGGTTGGTAGGGGATCACAGGTTGATTCTGAAATTCATATGTAAAATTATAGAAGCAAAAATATCCAAGAAAAATCTGGTGTTGAGTGAACAGTAATAAGAGAGTAATCAGACTAATCAGATGTTAAAATTTATTATAAAGACTTACTAGTTAAATGAGAGCTTTACTAATAGAAGGAGAGGTGGAACAGAATAGGAAGTTCAGAAAATCACATTATGAAATTAGTGGGGAAAAATAGACTACTTGCCAGGTGGTGATACGATGATGGGTGGATTTTGTTTGATAATTTTATAAAGGATTACGAGTGGATAAAATATTTCAGACTGAAAAAAAACATGTGTCAAGGAAAAAAAATCATAGTTTGAAAATATGATGCAGTAGGTTAATCCTGCACCTGTGGTTCCGGCATCCCAAATGGGTACTGGTTCTAGTCCCGGCTTCTCCTCTTCCAATCCAGCTCTCAGCTATATCCTGGGGAAGCAGTAGAAGATGGCCCAAATGCTTGGGCCCCTGCACCCACATGGGAGACCTGGAAAAAGCACCTGGCTCCTGGCTTCGGATCAGCGCAGCTCCAGCCATTGCGGCCATTTGGGGAGTGAACCAGTGGAAGGAAGACCTTTCTCTCTGTCTCTCCCTCTCACTGTCTGTAACTCTACCTCTCAAATAAATAAATAAAATCTTTAAAAGAAAATAGGCTTTATACCTCATTGTGGGAAATGATTTTTAAAAGTTTCCCAGTAAAATCAAAAGTGAGAAAGGAAAAGATTCATTATTTTGTATACATAAAAATTTCCTTGGCATAAAATACTATAATTTCTCAAAAGAATAAATTACAAAAGCATTTGTATATATAAAAGAGTAAAAATATAATTTCCTTAACGTGTAAAGAAATCCTGTAAGTCACTAAGGAAAACAGAAAAATTGACAAAATAAAATGATCTCTTAAAGGTAATTCTCAGCTTCATTTATAGTAAGAAAAAAATGAAACAAAAGTATAGTGAAACAAACTACACTGAAATTCCAGACTGATGTTTTGCTAAGTGTGTACAGAAATGGGTACTTTTATATGGGTATATCTTGGAGGTTGAACATGAATAGAAATAATAGCTATCAAAATTACAGTTGCACATGCTTTTAAGTCCCAGCTACTTCACTTTTAGGACTATGTCGTAGAAACACAAAGTTGATAAATAAACACCATTATTTATTGCAACATTCCTTGAGCTAGCCAAATATTGAAAAAAAGAGCCCAAACCTCCAAGTAATCTGCTGCCAGCTCTCAGTACTATGCACTGGGACACAGAACACTCTCCATCCAGGAGAGGAGTATGTTTCTCTTACACACACGCAGGTGTGGTATGGACTGATATTTATTGCTTTCTCAGAAGGCGAGCTTAAAGACTTCTGTGAAGCAATCTGAGATTCTTTTCCCAATCCTTTATTGTTGTCTTATCCACACATAATATAATTGCAGTTTTAACCCCTCTATTTTTCTTAAGTCCTTCTGCAGCATTTCTAATCCAGTTTTAATAAAGTAAGAACAACTCTTTCTGAAGTTGTCTTTCATCAGTTCGTTTCATAATTAAATGAATTATGTGACTAACCTGTTAACAATGTATGCATATAAGTTTAGGAACAATATGACTAACTCTTAGAGTCAGGTCAATTAATGGGAATAGTGGTTTGGCTCTCCACAAGCCTCACCCACCAAGATGTCAGTTTGCTATACTGGAAGGAGAGCTTTGGTTAACCCAGGAGGTTTGGTTAAATAGTCATTTAAGAAAGATTTTTCTTTTCTTCTTTTTCTTACATACTGACAATAAATAAAAAGTTGTCCATTATATTGCAAAATGAATAAAATCAAAGTAATCTTAATAAAAAATGATTTGCTTGTGTCTTCACATTGTTATGTCATGACTGCTTTGTCCTCTTTATGACTTCCATGTGAGCGCACATTCTTTCCAATATGTTGCAGGGTTTGGTCAAAGAGTTACAAAAAGAGGTCCATGTGATAAGACGACAAATCAGAGAGCTTAAAAAAATGCAAAAAAACAGGGTTGCTTGTAAAACCTCAACCCATAGAGCCCAGACCTTGGCAGCTTCTATCCTGAACATTTCACGATCAGATCTAGAGGACATATTGGACACAGAAGATGAAGAGGTAAGATCGTTTAAGTATGCATTAGTAAAGATCTCATTGCTCACTGAATTTAAATGCGTATTTTATTTGATTATAATTCTTAGAATCTCATATTTAAGATAATATTCATTAAGGTAAGATTTTTAAGTTGTCAATTCACAAAACCTTTAGAGAAACCTATTGTGTAATATAGAAATAAGTTGGTGGACAGAACATTTTTAATTGCTTGTTTGTAATTCAAGTCAGTTATCCTCCCCTGTCTGCTCCATTTTCTTTAATTTAGTTAATCATATTATGTATCTTGTAAGTGATACTTTTAATTAAACTAGTTTAAATGGATTTAGTTAAGCATGGTCACCATTGATTGAATATTTTTCCTCCTATGTGAGAGATTTTTAAGAAGTGGTGAATCTATTGACTTTCCTGGCTAACTTCAAAATTATTGTTGATCAATATATTCTTGAAAATATATTTATTGCTTTAAATTAGGTAAACTATTCCAGAGTGAGTGAACTTGTATGCATGTGTCTGTGGCTCTTCAGTAGCATATCACAGCTCCCGGATCACTGCATGTGTGGCATGGCCACTATTTCATAACCAGCAGAGTCTCAGCCTGCTCAGTCTTCAGTGAAACTTTTGGAGAATGCTCAATCCTGTTGCCCTATGCCTCTGAGCTTTAACCACAAATATTATAATTTTTATTGTTTGGAAATATTAAAGAGATAATGGCGGCCGGCGCCGTGGCTCAATAGGCTAATCCTCCACCTGCGGCGCCAGCACACCAGGTTCTAGTCCTGTCGGGGTGATGGATTCTGTCCTGGTTGCCCCTCTTCCAGGCCAGCTCTCTGCTGTGGCCCAGGAAGGCAGTGGAGGATGGCCCAAGTGCTTGGGCCCTGCACCCCATTGGAGACCAGGAGAAGCACTTGACTCCTGGCTTCGGATCAGCGCGGTGCGCTGGCCGCAGCACACCGGCCACGGCGGCCATTGGAGGGTGAACCAACAGCAAAGGAAGACCTTTCTCTCTGTCTCTCTCTCACTGTCCACTCTACCTGTCAAAAAAAAAAGAGAGAGAGAGAGATAATGTCACTAGTAGCATCCCAAAGATTCGCTCAAGGCATAAATAAAGCAGTAGACTTAAATGTTCGTATGTGACCATCTTCTGTCCAACCCCAGGCCCCCGCCTCACCATCAGCTTCTAAAACACCTTTCAAAATAGAGACGATCTATAATTTGTAAAGGTTTTTACACTGTCAAGAATTCTTTGAAAAGAGGCCAAAGGAATCCTGTGGAGATTATCTCTATCCTATGGTGAACAGGATGATGAATTATCAGTTTCCCGTTCTCAGCAGCTTTATCACAATATCTGTGACTTGCTACCAAATTCTGAACTTATAAGTCTAAGAGAATTATCAGATACAGTATCACATATAAGCCATATGGGAGGGGTTGGCATTGTGGTATTGTGAGTAAAACCACTGCCTGTAATACTGGCATCCTATTTGGTTGCTAGTTTGAGTCCCAGCTTTTCCACTTCCTATCCAGTTCCCTGTTTATGACATGGAAAAAGCAGTGGGAGATGGCCCCAAATTCTTGGGCCTCTGCCATCCATGTAGGAAACTCAGAAGAAAGCTCCTGGCTCTGTCTTCAGCCTGGCCCAGCCCTGGCCACTGCGGCCATCTGGGAAGTGAACCTTCAGATGGAAGATCTCTCTCTGTCTCTCCCTCTCTCTTTGTAACTCTGAATTTCAAAATAAATAAATAAATCTTTTTGTTTTTTAAAGACAGGGGAGATAATAGCATGTCTGGCCAGGATGTTAGCTATCTTAATACAAACATTTAATTAAAATGTGTTGATTGATAATGAGAAACGTAACCAAATATTGAGACTGAGGCCTCTGCTGTTGCTAGAGGCTTTAAAACAAGTAGATTTAGCAGGATTCATGTTGGAAGTGTATGCGTTTAAGTGCACAACTGTGTATGTACTTGCATAAACAAACGTGTGTGTATTCTAGAACACAGAGCTACTGCCTTTGATTGGTCTCTAAAATGCCCTCTATGGGCTAACAGAAATAAATACCCCGTTTGGATGGGCAAATTTGAAAAAGTTATCCCATTTGAATATATGAATTAGAAAAAGGTCCCTATATTCCCAAAGACTATGTACAGTGAAGACAGTGTAGTGAAGAAATGCCACCTTTGCCTCTGGCCGGGTACAATCTGAAACCAGGGTGCACAGCACTGCAATATGCATTTCACACACTTAAAAGAAGGCCCTCCCGGAAGAAGGACTACAGTATCAATACAGTGTTCTACATAGGATCAGTGCACCTTGGTATGTTTAATTATAGATCAGAACTTACCTAGAGTGACCAATGCATCTTTCAGAAGTATAAGGAATTGAGTGCCTTGCCCAAACAGAGCTCAGACCAGCTAACTTGTGTTTTTTAAACTATATCACACTACATAGTAAGTTCACGTCAAAAACTGTGATAGCCTGAGCAGATGTTTAATGGTTAACATGCCAGCTTCCCACAGCAGATTACCTAGGTTAAATTCTCGGCCCCAGCTCCTGACTGCCAGTGCATACTGGGAGGCCGTAGTGATGACTTGGGTAGTTGGATCCCTGCCACCCACATGGAAGACCTGCATTAAGTTCTCAGTTCCTGCCTTTGGCTTAGTCCCAGCTCCTGTTGTTGTAGGGATCTAGGCACAGAACCAGAGGATTAGAGCAAAGTGAGTGAGCTAATGCTCTCCCCCCCACCTTGTTTCCCTTCCTCCCTGTGTGTGTCTCTGTCTTTCTCTCACATAATTTTTAAATACCTGCAATAGCCTATGTAACATACATTGTGTGATACCTGGTATACAATAAATTTCAACAAATGTTAGTTTTCAAGTGATTCCCTTTCTTGGTCAGCCAAGTTATGATTTTAAGTGTCTCATCTGCATATGTAAGTACATTATGGTTTTCAGAAATATTTCATCTTGATAATTGATGGGTAAAAATATTTAGTGACTTGTTTACTTACAGCACTTTATTTTGGAGTGGCCCTTGCCTGTCAGTAACCTACTGAATATTTTAAATCAACAAATATTTAAATATACCAGAGTCATTCCATGTTCCACAATATTTGTAATTGTAGCAGTTAGCCCTTGGTTATTTGCTGAAAATCAGTGTAAGGTTTTATGTTATTCATCTGCAAATGATTCTTTTATACCCCTCTATCTTACTTCTCATTTCATTTTAATCATTTTCACCCCATCTCAGTCCTGACTTTGAGTTCCACTGTGAAGGAAAAAATGAAACTTTTGGATTATGGGTAAACCTTTGTGAATTAAATATGAAAGAGCATAGATTTAAACATTTTTTCATTGAGGGGAAAAGTGGCCCTTTGCTGAAGCTGATTCCACTGTCACACTTCTTAGATTCGTTCTATATCTACGTCTTTGGGCAAGTTCATAGGCGTGGCATTAGCACCTGCGTTTTTATTTTCTTCTTTTAGGAAATTGAAAAGACAAAGATGGATGCTGAAAATGACAAGGAATGGCTGTTGTACATTCAGAAACTTCTTGAAGGACAGGTATTTCATTGTTCTGCCTCACATATTAAAACCTACAAGTAAAAATTTCAAGCCTTACAGTTTGACTAGATGTCTAACTTTTTGTAAACATTTACCCATTATTTATTCTGATAGGTAGGCAGGAAAGTTAACCCTCTATTTGTACTTTTGGACGTAACAAATGAAACTCATGCCTGGGGAAAGAGCCAACATGAGTCTTAGCAAATGCATTAATTAAATTATTGAGTCAACCTCTATGCTTGCTAGACTGAAAAGGATGCATTCTCTTAGACCTCTTAGGAAAAGAGATTCTTTATTATGTGTCTTTAAAGTTAGTAGTTGATGTGGACACCTGAGGAGTTCATGGGTTTCAGTGACCTTTTGCTATGGACCTGTTTCCAGTCAATTCATGTTTTCCTCACAGCCAGACAGCTGTTTATTACTGTGTCTTCCCGCATTCTCTACAATATTTTCTACTGAGACCTCGAGCAGCTTGTTAGTGGGAAGTAAATATTGATTTGGCATCCTGTCAATGCAAAAAGAATGAAAAAATTTCCACCAGAGGCCCCTCAAACATTTTCCTATCGACATTTTCTGGGCCGGGTGGAAAGCTGCATAGAGGATGACAAGGCCAAGACGAGTTGAAATCCCTGAGGGGTCTATTGAGACTGCTGCTGTGACCTGTGTGATACTTTTTCTTCCCTTTCAAGTATTTTTTTAATACACATATAGTCTGCTGGGATGTGCCCCTCTTGTAAGTGATCAAGGGCAGTTTATTGGCAGGTGAGAGCCCTGCTTTTCTAGTCATAGCCAGCTTTTGTTTTGACATCACTGACAGCACATAATGTATTCTAAAACTTTTTCATTCTAGTTCCTTTTGCTCAACCTAATTGTTCATTGCAAAAGTGACCTGAAATGAATGAAAGCTGAAACATATTTGTCAAAATCGCAAAACAATGTTGTCCTGTGAGTTTTGAAATGCCATCATTAAATGTTTCTGTGTAAATTTTAAAAACAGCAGCTGATATTAAATGCCATTATTTTACATTTTATATTAACAAATATTAGCTTCTGTGTTTTTTCATGAAGTCAAGAATAAGTAGCATATAACTATGCATATCTTTAGTATCAGTTTTGTATATTCTTGAAACATTATCTAGAATCACTTCAGTAATAATAGGTGATTAGCAGTCTTTTGCCTAACATTGTTTAAGTAAACATGCACTGCTACTAGACAAAGCTTTTTAGAATTGCAACCTGCTTTGGAAAAGAGAGGCCATTTCTTAATTGTGTGTGTCAGAGAACCCCATTCAGTATCTGGCATATCAAGGAGCTAAATAATGGTTGTTATGAGTTTTTTTTTTTAAAGCTTGAAAATAAGCTTTATGATGAACTTTTTAAATGTTCACTTTGTAAATATGACTTTGTATTTTTAATTAGAAATCTAACTGACCTAAAAATAAACCCATATGTGTAGCTCTTTATTAGGTTTTACTAAAGCTATATGGATACAGGACCTGTTTGGTTTTGAGGTTTTGTTGTTGTTATTGTTGTTCTTTTTGGCCAACACATGTTGAAGTATATACACGCATTCTACATTATCTGGATATATGCTTATTCTGTCCAGTTCGTGTAAAAAGCCCCATTGAAAATGGCATCCAACTGCTTAATACTGCAGTTTGATATAGTGCCTTTTTGTGCCACTGAGCCTGGACTCTGGAATATAATTGCCTGGCAGTATTGATTTAATTGCCCAGGTTTATTTGTGGACTCCTAATTATTGACTGGAGGTAAATTTAATGGAGCAGCCGTTATGAACACTGGGAAAGCGCTGCTGTTGCTGTTGTACATAATGAACTGCGTCATGTGCCTTTAGATCATTTTTCAAGCTAATTTTATTCCACTGTGACAGTATGATAACATTTAAAAAGTCAAAGACTTTTTATTTTTATTACTGACATAGATGGTTTTGCTGATGTCTTTGAATTTTGTGAGAAAAAATAGAGATTTCATTGGTTGCACTTGAATGTCACTTTATAATTACACCCAAGAGAAAATCTATAAAATAGAAAACATCTTTTTTTAAGCCTACTTTTCTTCTCTTTCAGCAATTATATTTGTCCTGAATTTCAGAAGATGTTTTCTTTGCTCACCAGTTTTGTTTTGCTTTGTTTTGTTTTTACAATATGAATTACACTTACAAGATTGTGTGGGAAAATGTCTGTGTTCATTCATGCATTTTGTTTAGTTTATAGCTTATTGGTCTTATATATGAATTTCTAGGATCTTCAAATTCCAGGACAATTGAATGCATTGCCTAAAAACACTAATTCAATATTGGTTCTTGGTTATTTTCAGAATAAGATTATAAGAAAACTTCCCTTTTGTCTTCATTCTTTTTTTTAGGTGCTGTATATAATATAATCCTAAGATTATCTGGCCCTATAATTTTGATTTTTATTTAAGAATTGGGCTGCAGAATTGTTTTTAAATTTTAAAAAAATTGCATTCTTTTGATGAAATTTTGCATGGATAAAATATCTATGGCAAAATTAAAAGCTACTCTGCCATGTGACAATGTGAAATTCTATAATATAATCCTGACTGATACTGTTGGCCAGCAGTACATGAGAACTAAATGATCTAAAACCTTATCTTGTACATTTAATCCAGAATGCAAATATATGCACTCATTATTTCAAGTAGAACTGTTGCAATTGGTAATTTTGCATACTTGTTATTTTTGCAACTCACCATTGTCTCTGCAGATTTCTAGTGCTAAGAACCACACTAAAAGAAATCTTGCTTGGAACTACTTCCTTTTCTCTATAGCATAGTTACCTTTAATTTCTTTGAATGTTTTAATTGTATTACCTACTCTTTTCTCATTAAAATGTTCTTTTAAATTTACACTTTTTGGCAGAGAGAAAGAAGCAAGTTTATGGTTACAGTAGAATGAGAAGAGCTCCTAAAATTAGTTTGTCTTTACTTTAAAGAGTAGGGAAAAAATAGAGCTAAGAAAATCTGGCTGAAACTAAGCTACGTAAGATTTTGAGCTGGAAAGGGATCAGCATGTGCTTTAGAACAATATATAGAATTTTTGGAGACAAAAGAGAATAGGAGCAATAATATGTCCAGGTGAGGGACAAGAAAGTCTAGATGTGTCCTGCCCTTAGAAACAGAAAGGCCAGGGGCTGGTGTTGTGGTGCAGCAAGTTAACCCGCCACCTGCGAGGATGATCTCCCATATCGGAGCGCCAGTTCAAGTCCTCGTTGCCCTACCTCCGATCCAGCTCCCTGCTAATGAGCCTGGGAAAGCAGCAGAAGATGGCTCAAGTACTTGGGGCCCTACCACTCATGTGGAAAACCTGGATGGGAGTTCTAGGCTCCTGGTTTTAACCTGGTCATTTTCTTGTATTGGAACCATATTAAAAATTCTTTCTTTTGATCTTCAGTTGTTGAGGTCCTGTTTTGGTTTCTTTGTTTTGTTTTGTTTTGTTTTTTATATTTATTTATTTGTTTGAATGTCAGAGTTTCAGAGGGAGGTAGATAAAGAGAGAGAAAATGAAAGCAAGATCTTCAATCTGCTGCTTTACTCTTCAAATGGCCACAATGGCCATGGCTGGGCCAGGAATGTAGGCCATCTTCCACTGCCTTTTCCAGGCCACTAGCAGGGAGATGGAACGCAAGTGGAGCAGCCGGGACACAAACCAGCACCTATATGGGATGCCAGCGTCAGAAGCGGCGGCTTAACCCACTGCACCACAGCGCTGGCCCCTGTTGTTGAAGTTTTTAAGCTCAGACTTTGATCAGTGATTTTTCGTTTAGCTTTAAATATTCCTGCTCCTATGACTTACTTCCAATCTTGCAAATGCTGAATTTAAAACGGCTTATCCTCCCCAGTGTCCTCTCTGCAAAATATGCTTACCTTTGACAAGTAGAGAATGCCTACACTATGTCAGGGGGAAGGGTTTATAAATCTCCCTGGCTTTTGTAAATAGAGGCTGCTGCCAGCCTGAAGGTTATCAGAAAGTATCTCCTTGTAACTCTGAAGACATTTGCTCTGAGGTTATTTACCATGTTGCACCTATAGCATATGTGCTCACACACTTGCATACTCACACACTCACCCTCTCACACATAAAAACCCACAGTCACTCACATGGACTTGAGGAATAAGTTATAAGATACAGCTGAAGTAACAAGAGCTAACATTCTCTATCCAGAAATTTTCTGTGATTTCTAAAATAGTTTGTTTAGCAATCTTGAACCTTCTTTTTTTCCACTTTTTTTTTTAGGTTTTATTTAAGGCACACAAATTTCATGTATTCATGTATATAGATTTGGGAACATAGTAATACTTGCCACCCTACCCTCCTACTATTAAAAAAAGATACCTGTGGTTAAAGTTAAAAGGACCCATGAAATGAAATAGCTAAATTTTATTTGTAGTTATATTACTAGTTTTTCCATGTAACTTTTATTTTTTCAGTAATTTTAATAGTTTTTTGGGTGTAGCTTTAGGACCTCTAATGTGTGTTCTTTCATTGTAATAAAATGAAGATTCTTATAACTCTCTACAATAAAGTCATAACCAAGTACAATAAGATTTCTACCTAGGAGTTCTGTATTAACAGCTGGTTAATAATAGCTGATTCAAATAACATCTCGTTATTTGAAATTAGTTGCTCATTCCACAAGCTTTTGTTCAACGTCTATTATATGTAAAAGCACTAGTCAGCATGGGAGAGAAATGGGACAATTTAGGTCCTCAAAAGGCTTAAAACCTAAAATAGGAAAAAAACAAGTGTTGGCGAGGATGTTGGAACCCTGTGCCTTAATAATAGAATTTAAATTGGCACAGTTTCTATGGTGGTTCCTCAGAAAATTTAAGCATAGAGTTATCATGTTATCCAGAAATTCCACCACTGAGTACATTGCCAACAGCATTGAAATCAGAGCTCTCAAGGGATATTTGTACCCCTGTATTCACATCAACATTATTCACAGCAACCAAAAGTGTAAATATTCTAGATGCCTACTGATGGGTTAAAGGAAACAAAATATATATACCTACCGCTGCTTATTCAGCTTTCAGAAGGTATGAAGTACTGTAGAGACATATGCTACAACATGGATGAACCTTGAAGAAAGTCTTCTCTGTGCTTAATGAAATAAGCCAAACCCAAAAGGACCACTGCTATGTGACTCCACTTATAGGAGGCACATAAAGTAGTCAGATTCAGAGATGGATAGGAGATTGGTGATTTCCAGAAAGTGGAGTTCCTGTTTAATGGGTCCAGAATTTCAGTTTCTGAAGGTGAAAATATTCTGGAGATGGATGTGGTAAAAGGCTATGCAACAACATGGCTGTACTGAGTACCACTGAAGAGTATATTTAAATTTATTAAATAGTGCAATGTATGCTTTATCTATTTGATATTAAACAAAATTTATTTTAAAAAAATCATAAGAAAGATTTACAGAAAATATATGGGGACCACAGAATGTTCCTTTCTATTATGAATTAATTGTTTTAATTGCGGACAGCAACATTATCTCCTTACTACCAAAATATTGGGATGCTCTTATTAAAGTTAACAGCCAAATTTCTGTAGCCAAATATAGTGTAGCTAAATTCTACCTTCCAATAGATAAGTTCCTTCAGGGCACAGTCAGTGAGCTTTTATCTCCTATAATATGCTAAAGGAAAGTAAAAAGTCAGTAAATTTTGCCCTAAAAATTTTGGATTACCCAGAGGATCAGTATAGAATAAATCACTTTCATTCTTAGACCTTGAAACTCAACCCGTAACCCCATTTTTTTTAACATTCAAAGGATATCAGCAAGAACATTTTTCATGTAGATTTAGAACTAGGTTTTGCTTTGCCCTGCAGATAGCAGACCAAGATTTGTCAAAGGAAGCACTATGAAGTAATAAAATCAAAACGCCACGCTTTGAATCTTTGCATTGTAAAATATCTAAGCCAGCCAGTCTTCCAGAGCATGATCTCTGCCCTGTGGAATAATAATAAAGCCAGTGACTACTGAAGAAGTCCATTCATTTTCAGCTACCCATGCCTGAGACTCTTATTCAGTTTCGTCTTGTATTGACCAAAACTATCTCCCTGCAGTATACTTGCAATAGCTTATCGTCAAAAGACCTGGATTTGTGTCCTGTCTCACAGTAGCATGTGAAGCATTTAGCTCAAGGCAAGGAATTAGTGCCCCTTTAATTCAATATCTTCAATTATAAAAGAGAAAAAAATTACCATACCACAGGCTTGTAATGATAAATAAATTAATACATGTAAAAATTCACTGTCACCAGTGAAAGTAATTTTACACTCTTAAAAAGAATAATAATAGTCGAGGCCATGGAAAAACAATTCTAGCTTAGTAGTCCAGTGATTTCCTATGTCTAATTATTACTTTTTTATTATTTATTTTAAAAGTACCTCTTTTTGCCAGACTTGATACTAGTTACCCAAGAAGAAGCATAGTCCATTGCCTAGCATGTAATAGGTGCATAATAAATACTTGTTTAATGCCCTCAGTGAACATAGATGATCCATCATTCGCATTCATCCAGATTCTGCGATGAATTTTATATATATATATAAGATTTTTATTTTTAATTATTTTATTTAAGAGGTAGTGTTACAGACAGAGAGAGGGAGAGACAGAGAGAGAGGTCTTCCATCTGCTGGTTCACTCCCCAAAAGGCCGCAATGGCTGGAGTTGGGCCCAACTTAAGACAGGAGCCAGGATCTTCTTCTGAGTCTTCCACACAGGTGCAGGGGCCCAAGGACTTGGGCCATATTATACAGCTTATATTATTATATTATATTATATTATATTATATTATATTATATCATATTATACAGGGATGAATTATTTTTAAATCAAACTTAGTGATGGGCTAGCACTGTGGCATAGGAGGCTAAGCCTCTACCTGCAGTGCCAGCATCCCATATAGGTGCCAGTTCGTGTCCTGGCTGCTTCTCTTCCAATCCAGCTCTTCCCTAATGGCCTGAGAAAGCAGTGGAGGATGACCCAGGTGCTTAGACCCCTGCACCCGTGTGGGAGACCTGGAAATAATTCCTGGCTCCTGGCTTCAGATTAGCCCAGCTCCAACCATTGTGGCCATCTGTGGGGTGAACCAGTGGATGGAAGACCTCACTCTCTGTCTCTCCCTCTCTGTCTGTAACACTGCCTTTCAAATAAATAAATAAAATCTTTAGAAAAAAAAAACACTCAATGACACAGTAATAAACAAGATACTGACTAATTCGCCTCTCCTCTGGATTTTCCTAATCCCTTTATTTCACCTACTTTTACAATTAAAATTGCCTTAGTTGATTGGGGCTGTTTTAACAGAAGACTATAAACTGAGTGGCTTACGCAACATTTATTGTCCACAGCTCTGGAGGCTTGAAGTCCAAGATCAAGGCACTAGCAGATCAGGGCCTGGCCAAGGCACCCATGTAGTTTGTAGACTGTTGTCTTCTTTTTGTGTTCTCACAGAGCAGAGAACAGAGAGAATGAGCAAGTTCTCATATCTCATAAGGTTGTTAATCCCTACTCACCAAATATCTGCTTCCTCATCAATCATGTTGGGGTTAGGATTTCACATGTAAACTCTGGGAGAACACATGCATTCATTCCATGACAAAAGTATAGCTGTTAGATGCTTTCAGTGTCAGTTAAGCTCTTTCTTTTCTGGAGTTCAAGTTCATTTCCATGTGATAAACATGGTATTTATACCTAGTCTTTTCAAATCATTACTTTAATGTCTACATAAGGAGGAATTCCTGCTTATGTTCCAAGACTACAACCTTTTATAGAGTCAATGTTGTATGCATCTCACTAATCTTAATGGAGCATAGGGGAATGGTTATATACCTTTAAAGTATATGAGAGTCCCTCAAAAACTTCAAAAAAAATCAAATTAAAAGTTAGGCGTAGGGACCTGCACTGTGGTGCAATGGGTTAACACCCTGGCCTGAAGCGCATATGGGCATTGGTTTGAGTCCCAGCTGCTCCATTTCTGATCCAGCTCTCTGCTGTGGCCTGGGAAAGCAGTAGAAGATGGCCCAAGTGCTTGGGCCCCTGCACCCGCATGGGAGACCCAGAGGAAGCTCCTAGCTCCTGACTTCAGATTGGCATAGCTCCGGCCATTTGCGGCCAGTTGAGGAGTGAACCATTGGATGGAAGACCTCTCTCATTCTCTCTCTCTCTCTCTCCCCCTCCCTCCCTCCCTCTCCCTCTCTCTCCCTCTCTCTCTTTCTCTCTCTGCCTCTCCTCTCTCTGTGTAACTCTTGAAACTCTTGACTTGCAAATAAATAAATAAATCTTTAAAAAAAAAAAAGAGTTAGGCTTATTTGGACTGGTGCTGTGGCATAGTGGACAAAGCTTCCCATGCAGTGCCCACATCCCATATGGGTGCTGGTTCTTGTCCCGGCTGCTTCTCTTCCAATCCAGCTCTCTGCTTGGCCTGGGAAAGCAGTAGAAGATGGCCCAAGTACTTGGGCCCCTGCACCCATGTGGGAGACCCAGAGGAAGCTCCTGGCTCCTGGCTCCTGGCTTCGGATCAACTCAGTTCTGATTGTTGCAGTCATCTGGGGGGTGAACCAGCAAATGGAAGACCTTTCTCTCTGTTTCTCCCTCTTTCTGTCTGTAATTCTACCTCTCAAATAAATAAATAAAAATCTTTTTTAAAGAAAAAGCTAGGCTTATTTTTATGCTAAAAACTGTTGAAAACCATGCATAGTTTTTTTTTTATAATGTATATATCCCATGGGCTTTTTTAAGTACTCCTCATATATACAGCACAGTTTCCAGTGTTTGAAAAGAAATTCAGTCACATTAGGATAGACTGACTGCCACTGTTAAGATGTGCTATTGGTAATAAAAAGTGCTGGCTCTGCCAGGAAGACAACCAGGGGCTCAAAAAGATCTTGCAGGGGTGCTGGGGAAAGTGGGATAAAATAGGAATGTGTCAGGCTGCAGTGTCAGGCAAGCATCCATACAAGGTTAAAGGAGTCCAAACTGTTGCCCAGGCGAGCTTAGAGAATTAGGCCCCTTTCTGGGCGGGTATGAGCACCCAAGGCATTGTCTTAATTGTGAGGGCAGAGCAGTAGTAGTATCTGATGCCTGGGAACACTGATGATCAGTTAGGTAAAAGTGGTTTGATGAGGGTGGAAATTGAGGGAGCAGAAGACTGCCACCAGCTACTGAGGATCCAGTGCCTAGGCACTAGCCCAGTCTAGGGCAGCTGTCAAGACAGGTACTGCAGTGTCACTCTGGAACAGGCCTAGAGATGTTCATTTAAATGTTCAAGCATTTCTCTTCTCTCTTGTGTAACTAACATGAGGCAGAGCAACAGAGAAAGCTAGAGACAGAGAGAAAGGCAGATCTTCCATCTGCTGTTTCACTCCCCAGTTGGCTGCAACAGCCAAGATTCAAACCTGTACTCCCATGTGCCCTTCTGACATTGCAAGCAGTAGTTTAACCGGACAGTGCCCATGCCCCTCCTTACATTGTTAACAGCACATTCCAGTTAGTACTGATTTTGTAAGCTGTCTGTATGTTTTGCAGTCAGATATTAGACTCAGTTATTTTTCTAATGTCACTCTCAAACATCTATAATCATCATTTATAATGAAATACCTCTAAAGAAAGCCACGGTGTTTAAGTGTGAGTGATAAGTTTCAGATTATTGCCATGGCGCCATAATCAGAATGGCAGTTCCAAAAGGCAAACATCTGTTAGTGTTTATGTGTAAGAGCAGGCTGAAAATCTGTGTGGAGGAAGCAGGGGAAATCCCTCCAGGGATAGAAATCACCTTTTGCAGCAAGAACAGCCAGAAGCAATAGGAAGACCTGCTTTTCAGACTGCAGGTAGACTAAGTAAAACTCTTGGTTATTTGTTCTGTCCAATGTCCCGATTACATTTCCTTACCAAGAAATCCCACTGAGTATCAAATACTCAGCTGTCCATTTTCCTCCTTATGTCACAGAGGTCATGCTTTTGTAATTCTGTAAGACGCAACCAGGAATATCACTTCTCCTTTTTCATCCAAGAGAAAGAAGGAGATGTGTAGGCTCTCCAGATTTTTAACCCCTGGTGTATGCCATCGAAGATGAAACTCAAGGCAGCATTAATTATCGGGCTTGTAGTTTCCCATGTATTTAATAGAGTGAGTGAGAAAGGCTCTTTGCCACTAGCCAGTCAGGCAGCCACTTCAATCCAGTTCCAAAATCCTATTAGCAAAAGAGCAGTTATGCTTTCTATATCTGCAGGATTTCTGGGCACAGCAACTCCCTCTAGATGCTTACAGAAATAATTCAATTGAGTCTAAACTGCCAGTATGAAATAAACTTGCACTTAATCTGGACCTGAAAGTAGTGGAAAGTTTGGTTCTCCTGGTCTTAGCATTTAATAATAATGTTACAGTTTTAAAAACATGGCCAACAAACAGACCATGTGCATTTTTAAGGTACTTTCAAATACAATTTCAGCTTTACATTTAACCAGTGTAGAACTAATGTTGAGAATTCATGTCCAGGTGGTACTGTAAGATTTTGAACAGATTTATTGAATCACTGAAGATTAAACTATATTCCATCTAGCCTTCAGGTTAAATATGATTTATCATAAATTATTAGTGGTAGTCTGTATTTGACAAAAGTTATAACTCTCAAGCAAAATAAGCCTGTTGACTTGAAAATCCTATTCTTAACCATTCTCATAAATTTGAACTCTTAATCCTAGACTAAGTAGAAAATTTTATTTGTTCATTTATGGAAAAAATTTTCTAACTAACTGAATAGTATAATCTTGGTGATAAAGGGTAGTTTTAAAGCTAAAAATGAATTAATTATTTGAATACATATTAAATATATTCCATAAAGCAGTAACTATTTGTAAAATAGGAGGAGCTTCTACTTAAACTATTTTAGTTAACAGTTACTTTATTATATTCATTTGAATAAAACAAGTATATTTTATAAAATATTTTGTAACTATGACTTTTCCTTAGCCTTCATTTAGATTTGTTTCTATTAAATATTTTTTAAATTACATTTTCTGTTTTAAGATTCCATTGATTATTCAGCCTTCTATATATATTTAAATAATTTTTGAAAGACTTCTTTGAAAGCTGGATTTATGGTTATCAGTAAACTACAAGTTATAACCAGCAAGTAGAATGAAGGGAAAAATAAAGTCTGAGTTGATTTATAAAAAAAGAAAATAAGGGGCCATGCATTTACCATAAGAGTTAAGATGCCAGGTAGGACACTCACATCCAATGTCAGAGTACCTGGGATCAGTGCCCAGCTGTGCTCCTGATTCCATTTTCCTGCTAATGCAGACCCTGGGAGGGAATGATGATGGCCTAAGTAATTGGGTTCCTGCCACCTGTGTGGGAGACCTGGCTTGGGTTCCCAGCTCCTGGCTTTGGAACGAGTGTTGCAGATTCTTGGGTGAGTGAACCAGTGGATAGGAACTCTACCTTGGAAATAAATATACTTTTTAAAAAAGGAAAACAGAAAAACTGAATTGAAATAGGTAAACATCTTCAACTGATAACATATGCTCATTTTTGCCTAAAATTATAAAAAGACTAAGAATACTCTTCTGAACTATTTTAGATGAAAATAGAAGAAGCTGAACAGCAAGTAGATGTACTCATACAGCGCAGCTTTTTGTTTTGTTTTGTTTCGTTTTTCTGAGTGGCAGAGAAAGAGAGACCTAGCTATTATCTTCGAGCTCACTCCCAGATCACTCCCCAAATGCCCACCGCATCTGGGACTGGAAGCCAGGAACTCAGTTCAGGTCTCCCACAAGAGTGGCAGGGACCCAACTACTTGAGCCATCGCCTGCTGCCTCCCAAGTTCCACATTAGCAGGAAGCTGGAATCAGGAGTGGGAACTGAGAGTCAAACTTAAGTATTTCTTTATGGCACATGGTCCTTCAACTGGTATCTTAACTACTAGGCCAAGTACCCATTCCAAAGTGTGTATCTTGATTAAAGGACTAATTGCTCTGTGAAATCTGCAATGTATTAGCCTCTATACAAAGCTTTTAAAAAGTCGTGCAATCCAGTAAAGCAGTTAAGCAGTGTTTCACTTTGGGACCTTGGTTTTACTAGAAGCTATAAGAATAAAGTTTCTAGTTGGCAATGACTTAAAAAAGAAACCCCTTGTTCCACATTGGAGCAAGAGAACTTCATTGCAGTAGATGTTTTAAGAGAAGCAAAGTGTCCAAGTATATGGTATGTGGAAAATTGTTTAGATCACAAAATAAGAGTGGGTTTCGATTTTAACTTAAAAATGAAATTTGCAAAAAGATGACTAATATTAGTACAATTTCAGTACATTGTGACCTGGTAAAAGTGCTCTGATATGGGTAAGTAGGAAATTATATAACCAGCGTGTTTCCCAAAGTGTGTTCCAGGGACACTAGTACAACATGATAAACAGATCAAGAGAAAAAGATGAACAAATGAATTTAGAAACCAGATACTACATTGTTTCTCTTAGAGAAACACAATGACTGTTAGCATCAGAAAGATTCTAAGAGATCTGGAAATAAAGGACTTTTTTAAAGTTTGGTCTGTTTCCCATACTTATTTCATCAGAGAACCATTTTTTTAGAACAACTTTAGAAAATGAACTTTTAAACACTCGCTTCTGTTTTTATTTCCACCAGTAAGATAGCAGAGGTTATTCCCAGCTTGTTTATCTTCCTTTTGGATAGGAATGTGTATGGTACTGAGTGACATAGTTTAAATAAAAGAAAATTGCCCAATCGTTTTGTCATTTTTATTGTGCATTTCTTTAACACCTAATATTAATGCCCTGAAGATTTAAATTACATTATTTGTAAAACCAGCAATTTTACCCAATGTAATTCTCTTCTGCCTCCCAGAAGGGCAATTTGTCAAAGCACAAATTTGCTGTTAGTATCATTAGCTTCCAGAGAGAATCGAACTTCTTTTTTTTTTATTCTGAGATGCACTTTGCCCTCTTTTTCTCATTTCTGAAATAAGAAAACATACAGAATTGTGTGTATGCTTAATGTGGTGCGTTTTTCTCCCCAGCAAAGCTATTGTAGGTATCTGTTTTATGATCGACTATTTCTTAGAACTGGAGAGTGTGCTATTTTGATATCATATCCTTGCTTTAGCTCAACAGGAAGGTTTAAGTGAGACAAATGTGGGAAGCCGAGTCTTTCTGGGGAACAGACACAGGCTCAGGTTCCCAAAACAAGAAGGCAGACATTATTAAGATAAGGATGAACTTGAATTAGCAAGCTATTTAGGGCTGAGGCGGTTCTAGGACCCGCCTCAGGCTCTGTTTCTCTTCTTGGTTTCTGTGGTCTGGTTTTGCCCATCTGCCCTACTGTTTCTCTGCTGTGCCTACTGTGTTCTCTTTTCACCAGTGCAGATTCTGGCTCTCTGATGTCACTAGCAATCTTCACCTCCACGGAGCATAGTGAGCAGCCCAGGCAGAGAACATGGAGCTGTTTTGGTCAGGTGCTGATCTGTGGGCACCAGCAGTGGTCATCCTGTCACACAAAGTGTAGGGCAGGGAGCTGTGCATAATGAGAGTTCTAAATGATGTTCTCAGGGAAACAAAAGGACAAGTTCAAGGAATGGCTTAATGAGTTGCGAATTGTGGCAGACCTCTTATGTAGACCAGGTGGCTGAGAACCAGGACAAAAGGAAGTTGATAGAACTATGGATAGTAATTGAGGCAGCATTTCAGCTTTTGTTTTACTCACAGCTTGTAATTCTATAAGTCAGAGTTCCACAGGCAACCCAGTGAGGCAAAGGAAGCAATAAAACTGTAGCAGAAAAGTTATATAAATTATGAAACTTTAAAATGTACTCTACATTTCATAAACTCAGCAGTTTGCAACATGTGTATTACACTTTGATATACCAAACAAACTTTCCTATAACAACTTAATCAATGAGTATACTTTTGCCATTTTTTCCCTCTGAAGTTTTAGCTTACAACTCTGGAAATGTTCAGCTCTGACCCAGACAAGTGTATTGATAGTTCTCTCTCATTCTTTTATGAGTGATGAACTTACAGTCCTACTTCTGTGAGCCTGAGTGCCCTAGAGATGACTGTAACCTGCTATTGATCAGCTGATTGAAGATAAATGGCTTAGCCGCTTGTATTGCAGATTACATCATTAACATGGTCAGTAAACCATGAATTGTTCAATACGGCGTTTATCTTTTTTCATTTTACTTCTGCTCTTTTATCATTTTTATTAGAAAAGACAAAATTACCCACACTAACCAGGAAGGACAGTTGAAAAGAGAACCAGTTGGGTACTCTTATGCGTGCAAAGTTGCAGACAGCTAAGTTCTGAGAGTCTAATGGTGTTTATTATATGTTTTTGAATGGAAGAAAATACAGAATTTTGAAAATCTGTTTTTGTGTGTGTTTCTCTTCCAGCTTCCTTTTGCTTCATATTTACTAGAAGCAGTACTGGAGAAGATAAATGAAAACAAGAAACTAGTTGAAGGATATTTCACAATTATGAAAGATATTAGATGATGTTATAATAGAACACATCTTCCCAAATGTGAAAACTTTTTATGTGGTATGATTGGAAAACATTCATTGCAATCCTCATATGGTATTTGCTCCAACTATCAATAGTCAAGTTCAATACGAAAATAAGAAGTCTTGGAAACTAATTAATTGCTGAACAAGAGGAACTAATTAAGTGCCTAGCCATCTTATAGGAAATAGTATAGCATTTGATTATTGAATACAAATATTGCCACAAATCAATGCAAACTTTAAAATGATTTTCCTTCCAATGCACTAAACTAAAACAAGCTTGGTACACACAAATTGGTCTGAATATAAAAAGAAGAAGGTATAAATGAAAGATATAATGTTTTAGATTTTAAACCAGACTTTCTACAGCAAAACAGCTCTAAATGGCCCTAAGTGAACCAGTGAGCAACACATTTGTATTGCCAGCAAATGTAAAATGAAGCATCACAACTTAAGGGTGAACATTTAATGAAATACATTGTGTGTTCTGATTTTCATCTACCTTCATTGCTATACTGGGTTATATAGGAGATACTGTATTTTTCTATTTTCATAGCAATAAAAACATTTTCTCTTCTTCCTCCTACCCCTCTCTTCCGCTCTCTCTTTTTTAAATTTACCATACTCTGTACTCATATTTAGTGTACAAATTAGTTTAGATCTAGCAAAATCCTACTGTGGTCAACTAATTAAGTTTGTATTCTTACCAATCCATGTTTAGATTTTTGGATATTCCCACCTATTTCACCTCCTCACTGTGTTCCTGTTCCACCTGCTTTGGTTTCTCGAATTCACCAAATTTTCACCTATTGCCCACATTTGCCATTGGTATTCTCTTTCTAGAATACCCCTCACAGAGTTTCCCTCATGGCTGGCCCCTTATCGTCATTCAGATTCACCTTATGCCTTCCCTCAGAGACACATTCCCTGACTATCTTACCATTTCATTTCCTTATAAGACAAAATTATCTAGTTTATGCATCAGTTCACTTATTTCTTGTTTACTGTCTCCTCTCCCCTCCCCCAACCCCACAGAATATTGGCCCCATGAGATTAAGGTAAAGGTTGGAAAATTATAACTCCCAGGCCAAATCTGGTCTTCTACCTGTATTTGCATGATCCACAAGCTAAGAATAGATTTTATATTATTAAGAGGTTTTTAAAAATTAAAAGAATTTTGTAGAATGAAAATTATATGACATTCAAATTGTAGTGTCCATCAATAAAGTTGTATTGGAACATGGTGACACTCATTGGTTCACACATTGTTTATGGCTGCTTTGCTTGACAGCAGTAGAGTTGAGTAGTTGTGGCAGAAGCCACATGTGGTGCTTTCATCACTTTGCACTCCTGCTTGCACCCTGCAAATCAACAGTGACAGAGTTGTGATCTGATAGGATATCAAATGCCACAGATACTGTCTTACTATAATTTTAAAAAATACCAGTGCATACTCATCATATCAAAATAAGATCAAGAAAATGGTACCTAAAACTCACACTTTTGAGGCCTAGTGAGGTACAGAATATTTTTTCATTGAATCAGGTAGCAGCACGTTCTGATTTTTGTGTAGCAACACTGTACCTATGCAAAATAGAATGCAATCTGCATCAGCATTTCCAGGCTGAGACATCACCACAATCTTCCAAATACACAGGAAAGCAACAATAAGAAAAAAATTAAATATAATATCAAAACAGTAGAAATTTGTTATGAAGTTAATAACGAGGGGCAGACATTGTGGCACAGGGGTTAAGCTTCTGTTTGAGGTGCTTGCCTCCCATGTTAGAATGCATGGTTCAATTCCTGGCTACTCTGCTTCCAATCCAACTTCTTGTTAATGCAACCAGGAAGGTAGCAGATGATGACAGCAAGAGCACTTGGTTCCCTGCCACCCATGTGGAACACCTGCATGGAATTACTGGCTCCTGGCTTCAACATGGACCAGCACTGACCAATGCAGGCATTTGGGGTGTGAACCAGCTTATCCTCTCCCTCTCCCTTCCCCTCTCTGTCATTTTGCCTTTAAATTAATAAATAAATCTCTTTTTTTTAAATAAGACTATACAGTATTACCTTGATACTACAACCAAAAAGGATAGTACACCAAAAGAAAAAATAGCCCATCAGGATGTTCATCTCTTAGTCCCTGAAACCTGGGAATTTGTTACTTCATATGAAAAAAGGTACTTTACAAATGTGACTGAATTTAGGATCTTCAATTGGAAAATTGTCTTGGATTATCCCCGTGGGTCTCATGGAACCACAAGGGTTGTTGTAAGAGGGTGGCAGGAGGAGTGAGAGTGAAATGTAACCACGGAAGCAGAGGGACAGAGAGATTTGAAGATGCTACTCTACTGGCTTTAATTATATTATAGAGGAGAAGGGCCATGAGCCAAAGAATGTGGATGGCTCTAGGAGACTACAAAAGGCAAGAAAACAGATTCTCCCCTAGAAGCTCTGGAAAGAACCAGCCCTGGAGACACCAATGGAATTGATTTGGAAAGTCTAGAACAGAATCTATTGTTGCTATTTTAAGCCATGTAGTTTATCATAGAATAGGACTGCAAAAAAGCTCATCTGTTGAAATTCCATTTGGAAGTCTTTAGATTTGTGCTCATGAGTGATAGTGCTCAGAATATGCACATTCAAGATGGATTCAGTTTTCAAAAACCAGTGTAAGCCACCATATTAATAGGCTGGAGAAGAAATATCACATGGTCATAAAATTTGATGTAGAAAAAGCATTTAATGGGGGCCGGCGCTGTGGCATAGCAGGTAAAACTGCTGCCTCCAGTGCCAGCTGCTCCACTTCTGATCCAGCTCTCTGCCATGGCCTGGGAAAGCAGTAGAGGATGGCCCAAGTCCTTGGGCCCCTGCACCCACATGAGAGACCTGGAAGAAGCTCCTGGATCCTGGTCTCAGATTGGCACAGTTCTGGCCATTGTGGCCAATTGGGGAATGAACCAGTGGATGGAAGATATCTCTCTCTGTCTCTGCATCTCTCTCTGTGTAACTCTGACTTTCAAATAAATAAATAAATCTGTAAAAAAAAATAATGAACTCCAACATCTATTGATTTAAAACTTTTTCAGAAAGGTAGAAATAGAGAGGAACTGCTTCAATTTGGTAACAAAGACTCCAAAAAGCTTACAACTGACATTATACTTAATGAAAAATGCTAAAAATTTCCCACCAAGATCAGGAAGACAAGGGTGTCAATTATTATTACCCTTACACAATCTAATATGGACTATTCTAGCCATCACAGTAGTCAAGAAAGGGAAATAAAGTAAACCTAGCTTTAAAAAACCCAAGTGAATTCAGCAAGATCTCAAGATACAAGATCAACATTCAAAAATCAGATATATATATATATATATATTTCTATAGTGTAGAATTTAAAAATAAAGCAGTTAACAATTTCCAGAGAAAAGGAAAGAGATGTAAATCTGTCAAAACATATTTAGTACCTATGTACTAAAAGCTGCAAAACACTGCTGAAAAATAATATAAATGAGAAGACATATGGATATTCAACATGAACTTAACAGCAGGATATGCTGAAGATATGGAGATGAGTCTTCTAAAATTTCAAAGTCAAAGGCAAGTTTCAAAAAGTCAAAGGCAAAGGAACAAGAATACTTTTTAAAAAATCTTTAAAAAATGAAGTGAGACAAATCTTAAAGAAATAAGACAAAAAATGCAATATCAAGATACAAAGTTGCACTAATATATATGATATATATTAGTGTATACATAGTATATAATATGAAGTGTATGATCTTGGCAGAATAATACAATGCAACAGAATAGAAAATAAAGAAATACACTAACGTGAATATGCTCAGCTGATTTTAGACAAAAGTTCAGAAGCAATTCAGTCAAAGCAGAATAGCTGCAACAAATGTGGCTGAAGCAGCTGGACAGCCTTTGACCTAAACCTCACATATTGACCCATATTATCTGTAAATGGGTCACACATTTACATGTAAGATGAAGAACATAGCTTGAGAGAAAATCTAAGGATCCAGGATCTAAGGCTTCATGAAGAATTATTAGACAAGGCACTAAATTCACAATGCATAAAAGAAAAATTTCAAAATTAGAACTGATCAAAATTTGAAACTTGTTCTGCCAATAGATGAGCTACAGACAAAATATTTGAAGACACATCTGACAAAGAACTCATAACTAAAAGAATTCTCAAAATGCAGAATTCTACATTGAAACTATCTTTTGTGAGTAGATACATATCCTGAGAAATTACTAAATAAACATATAAGCAAAAGCTGTCATTATGATGTGTTTAAATGTGGGGCAGAAGAAGCAGTATAGTCTTCAACACTAAACCTTACTCTCTTGTTGAAGGTATTGCCCATACTAATCACTCCTCAAAATTATGCAGCCTTCTGCCTAATGATACAAATGATTTTGAGAGTCCAAAATGAAAGTTACCATCAGAAATTTATAGCCACAATAAGAAAGTTTTTCTCAGTGCTCTCAAATAATTGTAAAATCAAACAGAAAGGATAAGTACCAGAAACCATTTTGAGAGAAACCTTCAGTAGCCTAAATATTTGTGTTCAGAAGGATTTATGAGACCCAAGAGCAGAAGGGTTGCTATTTTCTATCCTTTCTGATGCATATAACTGCTTTTAGCATTAAAACAAATTTTATATGAGTGCGTGTGGGAATTAGTGCATCCTGTACCATTGTACCTGTGTTTGAGTGCCCAGTTCTGCTCCAGATTTCAGCTTCCTGATGATATGCACCCTGGGAGACCTGGGAGGCAGCAGGTGAATGGCTCAAGGAATTGGATCCCCGCCATCCAAGCAGGAGGCCTGTATTGAGTTCCCAGTTCCTGGCTTCAGCCTGTCCCCAATCTTAGCCATATCAGGTGTTTGGGAAATGAAACAGATGATGGAAGATATTCGCTCACTCTGTCTATCTTTGTATGTGTGTCAAATAAATAAAAATTTTGAAAACCTTATATGAGTGGTCTAATATTACAGAATAAAAATGTCTTTTCTTACTGTGACATGAAAAGTTTCTATCAAATACATGATTTTTTAAAAGCCTTTTGAATTACCCTTTTGCACAAACATATTTGATTTGGAATTTTTTCTATTATGAATAATCGGCATCACAAATATTTCCTTTCCAGAGTCCAATTCTCAAATATCGTTCTTTCTTCTTTCTTCAATAAAACACACAGTTGGAAAATCAGAATCTTGATGTGGGCTCCTTCCAACACTTTATACCACATTCAGTTTTCCTTTCTCCTAATTATTCTCATTGAGAATAATTGAAAGGAAGGTGGAGTCTTCTTGCCTTCTGTCTCTCTGGTTTGTGATAAAGAAAATGTCACACTATGATTGCTGACACAAGCGTGAGGGGCTCACAGTTACTAGTTCAGGTATTGGAAACTTCCCTGGCCCCATCACACTCTCAGAACCTAGAAAAAATACCTTTCCCTACCTGAGCCTACTTAAAGCACTTGCAGCACACACAGGGAAAGAATTTAAATGATAAGGAATACAAGTAAAATATACTAAGTTTGTATTTTTCTAGGATGTCTTATCTCAAGCCACTACTATTCAACCCGAGAGAACAGAAAACATTTCTCCCTTTGATTTTGATGTTTCTCTAAGTCCTTGTTTTTGGAGTTTAATCCACATGTATATGGGGTCTTCAAAAAGACCCCTCCCTTAGGAGTCATTAATATGTTCTCTATCACTATCATTTTGTCACTTTGTGAATATTATATAAATAGAATTAAACCTTTTGAGATTGGCTGTCTTCACACACTATAATGCCCTTAAGATTCATCTAAGTTGTGTGTATCAATATTTCATTTTGTTGCTGAGTAGCATCCCCTACATGGGTGTTCCATAGTTGGCTTATTTACTTAACCATCAAAGGGTATATGTCATTACTCACATGTTCTTGATGTTTAGGAACTGGGAAGGAATATGATTGGATAGTTGGTGAGAAGTCTAGGGAAGTAGCGTATAGAAGGACTTCTCTGAGTGGGCAAAAGCCAAGAAGATATTTGTGTATGCCAATACACAAGAATATATTGCCAGTTAGCTTCTTTTCCCAGCTATGCTTGTCATTTCCCAGTGTGCTCGTGAGCAGAGGCCATGGTCTTCCACTCACCAAATGTTGACCTGGCTGTGGCCACTGCTGAGTGCCCAGTCCATCAACAGCAAGTGCCATCATCCAGCTTTTGATATGGCACCATTCTCCAGGATGATCAGCCAGCTGCCTGGTGACAGGTTGATTTCACTGGACCAATTCCATCATGGAAGAGGAAGTGTTTTGTTCTCACTAGAATAGATGCTTACTCTATGAATTTGACTTCCCAGCACACACAATACTTCTGCCAACACTGCCATCTGTGGATTATCTACCACCATGGAATTTCAATTAGCACTACTTGATGAAGGAATTCACAACAAACGAAGTGTGGCAGTGGGCCCATGCCCAGGGAATTCATACTCCCCACCATCTTAGGTCAACTGATTTCATCCAACAGTGGAATAGCCTGTGGAAGACTCAGTTGCAACAACAGCTTGCTAACAAAACTTGCCTGAGCTGAGGCAGGGTTCTCTAGGGGGCTGCATATGCTCTGAGTCAATGTCTTCCTGTTGCCAGTATTTACAAATCCAAGAATCAAGGGGAGTTTCATTACATTATTACTCCTAATGATTCATTAGCAGAATTTTTCCTTCTTATTCCTGTGATATTTTTCTGGCCTAGATTTCTTAGCTCCAAATGGAGGAATGTTCCCATTAGAAACAATTCCATTGAACTGGAAATTAAGACTGCTGTTTTGTCACTTTGACTCTGCATCTCTGAATTGGTAGTCAAGAAGGAAGTTAGAGTGTTGGCTGGGGTGACTACTACTCCACAGTTAAGGCAAGGAGGACAAGTATGTCCTTGTGACTAAGATCAGTGAAAAACTGCAATATCCCAATCCAATCCTTCAGAATCCTTCTTTACCCCACCAGGTAAAGAACTATGACAGCCAAGATACTTGCTGACAGCAAAGGGAGTGCAGATTGGATAGTGGAATAAGGCAGTTATAAATACCAGCTACAACTAAATGACCAGTTATACAACAAGGACTGTAATTTTCCTCCTTCTCTTGTTAAGAATATATTTTTGAGTATGAAGCTGACAAGTGGTGGTCTTGCAATAGTTAATTTTATGTGTCCACTTGTGTTGTCCATAAGGCCCAGGGCTGTAGTAAAACATTCTGGATGTTTTTGTGATAATGTTTTTAATATATTTTTTCATGTTAATGTGATATTTATCCAAAAAGAACAAATCCCATGTAGTTTATAGATAAATTCTAAGAATGTGATGATATTCTCTCCCTCCCTCCCTTTGTTTGTTTATTTACTTATTTGTTTTGTTTCTTTTGCTTTTGATATAGTTGTAATTTACATTGTAGTCAAAGACAGTGCTCCAATAAGTAAAGAGTTCAATAAGTAAAAAGACTCTAGTATTGTTGGAATATAGACAAGGACAATGAACAATAATCAAATGAAAAGATGACCACTTCAGTACCTAAAACTACAGTAGTATATCATCATTAACCATTTGTTTGACAATGATATAAAACAAAGTTTGACAAGACTGTATTTGCAACAATACTGATACAAATGAGTATTTCTTTTGTTTTTGTTTTGTTTTTTGATTTTTCTTTCTAATTTTAGCTCCAGCATGTAAGGTAGAACATGTGGTATTTGTCTTTGTGAGTCCAGCTTATTTTACTCAACATGATGTCCTGCAGTTGAATCCATTTTGCTGCAAATGGTAGGATTTCATTTTTCTTTATAGCTGAATAATATTCGATTATATATATATATATATATATATATCACATTTTCCTTATCCTTACTTCTGATCATCAACACTTTGCTTAATTCTATATTTTGGTTACTGTGAACAGTGCTGCTCTAAACATATTGGTACTGGTGTCTCTTTGATATGTGCTCATGTCTTTGGGGTGTATGTCCAGAACTCAGATTGCTGGGTCATATGGCAAGTCTATTTCTAGTTTTATAAGACATCTTCACATGGCTTCCCACAGCAGCTGTACTAATCTACAGTCCCATTAACAGTGTTTAACAGTTCCCCTTTCATCATATTCTTGCCAGAATTTACTATTCCATGTTTTGGATTTTAGCCATTTTGGCAGGGGTAAGGTTATAGCTCATTGTGGTTTTGATTTGAATTTCTTGGTAACTGGTGATGTTGATGATATTTTCATATATTTTTTGGCCATTTGTGCTTCTTCTTTTGAGAACGGTCTAATGAGATCCTTTGTCTACTTCTTAACTGGTTGCTTTTCTGTTGTTCAGTTGTTTGAGTTGCTGATATATTCTGGATATTGATCTTTTGTTGGATAAATAGTGTACTAGTGTTATTTTTTTCCCATTCTGTTGGATGTCTCTTCACTCTATTAAATGTTTCTTTAACTCTGTAAAAGCTTCTTACAATCTCGTTTGTCTAATTTTGTTTTTGTTGACTTTGGAGATCTTATCCAAGAAGTCATCCCCTACACCAATGTCTTGAAATGTGTCCTCTCTGTCTTCTTCCATCAACTTTATATTTATAGTCTCAGGTCTTGAATTTAGTCCTTTGATCCACCTTGAGTAGATTTTTGTATATAGTGAAAGGTATGGATCTAATTTCATTATTCTATGCATCTACAGCCAGTTTTGCCAGAACCTTTTACTGAAGAGACTATCCTTATTCCAATGTAAGGTTGAGGAATTTTTCTCAAAAATCGCTTGACTGTGTGTATGTGAATTAATTTCTGGGCTTTCTATTTAGCTTCACTGAACCATGTGTCAATTTTTATGTCAGTATTATGCTGTTTTACCTACTATAGCTTTGTAGTATGCTTTGAAGTCAGTTGTACCTCCACTGTGTTTTTTTTTTTTTTTTCACCTCAGATTCTTTTGGCTATTCTGGGTCTTTTGTGATTCCATATAAATTTTAGGATTTTTTTTTTAATTCTGTAAATGCCATTGGTATTTTAATAGGAATTGCATTGAATCTATAGATTACTTTAGAGAGTATAGACATTTTAATGATACTAATTTTTCCAATCCAAGAGCAAGGATTGTCTTTCCAATATTTTGTTTTCTTGATGATTTCTTTCATCAATGTTTTATAATTTTCATTGTAGCAACTTTTCTCTTTGGTTAAACATATTCCTAAATATTGGAGTATTTTCGTGGCCACTGTGAATGGGACTTCTTTTTTGGTGAATTCGTCATTAGCATATTAAAAGCTACTGGTTTTTGTATGTTTATTTTGTAACCTCCTGCTTTACTGAATTGTTTTATCAATTCCATCAACTTTTTGGTGGAATGTTTAAATTTTTCCATATACAAAATCATGTACTCTGCAAATATGGATAGTTTTCCTTCCCCCTTTCCAATTTTCATACCCTTTATTTCTTTCTCCTCCCTAATTGCTTTTGCTAATATTTCCATAACTATATTGAATAAGAGTGGTAAAAGTGGGCATCCTTGTCTTGTTCCAGATCTGTGGGAAATGTTTTCAGTTTTTCCCTGTTCCGTGTGACATTGGCTATTGATCTGCCAAATATAGACTTTAAAATTTTGAGGTCTGTTCTTTCTATACCTAATATGTGAAGGGTTTTGTGAGAATGTTTTGAATGACATTGACACTTGAATCACAGGAAGAATTCAAGTAAAGCAAATTGTGCTTCATAAATATGGGTGTATCTCATCCAATAAAAAGAATGAAACAAAAAGACTGCTTCCCATACTAAGCTGGAGCACTCTGTGCCAGCAGATGATCTACAGACTTGAATTGCTCTTCCTGGATCTCCAGCCAGTCAACCCTGCATTTGTTTTAACTTGCCAGCTTCCATCATTTTGTGAACCAATTCCTTAAAATAAGTCAGTGTCAGTCTCTCTCTCTCTCTCTCTCTCTCTCCCCCTCCCCATGCCCCCATATATGCATACACACACACACATACACACACATCCTACTGGTTTTCTCTGGGGGATCCTTATACCAGCCTTTGGCTATTACATATGAAGTTACTGTGAACATTCATATAAAAATTTTTGTCTGAATATACATATTCATGTCTCTAGAATAAATCTAAACCAGTGCAACTGATATATCTTAGAGTTAGTATAACTTCATTAGAAACTGCAAAGATGTTCTTTGGAGTGGCTATACTGTTGGTAGTCTAGATTTTTGCCATTCTGTAGAATGGTAATAGGTCTTGATTGAACACTCTAGAATATCACCTGCTCCACCATATTAATTACATTGTGTTAACTGGTTGAGCATGAAATGGCAAACACTTTGAACACTGGACCATATACCCCAGAGGATGAAAATCACCCTAACAAAAACCTTGAGGGCCTGCATGCCAGTGAAAAATAGAAATCTAGAACATCCCCAAAAGATGTTGGATAAATTCTTGCACATTTTCCTGCAATGATAAAAATACAGCACTACTTAAGCTGCTTTAGATTTTGGAGAAAGCATCTGTCATTAGGAAATGCTTTCTAGTTCATTTATTGGATGACTAAGAAAACCTAGAATACGAGAAGACTAAGCAAAGATGCAGACTGGTCTAAATGACTCTTCCACTTGGACCAATGATCCAGCACATCCTCCAGTGCTAGAACTATCAGCAGTTGGCTAGAATGCTATGAGGAATCTCTAGTAAGACCAATGGAGTCACATAAAGACTTGTGATTTTCCAGAGAAAAGCTTTGCTGTCTGCAAAAAAGCAGCCTAGCCATGGGACCACAAGGAACTGTGTGACCAGAATTGTCTCTTGTGAGCTGAGTGCTGTCAGACCTACCAAGTCGTAAGTAAGGCTGTCATCTTATTTTGCAATAGAAGTACATGTTCATCTGTCTACCTATACAATTTGATGGTTTTCGAGTTATCAGAAAACAGCAAATTGACTGCTCAATAGAGTTTTACAAACCAGGGCCTTTTAATATTTACCTTAACGAATAGAAATTTTTATAAAAAGATTTATTTATTTATTTGAAAGGCACAGTTACAGAGAGGCAGAGGCTTTACCCACTATGCCACAGTGCCAGCCCCTAGATATTGTTTTGATGCATTAATTATATTCAGACCGTTTGTCCAGGGGAAGTCATTTGGCATGGTGGTTAAATCACTGCTTGGGATACCAGATTCCCGTATGTGAGTGCCTACTTTGAGCCCCAGGTTCTCCAGTTCCAGCTGCCTGCTAGTTCACAGCCTGGGAGGCAGCAAATGCTGGCTCAGTACGCCCATGTGGGAGGCCCAGGCTGAGCTGCAGGATCCTGATTTTGGCCTGGCACAGTTCTGGTATGTCATGAGAATTTGGGGAGTGAACCAGCAGATGGAAGATCTCCCTTTGTCTCTTTGTCTATTTCTTTCAATTTCAAATACAATGAAAATCAATAATTTTTAAAAATTTTTAAGAGTTTATTTTCTTTTTGTTGTTTTAATCTTTCTCTGAAACCTCTTCCCCCCCTAAAATTGTATTTTAAAAACAATCCTGCCAGTTATTTAAGGGGGCTTCAAAAATTCTGCATGCCTTTTTGAGAGGCAGAGAGAAAGAGAGACAAACAAATATGTCCCATCCTGTAGTTCACTTCCCAAATGCCCACAGCAGTCAGCAGGCTGAAGGCAGGAGCCAGGAACTCATCACAGCCTCCCACTTGGGTGGCAGGATCCCGATATTGAGCCATCACCACTGCTTGCCAGGGTCTGCTTTAGCAGGGATTTGGAATTGAGACTGGAGCAGGACACCAACCCAGACACTCCAACGTAGGACACAGGTGTCCCAACCAGGGTCCTAACTGCTAGGCCACGGCCTTCTCCTCCACCAACTTTTGAAACCCCTTCATATAGATTTGTTCTTTACATGTTGACTTTAATCTGTCTGGAACTTATTTTATGAGTGATATTATTTTTCTAAATTAATATTGCATTTCCATTTCTTTAAAGATATGAAATATTGCCTTCATAATATACAAATTTCTCAAATATACTTAGGTCTCTTTATGGATTCCCTTTTATGTATCATTGATTTTCCGTACTAATAACAGTCTGTTTAATTATTGTGGTTTTATAGTTCTTCTTGTTATCTAGTAACATGAATCTCCTTGGGTGTTGTGTTGTTTGTATGTGCTCTATTTGTGAAGGCCTATTATCGTACAGATAAAATTTCAATTGAAATGTTTATTGAGATAATTATAGACTCATGTGAAATTATAAGAAATAATAGAGAACCCATGTATACTTTACCTACTTTTCTCCAGGCAGCAACATTTTGTAGACATACAATATCAAAACCCAAACATTGATGTTAATACAATCCTCCAATCTTATTCAGATTTCATTTTATTTATTTGTATGAATGTGTATGTATGTGTGTATAGCTGTATATGATTTTTTCATGTGCCTAGGTTGCTGTATCCACCACTATATTAAAGGTAGTGAGTAGTTCCATCATTACAAAGATCTTTACTTTGCCCTGTTATAATCATACTCACTTCCCTGTAGACCCCATTCCTAACCCACGTCAACTACTAAAGTGTGCTCTGTTTATGATTTATTATCATTTCAAAATATTATATAAGTTATATAGTATGTAAGCTTGGGAATGGACTTTATTCATTCAGTATAATTCCCTGTAAATTCACAGAACTTTTATGTATCAATTATTTGTTGCTTTTTATTTTTGAGTAATAGCCCATGGTATGGATGTACCAGTTTGTTAACCATTCATTTGTAGAGGGATTGACCTCTTCTTTTTTCAAAAAAAATTATTTATTTATTTATTTATTTGTTTGAGAGGCAGAGTTACAGAAAGAGCAGGAGAGACATAGAGAGAGGTCTTCTATCTACTGGTACACTCCCTAAATGGCCACAAAAGGCTGGAGCTGGGCCGATCTGAAGTAGGAGCCAGGAGCTCCTTCCAGGTCTCCCATACATGTGCAAGGGCCCAAAAACAGGGAGCTGAATCAAAAGTGGAACAGCCAGGACACGAACTGGCGCCCGTATGGGATGCTGGTGCTACAGACAGGCTTAACCTACTACACCACAGCGCCAGCCCCTGGTCTTTTTTAGCTCTTAGCTATTCCAGACAAATCTTCTAGGAACACTGTGTAGAGGTTAATATATAAAATCTATATTTGCATTTTGTTGGGATAAATGCCCAAGGGTGAAATTGCTGAATTGTGTGGTAATTGCATGTTTAGTTTTTAAAGAAACTACCAAAATTTTCTCAAATGACTGTACCATTTTACAGTCCCACCAGCAATATTTGAGTGATCCAGTTTCTTCAGTCTCTCAACAACATTAAGTGCTGTTACCACTTAATTTTAGCAATTCTTCTAGGTGTGCAGTGTTATCTCATTGTGGCTATAATCTATATTTTCCTAATGGCTAATTAGGTACAACAGCTTTTTATGTCCTTATTTTCCATCTGCATATTCTTTTTAATATGCTATCTGTTCAAGTATTTTGTACATTTTCAAATTAGACTATTTGTTAATGTTGGGATTTTTAGTTTTGCTTGCTTGCTTGTCTATGTGTTTTGCTGTTCAATTTGCTTTTCAGTTCCTTTATGTATCACAGTCTTGGTTCTTTAATTGGGTATGATTGCCCATATTTTCTCACTGTTGTATCTGTTTATCTTATTCACCTAGCCTTTTTATAACAAATTTTTAATTTTGAAGAATTTGCAATTTATCAACTTTCCTGTTTATGGATCATGCTTTTGATAGAAATTCTAAGAAATGTTTGCATAGCTCTAAATCCAGGGATTTTTCTGCTTTTTTAAAAAATTATTTAATGTTTTATTTTTGGATTTGTGACCCTTTTTCAATTAATTTTTTTTTTACTTTTTTATTAATTTTATTTATTGACAGATAGAATTAGACAGTGAGAGAGAAACAGAGAGAAAGGTCTTCCCTCCATTGGTTCACCACCCCCCCAAATGGCGGCTATGCCTGGAGCTACACAGATCCGGAGCCAGGAGTCAGGAGCTTCCTCCCGGTCTCCTATGTGGGTGCAGGGGCTCAAGTACTTGGGCCATCTACCACTGCCCTCCCGGGCCACAACAGAGAGCTGGACTGGAAGAGGAGCAACCGGGACTAGAACCTGGCGCCCATATGGGATGCCAGCGCCGCAGGAGGAGGATTAACCAAGTGAGCTATGGCGTCAGCCCCCTTTTTTCAATTAATTTTCATAGAAGGTGTGACATTTAGGGCAAGGTTCTTTTTTCCCTTCATTGGATGTCTGGTTGAAAACCTATTCTTCACTAAGTTCTTTCTGCACTTTTGTCACAAATCTGTTGATCATTTGTTTTTTGGATCTGCTTCTGCATCCTTTATTCTCCTCCATTGACCTGTGTGTCTCTCCTTCTGCCAATACCACTCCAGATTGATTAGTACAGATATATCATAAGTTTTAAAATCAGATCAGTGATCCTTCTCATTTCATTCTTTTTAGTTAAGATTGCTTTACCTGTTTTAGGGTTATGCCTCTCTGTGTGCTTGTAGGAAAACTTTCTCATGTCTATATAAAACTTTTTTGAGATTTTCATGGTAACCTCATTCAATTTATAGATCAATATGAGGAGATATAACATCTTTATTATGTTGAATTTTTCAAGCCATCTCATGGTATGTATATCTATATATTTAGATCATCTCTGATTTCTTTCTACAGAATTTTATGATAATCAGATCCTTATAACATGTTTTGTTAAATATATGCAAGGTATTTCATTTTCTATGGAGCAATTAAAATGGTATCATATGGGGCCAGTGTTTTGGCACAGCAGGTTAAGCCACTGCTTGGGATGCTTGAATCCAGTATCTGAATAGCTGATTCAAGTCCTTGCTACTCTTTTTCCCATCCAGCTTCCTGCTAATGCATCTGGGATGCAGTGGGTGATGGCCCACGTATTTGAATTCCTTCTACCCATGTGGCAGACCTGGATAGAATTCCTGGCTCCTTGCTTCCACTTGGCTGAGTCTTGGATATTACTGGCATTTGGGGAGTGAACCAGCGGATTTCCAATAAACAATACATTTTTAAAAATAAACTACTACTATATTTTGAATTTTGGTTCCCATATGTTTATGGCTAATATATAGAAATACAATTGATTTTTTAATATTGGGTCTTGTACATTGAACCCTTGCTGAATTCACTTTTAGGTCTGAGAAGATTAGTGGATTTTGTAGATTCCTTAGGATTTTCTACATACACAATCATGACATCTGCAAATGGAGGCAATTTAAATCATTCAGCTCTCATTTGTGTATCTTCTGTTTCCATCTCTTGCCTTATTACAGTTGCTGGGATTTCCAGTATAGTGTTGACTAACAGTTATTAAGATGGATGGATATTCTTACTTTGTACCTGATCTTGGGAAGGAACATAGGGAGTTGAAGTATTTAA